>NC_080398.1:63167203-63470088 GCF_030265065.1 Corythoichthys intestinalis | reverse complement strand
GAGATCTATGCGATATGGCCGAGAAATGTAATTTTGATGTTAACTCCCAAACCGCTGCGCAGAAGTCAACCAAACTTCACCCAATAGTGTATTGTATCACAATCTAGTATTTACATGTGGAAATTTGGTTCTAGGACATTTGGTTTGAGCGCAATTTTCAAACTTAGGTCAAAAAAGCCATTTAAGCCTTTTCACAGTGAGATCTATGCGATATGGCCGAGAAATGTAATTTTGATGTTAACTCCCAAACCGCTGCGCAGAAGTCAACCAAACTTCACCTAATAGTGTATTTTATCACAATCTAGTAGTTACATGTGGAAATTTAGTTTTAGGACATTTGATTTGAGCGCAATCTTCAAACTTAATTAAAAAAAGACATTTAAGCCTTTTCACAGTGAGATCTATGCGATATGGCCGAGAAATGTAATTTTGATGTTAACTCCCAAACCCCTGCGCAGAAGTCAACCAAACTTTACCCAATAGTGTATTTTATCATAATCTAGTAGTTACATTTGGAAATTTAGTTCTAGGACATTTGGTTTGAGCGCAATCTTCAAACTTAATTAAAAAAAGTCATTTAAGCCTTTTCACAGTGAGATCTATGCGATATGGCCGAGAAATGTAATTTTGATGTTAACTCCCAAACCGCTGCGCAGAAGTCAACCAAACTTCACCCAATAGTGTATTGTATCACAATCTAGTAGTTACATGTGGAAATTTGGTTCTAGGACATTTGATTTGAGCGCAATTCTCAAACTTAGGTCAAAAAACCATTTAAGCCTTTTCACAGTGAGATCTCTGCGATATGGCCGAGAAATGTAATTTTGATGTTCACTCCCAAACCGCTGCGCAGAAGTCAACCAAACTTCACCCAATAGTGTATTGTATCACAATCTAGTAGTTACATGTGGAAATTTGGTTCTAGGACATTTGATTTGAGCGCAATCCTCAAACTTAGGTCAAAAAAGCCATTTAAGCCTTTTCACAGTGAGATCTATGCGATATGGCCGAGAAATGTAATTTTGATGTTAACTCCCAAACCGCTGCGCAGAAGTCAACCAAACTTCACCCAATAGTGTATTGTATCACAATCTAGTATTTACATGTGGAAATTTGGTTCTAGGACATTTGGTTTGAGCGCAATTTTCAAACTTAGGTCAAAAAAGCCATTTAAGCCTTTTCACAGTGAGATCTATGCGATATGGCCGAGAAATGTAATTTTGATGTTAACTCCCAAACCGCTGCGCCGAAGTCAACCAAATTTCACCCAATAGTGTATTTTATCACAATCTAGTAGTTACATTTGGAAATTTAGTTTTAGGACATTTGATTTGAGCGCAATCTTCAAACTTAATTAAAAAAAGACATTTAAGCCTTTTCACAGTGAGATCTATGCGATATGGCCGAGAAATGTAATTTTGATGTTAACTCCCAAACCCCTGCGCAGAAGTCAACCAAACTTCACCCAATAGTGTATTTTATCATAATCTAGTAGTTACATTTGGAAATTTAGTTCTAGGACATTTGGTTTGAGCGCAATCTTCAAACTTAATTAAAAAAAGTCATTTAAGCCTTTTAACAGTGAGATCTATGCGATATGGCCGAGAAATGTAATTTTGATGTTAACTCCCAAACCGCTGCGCAGAAGTCAACCAAACTTCACCCAATAGTGTATTGTATCACAATCTAGTAGTTACATGTGGAAATTTGGTTCTAGGACATTTGATTTGAGCGCAATTCTCAAACTTAGGTCAAAAAACCATTTAAGCCTTTTCACAGTGAGATCTCTGCGATATGGCCGAGAAATGTAATTTTGATGTTAACTCCCAAACCGCTGCGCAGAAGTCAACCAAACTTCACCCAATAGTGTATTTTATCACAATCTAGTAGTTACATTTGGAAATTTAGTTCTAGGACATTTGGTTTGAGCGCAATCCTCAAACTTAGGTCAAAAAAGCCATTTAAGCCTTTTCACAGTGAGATCTATGCGATATGGCTGAGAAATGTAATTTTGATGTTAACTCCCAAACCGCTGCGCAGAAGTAAACCAAACTTCACCCAATAGTGTATTTTATCATAATCTAGTAGTTACATTTGGAAATTTAGTTCTAGGACATTTGGTTTGAGCGCAATCTTCAAACTTAATTAAAAAAAGTCATTTAAGCCTTTTCACAGTGAGATCTATGCGATATGGCCGAGAAATGTAATTTTGATGTTAACTCCCAAACCGCTGCGCAGAAGTCAACCAAACTTCACCCAATAGTGTATTTTATTACAATCTAGTAGTTACATTTGGAAATTTAGTTTTAGGACATTTGGTTTGAGCGCAATCTTCAAACTTAATTAAAAAAATACATTTAAGCCTTTTCACAGTGAGATCTATGCGATATGGCCGAGAAATGTAATTTTGATGTTCACTCCCAAACCGCTGCGCAGAAGTCAACCAAACCACCCATTAGTGTATTGTATCACAATCTAGTAGTTACATGTGGAAATTTGGTTCTAGGACATTTGATTTGAGCGCAATCCTCAAACTTAGGTCAAAAAAGCCATTTAAGCCTTTTCACAGTGAGATCTATGCGATATGGCCGAGAAATGTAATTTTGATGTTAACTCCCAAACCGCTGCGCAGAAGTCAACCAAACTTCACCCAATAGTGTATTTTATCATAATCTAGTAGTTACATTTGGAAATTTAGTTCTAGGACATTTGGTTTGAGCGCAATCTTCAAACTTAATTAAAAAAAGTCATTTAAGCCTTTTCACAGTGAGATCTATGCGATATGGCTGAGAAATGTAATTTTGATGTTAACTCCCAAACCGCTGCGCCGAAGTCAACCAAACTTCACCCAATAGTGTATTTTATCACAATCTAGTAGTTACATTTGGAAATTTAGTTCTAGGACATTTGGTTTGAGCGCAATCATCAAACTTAATTAAAAAAGTCATTTAAGCCTTTTCACAGTGAGATCTACGCGATATGGCCGAGAAATGTAATTTTGATGTTAACTCCCAAACCGCTGCGCAGAAGTCAACCAAACTTCACCCAATAGTGTATTGTATCACAATCTAGTAGTTACATGTGGAAATTTCGTTCTAGGACATTTGATTTGAGCGCAATCCTCAAACTTAGGTCAAAAAAGCCATTTAAGCCTTTTCACAGTGAGATCTATGCGATATGGCCGAGAAATGTAATTTTGATGTTAACTCCCAAACCGCTGCGCAGAAGTAAACCAAACTTCACCCAATAGTGTATTGTATCACAATCTAGTAGTTACATGTGGAAATTTGGTTCTAGGACATTTGATTTGAGCGCAATCCTCAAACTTAGGTCAAAAAAGCCATTTAAGCCTTTTCACAGTGAGATCTATGCGATATGGCCGAGAAATGTAATTTTGATGTTAACTCCCAAACCGCTGCGCAGAAGTCAACCAAACTTCACCCAATAGTGTATTTTATCACAATCTAGTAGTTACATTTGGAAATTTAGTTTTAGGACATTTGGTTTGAGCGCAATCTTCAAACTTAATTTAAAAAGTCATTTAAGCCTTTTCACAGTGAGATCTATGCGATATGGCCGAGAAATGTAATTTTGATGTTCACTCCCAAACCGCTGCGCAGAAGTCAACCAAACTTCACCCATTAGTGTATTGTATCACAATCTAGTAGTTACATGTGGAAATTTGGTTCTAGGACATTTGATTTGAGCGCAATCCTCAAACTTAGGTCAAAAAAGCCATTTATGCCTTTTCACAGTGAGATCTATGCGATATGGCCGAGAAATGTAATTTTGATGTTAACTCCCAAACCGCTGCGCAGAAGTAAACCAAACTTCACCCAATAGTGTATTTTATCATAATCTAGTAGTTACATTTGGAAATTTAGTTCTAGGACATTTGGTTTGAGCGCAATCTTCAAACTTAATTAAAAAAAGTCATTTAAGCCTTTTCACAGTGAGATCTATGCGATATGGCCGAGAAATGTAATTTTGATGTTAACTCCCAAACCGCTGCGCAGAAGTCAACCAAACTTCACCCAATAGTGTATTGTATCACAATCTAGTAGTTACATGTGGAAATTTGGTTCTAGGACATTTGATTTGAGCGCAATTCTCAAACTTAGGTCAAAAAAGCCATTTAAGCCTTTTCACAGTGAGATCTATGCGATATGGCCGAGAAATGTAATTTTGATGTTAACTCCCAAACCGCTGCGCAGAAGTCAACCAAACTTCACCCAATAGTGTATTTTATCACAATCTAGTAGTTACATTTGGAAATTTAGTTCTAGGACATTTGGTTTGAGCGCAATCTTCAAACTTAATTAAAAAAAGTCATTTAAGCCTTTTCACAGTGAGATCTATGCGATATGGCCGAGAAATGTAATTTTGATGTTCACTCCCAAACCGCTGCGCAGAAGTCAACCAAACTTCACCCAATAGTGTATTGTATCACAATCTAGTAGTTACATGTGGAAATTTGGTTCTAGGACATTTGATTTGAGCGCAATCCTCAAACTTAGGTCAAAAAAGCCATTTAAGCCTTTTCACAGTGAGATCTATGCGATATGGCCGAGAAATGTAATTTTGATGTTAACTCCCAAACCGCTGCGCAGAAGTCAACCAAACTTCACCCAATAGTGTATTGTATCACAATCTAGTATTTACATGTGGAAATTTGGTTCTAGGACATTTGGTTTGAGCGCAATTTTCAAACTTAGGTCAAAAAAGCCATTTAAGCCTTTTCACAGTGAGATCTATGCGATATGGCCGAGAAATGTAATTTTGATGTTAACTCCCAAACCGCTGCGCAGAAGTCAACCAAACTTCACCTAATAGTGTATTTTATCACAATCTAGTAGTTACATGTGGAAATTTAGTTTTAGGACATTTGATTTGAGCGCAATCTTCAAACTTAATTAAAAAAAGACATTTAAGCCTTTTCACAGTGAGATCTATGCGATATGGCCGAGAAATGTAATTTTGATGTTAACTCCCAAACCCCTGCGCAGAAGTCAACCAAACTTTACCCAATAGTGTATTTTATCATAATCTAGTAGTTACATTTGGAAATTTAGTTCTAGGACATTTGGTTTGAGCGCAATCTTCAAACTTAATTAAAAAAAGTCATTTAAGCCTTTTCACAGTGAGATCTATGCGATATGGCCGAGAAATGTAATTTTGATGTTAACTCCCAAACCGCTGCGCAGAAGTCAACCAAACTTCACCCAATAGTGTATTGTATCACAATCTAGTAGTTACATGTGGAAATTTGGTTCTAGGACATTTGATTTGAGCGCAATTCTCAAACTTAGGTCAAAAAACCATTTAAGCCTTTTCACAGTGAGATCTCTGCGATATGGCCGAGAAATGTAATTTTGATGTTCACTCCCAAACCGCTGCGCAGAAGTCAACCAAACTTCACCCAATAGTGTATTGTATCACAATCTAGTAGTTACATGTGGAAATTTGGTTCTAGGACATTTGATTTGAGCGCAATCCTCAAACTTAGGTCAAAAAAGCCATTTAAGCCTTTTCACAGTGAGATCTATGCGATATGGCCGAGAAATGTAATTTTGATGTTAACTCCCAAACCGCTGCGCAGAAGTCAACCAAACTTCACCCAATAGTGTATTGTATCACAATCTAGTATTTACATGTGGAAATTTGGTTCTAGGACATTTGGTTTGAGCGCAATTTTCAAACTTAGGTCAAAAAAGCCATTTAAGCCTTTTCACAGTGAGATCTATGCGATATGGCCGAGAAAGGTAATTTTGATGTTAACTCCCAAACCGCTGCGCAGAAGTCAACCAAACTTCACCTAATAGTGTATTTTATCACAATCTAGTAGTTACATGTGGAAATTTAGTTTTAGGACATTTGATTTGAGCGCAATCTTCAAACTTAATTAAAAAAAGACATTTAAGCCTTTTCACAGTGAGATCTATGCGATATGGCCGAGAAATGTAATTTTGATGTTAACTCCCAAACCCCTGCGCAGAAGTCAACCAAACTTCACCCAATAGTGTATTTTATCATAATCTAGTAGTTACATTTGGAAATTTAGTTCTAGGACATTTGGTTTGAGCGCAATCTTCAAACTTAATTAAAAAAAGTCATTTAAGCCTTTTCACAGTGAGATCTATGCGATATGGCCGAGAAATGTAATTTTGATGTTAACTCCCAAACCGCTGCGCAGAAGTCAACCAAACTTCACCCAATAGTGTATTGTATCACAATCTAGTAGTTACATGTGGAAATTTGGTTCTAGGACATTTGATTTGAGCGCAATTCTCAAACTTAGGTCAAAAAACCATTTAAGCCTTTTCACAGTGAGATCTCTGCGATATGGCCGAGAAATGTAATTTTGATGTTAACTCCCAAACCGCTGCGCAGAAGTCAACCAAACTTCACCCAATAGTGTATTTTATCACAATCTAGTAGTTACATTTGGAAATTTAGTTCTAGGACATTTGGTTTGAGCGCAATCATCAAACTTAGGTCAAAAAAGCCATTTAAGCCTTTTCACAGTGAGATCTATGCGATATGGCTGAGAAATGTAATTTTGATGTTAACTCCCAAACCGCTGCGCAGAAGTAAACCAAACTTCACCCAATAGTGTATTTTATCATAATCTAGTAGTTACATTTGGAAATTTAGTTCTAGGACATTTGGTTTGAGCGCAATCTTCAAACTTAATTAAAAAAAGTCATTTAAGCCTTTTCACAGTGAGATCTATGCGATATGGCCGAGAAATGTAATTTTGATGTTAACTCCCAAACCGCTGCGCAGAAGTCAACCAAACTTCACCCAATAGTGTATTTTATTACAATCTAGTAGTTACATTTGGAAATTTAGTTTTAGGACATTTGGTTTGAGCGCAATCTTCAAACTTAATTAAAAAAATACATTTAAGCCTTTTCACAGTGAGATCTATGCGATATGGCCGAGAAATGTAATTTTGATGTTCACTCCCAAACCGCTGCGCAGAAGTCAACCAAACCACCCATTAGTGTATTGTATCACAATCTAGTAGTTACATGTGGAAATTTGGTTCTAGGACATTTGATTTGAGCGCAATCCTCAAACTTAGGTCAAAAAAGCCATTTAAGCCTTTTCACAGTGAGATCTATGCGATATGGCCGAGAAATGTAATTTTGATGTTAACTCCCAAACCGCTGCGCAGAAGTCAACCAAACTTCACCCAATAGTGTATTTTATCACAATCTAGTAGTTACATTTGGAAATTTAGTTCTAGGACATTTGGTTTGAGCGCAATCTTCAAACTTAATTAAAAAAAGTCATTTAAGCCTTTTCACAGTGAGATCTATGCGATATGGCCGAGAAATGTAATTTTGATGTTCACTCCCAAACCGCTGCGCAGAAGTCAACCAAACTTCACCCAATAGTGTATTGTATCACAATCTAGTAGTTACATGTGGAAATTTGGTTCTAGGACATTTGATTTGAGCGCAATCCTCAAACTTAGGTCAAAAAAGCCATTTAAGCCTTGTCACAGTGAGATCTATGCGATATGGCCGAGAAATGTAATTTTGATGTTAACTCCCAAACCGCTGCGCAGAAGTCAACCAAACTTCACCCAATAGTGTATTGTATCACAATCTAGTATTTACATGTGGAAATTTGGTTCTAGGACATTTGGTTTGAGCGCAATTTTCAAACTTAGGTCAAAAAAGCCATTTAAGCCTTTTCACAGTGAGATCTATGCGATATGGCCGAGAAATGTAATTTTGATGTTAACTCCCAAACCGCTGCGCAGAAGTCAACCAAACTTCACCTAATAGTGTATTTTATCACAATCTAGTAGTTACATGTGGAAATTTAGTTTTAGGACATTTGATTTGAGCGCAATCTTCAAACTTAATTAAAAAAAGACATTTAAGCCTTTTCACAGTGAGATCTATGCGATATGGCCGAGAAATGTAATTTTGATGTTAACTCCCAAACCCCTGCGCAGAAGTCAACCAAACTTTACCCAATAGTGTATTTTATCATAATCTAGTAGTTACATTTGGAAATTTAGTTCTAGGACATTTGATTTGAGCGCAATCTTCAAAATTAATTAAAAAAAGTCATTTAAGCCTTTTCACAGTGAGATCTATGCGATATGGCCGAGAAATGTAATTTTGATGTTAACTCCCAAACCGCTGCGCAGAAGTCAACCAAACTTCACCCAATAGTGTATTGTATCACAATCTAGTAGTTACATGTGGAAATTTGGTTCTAGGACATTTGATTTGAGCGCAATTCTCAAACTTAGGTCAAAAAACCATTTAAGCCTTTTCACAGTGAGATCTCTGCGATATGGCCGAGAAATGTAATTTTGATGTTCACTCCCAAACCGCTGCGCAGAAGTCAACCAAACTTCACCCAATAGTGTATTGTATCACAATCTAGTAGTTACATGTGGAAATTTGGTTCTAGGACATTTGATTTGAGCGCAATCCTCAAACTTAGGTCAAAAAAGCCATTTAAGCCTTTTCACAGTGAGATCTATGCGATATGGCCGAGAAATGTAATTTTGATGTTAACTCCCAAACCGCTGCGCAGAAGTCAACCAAACTTCACCCAATAGTGTATTGTATCACAATCTAGTATTTACATGTGGAAATTTGGTTCTAGGACATTTGGTTTGAGCGCAATTTTCAAACTTAGGTCAAAAAAGCCATTTAAGCCTTTTCACAGTGAGATCTATGCGATATGGCCGAGAAAGGTAATTTTGATGTTAACTCCCAAACCGCTGCGCAGAAGTCAACCAAACTTCACCTAATAGTGTATTTTATCACAATCTAGTAGTTACATGTGGAAATTTAGTTTTAGGACATTTGATTTGAGCGCAATCTTCAAACTTAATTAAAAAAAGACATTTAAGCCTTTTCACAGTGAGATCTATGCGATATGGCCGAGAAATGTAATTTTGATGTTAACTCCCAAACCCCTGCGCAGAAGTCAACCAAACTTCACCCAATAGTGTATTTTATCATAATCTAGTAGTTACATTTGGAAATTTAGTTCTAGGACATTTGGTTTGAGCGCAATCTTCAAACTTAATTAAAAAAAGTCATTTAAGCCTTTTCACAGTGAGATCTATGCGATATGGCCGAGAAATGTAATTTTGATGTTAACTCCCAAACCGCTGCGCAGAAGTCAACCAAACTTCACCCAATAGTGTATTGTATCACAATCTAGTAGTTACATGTGGAAATTTGGTTCTAGGACATTTGATTTGAGCGCAATTCTCAAACTTAGGTCAAAAAACCATTTAAGCCTTTTCACAGTGAGATCTCTGCGATATGGCCGAGAAATGTAATTTTGATGTTAACTCCCAAACCGCTGCGCAGAAGTCAACCAAACTTCACCCAATAGTGTATTTTATCACAATCTAGTAGTTACATTTGGAAATTTAGTTCTAGGACATTTGGTTTGAGCGCAATCATCAAACTTAGGTCAAAAAAGCCATTTAAGCCTTTTCACAGTGAGATCTATGCGATATGGCTGAGAAATGTAATTTTGATGTTAACTCCCAAACCGCTGCGCAGAAGTAAACCAAACTTCACCCAATAGTGTATTTTATCATAATCTAGTAGTTACATTTGGAAATTTAGTTCTAGGACATTTGGTTTGAGCGCAATCTTCAAACTTAATTAAAAAAAGTCATTTAAGCCTTTTCACAGTGAGATCTATGCGATATGGCCGAGAAATGTAATTTTGATGTTAACTCCCAAACCGCTGCGCAGAAGTCAACCAAACTTCACCCAATAGTGTATTTTATTACAATCTAGTAGTTACATTTGGAAATTTAGTTTTAGGACATTTGGTTTGAGCGCAATCTTCAAACTTAATTAAAAAAATACATTTAAGCCTTTTCACAGTGAGATCTATGCGATATGGCCGAGAAATGTAATTTTGATGTTCACTCCCAAACCGCTGCGCAGAAGTCAACCAAACCACCCATTAGTGTATTGTATCACAATCTAGTAGTTACATGTGGAAATTTGGTTCTAGGACATTTGATTTGAGCGCAATCCTCAAACTTAGGTCAAAAAAGCCATTTAAGCCTTTTCACAGTGAGATCTATGCGATATGGCCGAGAAATGTAATTTTGATGTTAACTCCCAAACCGCTGCGCAGAAGTCAACCAAACTTCACCCAATAGTGTATTTTATCATAATCTAGTAGTTACATTTGGAAATTTAGTTCTAGGACATTTGGTTTGAGCGCAATCTTCAAACTTAATTAAAAAAAGTCATTTAAGCCTTTTCACAGTGAGATCTATGCGATATGGCTGAGAAATGTAATTTTGATGTTAACTCCCAAACCGCTGCGCCGAAGTCAACCAAACTTCACCCAATAGTGTATTTTATCACAATCTAGTAGTTACATTTGGAAATTTAGTTTTAGGACATTTGATTTGAGCGCAATCTTCAAACTTAATTAAAAAAAGACATTTAAGCCTTTTAACAGTGAGATCTATGCGATATGGCCGAGAAATGTAATTTTGATGTTAACTCCCAAACCGCTGCGCAGAAGTCAACCAAACTTCACCCAATAGTGTATTGTATCACAATCTAGTAGTTACATGTGGAAATTTGGTTCTAGGACATTTGATTTGAGCGCAATTCTCAAACTTAGGTCAAAAAACCATTTAAGCCTTTTCACAGTGAGATCTCTGCGATATGGCCGAGAAATGTAATTTTGATGTTAACTCCCAAACCGCTGCGCAGAAGTCAACCAAACTTCACCCAATAGTGTATTTTATCACAATCTAGTAGTTACATTTGGAAATTTAGTTCTAGGACATTTGGTTTGAGCGCAATCATCAAACTTAGGTCAAAAAAGCCATTTAAGCCTTTTCACAGTGAGATCTATGCGATATGGCTGAGAAATGTAATTTTGATGTTAACTCCCAAACCGCTGCGCAGAAGTAAACCAAACTTCACCCAATAGTGTATTTTATCATAATCTAGTAGTTACATTTGGAAATTTAGTTCTAGGACATTTGGTTTGAGCGCAATCTTCAAACTTAATTAAAAAAAGTCATTTAAGCCTTTTCACAGTGAGATCTATGCGATATGGCCGAGAAATGTAATTTTGATGTTCACTCCCAAACCGCTGCGCAGAAGTCAACCAAACCACCCATTAGTGTATTGTATCACAATCTAGTAGTTACATGTGGAAATTTGGTTCTAGGACATTTGATTTGAGCGCAATCCTCAAACTTAGGTCAAAAAAGCCATTTAAGCCTTTTCACAGTGAGATCTATGCGATATGGCCGAGAAATGTAATTTTGATGTTAACTCCCAAACCGCTGCGCAGAAGTCAACCAAACTTCACCCAATAGTGTATTTTATCATAATCTAGTAGTTACATTTGGAAATTTAGTTCTAGGACATTTGGTTTGAGCGCAATCTTCAAACTTAATTAAAAAAAGTCATTTAAGCCTTTTCACAGTGAGATCTATGCGATATGGCTGAGAAATGTAATTTTGATGTTAACTCCCAAACCGCTGCGCCGAAGTCAACCAAACTTCACCCAATAGTGTATTTTATCACAATCTAGTAGTTACATTTGGAAATTTAGTTCTAGGACATTTGGTTTGAGCGCAATCATCAAACTTAATTAAAAAAGTCATTTAAGCCTTTTCACAGTGAGATCTACGCGATATGGCCGAGAAAT
Source organism: Corythoichthys intestinalis (assembly GCF_030265065.1). Taxonomy (NCBI): domain Eukaryota; kingdom Metazoa; phylum Chordata; class Actinopteri; order Syngnathiformes; family Syngnathidae; genus Corythoichthys; species Corythoichthys intestinalis. The sequence goes on along the minus strand of NC_080398.1, from coordinate 63,458,397 downwards.
GTAATTTTGATGTTAACTCCCAAACCGCTGCGCAGAAGTCAACCAAACTTCACCCAATAGTGTATTGTATCACAATCTAGTAGTTACATGTGGAAATTTCGTTCTAGGACATTTGATTTGAGCGCAATCCTCAAACTTAGGTCAAAAAAGCCATTTAAGCCTTTTCACAGTGAGATCTATGCGATATGGCCGAGAAATGTAATTTTGATGTTAACTCCCAAACCGCTGCGCAGAAGTAAACCAAACTTCACCCAATAGTGTATTGTATCACAATCTAGTAGTTACATGTGGAAATTTGGTTCTAGGACATTTGATTTGAGCGCAATCCTCAAACTTAGGTCAAAAAAGCCATTTAAGCCTTTTCACAGTGAGATCTATGCGATATGGCCGAGAAATGTAATTTTGATGTTAACTCCCAAACCGCTGCGCAGAAGTCAACCAAACTTCACCCAATAGTGTATTTTATCACAATCTAGTAGTTACATTTGGAAATTTAGTTTTAGGACATTTGGTTTGAGCGCAATCTTCAAACTTAATTAAAAAAAGTCATTTAAGCCTTTTCACAGTGAGATCTATGCGATATGGCCGAGAAATGTAATTTTGATGTTCACTCCCAAACCGCTGCGCAGAAGTCAACCAAACTTCACCCATTAGTGTATTGTATCACAATCTAGTAGTTACATGTGGAAATTTGGTTCTAGGACATTTGATTTGAGCGCAATCCTCAAACTTAGGTCAAAAAAGCCATTTATGCCTTTTCACAGTGAGATCTATGCGATATGGCCGAGAAATGTAATTTTGATGTTAACTCCCAAACCGCTGCGCAGAAGTAAACCAAACTTCACCCAATAGTGTATTTTATCATAATCTAGTAGTTACATTTGGAAATTTAGTTCTAGGACATTTGGTTTGAGCGCAATCTTCAAACTTAATTAAAAAAAGTCATTTAAGCCTTTTCACAGTGAGATCTATGCGATATGGCCGAGAAATGTAATTTTGATGTTAACTCCCAAACCGCTGCGCAGAAGTCAACCAAACTTCACCCAATAGTGTATTGTATCACAATCTAGTAGTTACATGTGGAAATTTGGTTCTAGGACATTTGATTTGAGCGCAATTCTCAAACTTAGGTCAAAAAACCATTTAAGCCTTTTCACAGTGAGATCTCTGCGATATGGCCGAGAAATGTAATTTTGATGTTCACTCCCAAACCGCTGCGCAGAAGTCAACCAAACTTCACCCAATAGTGTATTGTATCACAATCTAGTAGTTACATGTGGAAATTTGGTTCTAGGACATTTGATTTGAGCGCAATCCTCAAACTTAGGTCAAAAAAGCCATTTAAGCCTTTTCACAGTGAGATCTATGCGATATGGCCGAGAAATGTAATTTTGATGTTAACTCCCAAACCGCTGCGCAGAAGTCAACCAAACTTCACCCAATAGTGTATTGTATCACAATCTAGTATTTACATGTGGAAATTTGGTTCTAGGACATTTGGTTTGAGCGCAATTTTCAAACTTAGGTCAAAAAAGCCATTTAAGCCTTTTCACAGTGAGATCTATGCGATATGGCCGAGAAAGGTAATTTTGATGTTAACTCCCAAACCGCTGCGCAGAAGTCAACCAAACTTCACCTAATAGTGTATTTTATCACAATCTAGTAGTTACATGTGGAAATTTAGTTTTAGGACATTTGATTTGAGCGCAATCTTCAAACTTAATTAAAAAAAGACATTTAAGCCTTTTCACAGTGAGATCTATGCGATATGGCCGAGAAATGTAATTTTGATGTTAACTCCCAAACCCCTGCGCAGAAGTCAACCAAACTTCACCCAATAGTGTATTTTATCATAATCTAGTAGTTACATTTGGAAATTTAGTTCTAGGACATTTGGTTTGAGCGCAATCTTCAAACTTAATTAAAAAAAGTCATTTAAGCCTTTTCACAGTGAGATCTATGCGATATGGCCGAGAAATGTAATTTTGATGTTAACTCCCAAACCGCTGCGCAGAAGTCAACCAAACTTCACCCAATAGTGTATTGTATCACAATCTAGTAGTTACATGTGGAAATTTGGTTCTAGGACATTTGATTTGAGCGCAATTCTCAAACTTAGGTCAAAAAACCATTTAAGCCTTTTCACAGTGAGATCTCTGCGATATGGCCGAGAAATGTAATTTTGATGTTAACTCCCAAACCGCTGCGCAGAAGTCAACCAAACTTCACCCAATAGTGTATTTTATCACAATCTAGTAGTTACATTTGGAAATTTAGTTCTAGGACATTTGGTTTGAGCGCAATCATCAAACTTAGGTCAAAAAAGCCATTTAAGCCTTTTCACAGTGAGATCTATGCGATATGGCTGAGAAATGTAATTTTGATGTTAACTCCCAAACCGCTGCGCAGAAGTAAACCAAACTTCACCCAATAGTGTATTTTATCATAATCTAGTAGTTACATTTGGAAATTTAGTTCTAGGACATTTGGTTTGAGCGCAATCTTCAAACTTAATTAAAAAAAGTCATTTAAGCCTTTTCACAGTGAGATCTATGCGATATGGCCGAGAAATGTAATTTTGATGTTAACTCCCAAACCGCTGCGCAGAAGTCAACCAAACTTCACCCAATAGTGTATTTTATTACAATCTAGTAGTTACATTTGGAAATTTAGTTTTAGGACATTTGGTTTGAGCGCAATCTTCAAACTTAATTAAAAAAATACATTTAAGCCTTTTCACAGTGAGATCTATGCGATATGGCCGAGAAATGTAATTTTGATGTTCACTCCCAAACCGCTGCGCAGAAGTCAACCAAACCACCCATTAGTGTATTGTATCACAATCTAGTAGTTACATGTGGAAATTTGGTTCTAGGACATTTGATTTGAGCGCAATCCTCAAACTTAGGTCAAAAAAGCCATTTAAGCCTTTTCACAGTGAGATCTATGCGATATGGCCGAGAAATGTAATTTTGATGTTAACTCCCAAACCGCTGCGCAGAAGTCAACCAAACTTCACCCAATAGTGTATTTTATCATAATCTAGTAGTTACATTTGGAAATTTAGTTCTAGGACATTTGGTTTGAGCGCAATCTTCAAACTTAATTAAAAAAAGTCATTTAAGCCTTTTCACAGTGAGATCTATGCGATATGGCTGAGAAATGTAATTTTGATGTTAACTCCCAAACCGCTGCGCCGAAGTCAACCAAACTTCACCCAATAGTGTATTTTATCACAATCTAGTAGTTACATTTGGAAATTTAGTTTTAGGACATTTGATTTGAGCGCAATCTTCAAACTTAATTAAAAAAAGACATTTAAGCCTTTTAACAGTGAGATCTATGCGATATGGCCGAGAAATGTAATTTTGATGTTAACTCCCAAACCGCTGCGCAGAAGTCAACCAAACTTCACCCAATAGTGTATTGTATCACAATCTAGTAGTTACATGTGGAAATTTGGTTCTAGGACATTTGATTTGAGCGCAATTCTCAAACTTAGGTCAAAAAACCATTTAAGCCTTTTCACAGTGAGATCTCTGCGATATGGCCGAGAAATGTAATTTTGATGTTAACTCCCAAACCGCTGCGCAGAAGTCAACCAAACTTCACCCAATAGTGTATTTTATCACAATCTAGTAGTTACATTTGGAAATTTAGTTCTAGGACATTTGGTTTGAGCGCAATCATCAAACTTAGGTCAAAAAAGCCATTTAAGCCTTTTCACAGTGAGATCTATGCGATATGGCTGAGAAATGTAATTTTGATGTTAACTCCCAAACCGCTGCGCAGAAGTAAACCAAACTTCACCCAATAGTGTATTTTATCATAATCTAGTAGTTACATTTGGAAATTTAGTTCTAGGACATTTGGTTTGAGCGCAATCTTCAAACTTAATTAAAAAAAGTCATTTAAGCCTTTTCACAGTGAGATCTATGCGATATGGCCGAGAAATGTAATTTTGATGTTCACTCCCAAACCGCTGCGCAGAAGTCAACCAAACCACCCATTAGTGTATTGTATCACAATCTAGTAGTTACATGTGGAAATTTGGTTCTAGGACATTTGATTTGAGCGCAATCCTCAAACTTAGGTCAAAAAAGCCATTTAAGCCTTTTCACAGTGAGATCTATGCGATATGGCCGAGAAATGTAATTTTGATGTTAACTCCCAAACCGCTGCGCAGAAGTCAACCAAACTTCACCCAATAGTGTATTTTATCATAATCTAGTAGTTACATTTGGAAATTTAGTTCTAGGACATTTGGTTTGAGCGCAATCTTCAAACTTAATTAAAAAAAGTCATTTAAGCCTTTTCACAGTGAGATCTATGCGATATGGCTGAGAAATGTAATTTTGATGTTAACTCCCAAACCGCTGCGCCGAAGTCAACCAAACTTCACCCAATAGTGTATTTTATCACAATCTAGTAGTTACATTTGGAAATTTAGTTCTAGGACATTTGGTTTGAGCGCAATCATCAAACTTAATTAAAAAAGTCATTTAAGCCTTTTCACAGTGAGATCTACGCGATATGGCCGAGAAATGTAATTTTGATGTTAACTCCCAAACCGCTGCGCAGAAGTCAACCAAACTTCACCCAATAGTGTATTGTATCACAATCTAGTAGTTACATGTGGAAATTTCGTTCTAGGACATTTGATTTGAGCGCAATCCTCAAACTTAGGTCAAAAAAGCCATTTAAGCCTTTTCACAGTGAGATCTATGCGATATGGCCGAGAAATGTAATTTTGATGTTAACTCCCAAACCGCTGCGCAGAAGTAAACCAAACTTCACCCAATAGTGTATTGTATCACAATCTAGTAGTTACATGTGGAAATTTGGTTCTAGGACATTTGATTTGAGCGCAATCCTCAAACTTAGGTCAAAAAAGCCATTTAAGCCTTTTCACAGTGAGATCTATGCGATATGGCCGAGAAATGTAATTTTGATGTTAACTCCCAAACCGCTGCGCAGAAGTCAACCAAACTTCACCCAATAGTGTATTTTATCACAATCTAGTAGTTACATTTGGAAATTTAGTTTTAGGACATTTGGTTTGAGCGCAATCTTCAAACTTAATTAAAAAAAGTCATTTAAGCCTTTTCACAGTGAGATCTATGCGATATGGCCGAGAAATGTAATTTTGATGTTCACTCCCAAACCGCTGCGCAGAAGTCAACCAAACTTCACCCATTAGTGTATTGTATCACAATCTAGTAGTTACATGTGGAAATTTGGTTCTAGGACATTTGATTTGAGCGCAATCCTCAAACTTAGGTCAAAAAAGCCATTTATGCCTTTTCACAGTGAGATCTATGCGATATGGCCGAGAAATGTAATTTTGATGTTAACTCCCAAACCGCTGCGCAGAAGTAAACCAAACTTCACCCAATAGTGTATTTTATCATAATCTAGTAGTTACATTTGGAAATTTAGTTCTAGGACATTTGGTTTGAGCGCAATCTTCAAACTTAATTAAAAAAAGTCATTTAAGCCTTTTCACAGTGAGATCTATGCGATATGGCCGAGAAATGTAATTTTGATGTTAACTCCCAAACCGCTGCGCAGAAGTCAACCAAACTTCACCCAATAGTGTATTGTATCACAATCTAGTAGTTACATGTGGAAATTTGGTTCTAGGACATTTGATTTGAGCGCAATTCTCAAACTTAGGTCAAAAAAGCCATTTAAGCCTTTTCACAGTGAGATCTATGCGATATGGCCGAGAAATGTAATTTTGATGTTAACTCCCAAACCGCTGCGCAGAAGTCAACCAAACTTCACCCAATAGTGTATTTTATCACAATCTAGTAGTTACATTTGGAAATTTAGTTTTAGGACATTTGGTTTGAGCGCAATCTTCAAACTTAATTAAAAAAAGTCATTTAAGCCTTTTCACAGTGAGATCTATGCGATATGGCCGAGAAATGTAATTTTGATGTTCACTCCCAAACCGCTGCGCAGAAGTCAACCAAACTTCACCCAATAGTGTATTGTATCACAATCTAGTAGTTACATGTGGAAATTTGGTTCTAGGACATTTGATTTGAGCGCAATCCTCAAACTTAGGTCAAAAAAGCCATTTAAGCCTTTTCACAGTGAGATCTATGCGATATGGCCGAGAAATGTAATTTTGATGTTAACTCCCAAACCGCTGCGCAGAAGTCAACCAAACTTCACCCAATAGTGTATTGTATCACAATCTAGTAGTTACATGTGGAAATTTGGTTCTAGGACATTTGATTTGAGCGCAATTCTCAAACTTAGGTCAAAAAAGCCATTTAAGCCTTTTCACAGTGAGATCTATGCGATATGGCCGAGAAATGTAATTTTGATGTTAACTCCCAAACCGCTGCGTAGAAGTCAACCAAACTTCACCGAATAGTGTATTTTATCACACTCTAGTAGTTACATTTGGAAATTTAGTTTTAGGACATTTGGTTTGAGCGCAATCTTCAAACTTAATTAAAAAAAGACATTTAAGCCTTTTCACAGTGAGATCTATGCGATATGGCCGAGAAATGTAATTTTGATGTTCACTCCCAAACCGCTGCGCAGAAGTCAAACAAACCACCCATTAGTGTATTGTATCACAATCTAGTAGTTACATGTGGAAATTTGGTTCTAGGACATTTGATTTGAGCGCAATCCTCAAACTTAGGTCAAAAAAGCCATTTAAGCCTTTTCACAGTGAGATCTATGCGATATGGCTGAGAAATGTAATTTTGATGTTAACTCACAAACCGCTGCGCAGAAGTCAACCAAACTTCACCCAATAGTGTATTTTATCACAATCTAGTAGTTACATTTGGAAATTTAGTTCTAGGACATTTGGTTTGAGCGCAATCATCAAACTTAATTAAAAAAGTCATTTAAGCCTTTTCACAGTGAGATCTACGCGATATGGCCGAGAAATGTAATTTTGATGTTAACTCCCAAACCGCTGCGCAGAAGTCAACCAAACTTCACCCAATAGTGTATTGTATCACAATCTAGTAGTTACATGTGGAAATTTCGTTCTAGGACATTTGATTTGAGCGCAATCCTCAAACTTAGGTCAAAAAAGCCATTTAAGCCTTTTCACAGTGAGATCTATGCGATATGGCCGAGAAATGTAATTTTGATGTTAACTCCCAAACCGCTGCGCAGAAGTCAACCAAACTTCACCCAATAGTGTATTTTATCACAATCTAGTAGTTACATTTGGAAATTTAGTTTTAGGACATTTGGTTTGAGCGCAATCTTCAAACTTAATTAAAAAAAGTCATTTAAGCCTTTTCACAGTGAGATCTATGCGATATGGCCGAGAAATGTAATTTTGATGTTCACTCACAAACCGCTGCGCAGAAGTCAACCAAACTTCACCCATTAGTGTATTGTATCACAATCTAGTAGTTACATGTGGAAATTTGGTTCTAGGACATTTGATTTGAGCGCAATCCTCAAACTTAGGTCAAAAAAGCCATTTAAGCCTTTTCACAGTGAGATCTATGCGATATGGCCGAGAAATGTAATTTTGATGTTAACTCCCAAAACGCTGCGCAGAAGTAAACCAAACTTCACCCAATAGTGTATTTTATCATAATCTAGTAGTTACATTTGGAAATTTAGTTCTAGGACATTTGGTTTGAGCGCAATCTTCAAACTTAATTAAAAAAAGTCATTTAAGCCTTTTCACAGTGAGATCTATGCGATATGGCCGAGAAATGTAATTTTGATGTTCACTCCCAAACCGCTGCGCAGAAGTCAACCAAACTTCACCCAATAGTGTATTGTATCACAATCTAGTAGTTACATGTGGAAATTTGGTTCTAGGACATTTGATTTGAGCGCAATCCTCAAACTTAGGTCAAAAAAGCCATTTAAGCCTTTTCACAGTGAGATCTATGCGATATGGCTGAGAAATGTAATTTTGATGTTAACTCCCATACCGCTGCGCAGAAGTCAACCAAACTTCACCCAATAGTGTATTGTATCACAATCTAGTATTTACATGTGGAAATTTGGTTCTAGGACATTTGATTTGAGCGCAATTCTCAAACTTAGGTCAAAAAAGCCATTTAAGCCTTTTCACAGTGAGATCTATGCGATATGGCCGAGAAATGTAATTTTGATGTTAACTCCCAAACCGCTGCGCAGAAGTCAACCAAACTTCACCCAATAGTGTATTGTATCACAATCTAGTAGTTACATGTGGAAATTTGGTTCTAGGACATTTGATTTGAGCGCAATCCTCAAACTTAGGTCAAAAAAGCCATTTAAGCCTTTTCACAGTGAGATCTATGCGATATGGCTGAGAAATGTAATTTTGATGTTAACTCACAAACCGCTGCGCCGAAGTCAACCAAACTTCACCCAATAGTGAATTTTATCACAATCTAGTAGTTACATTTGGAAATTTAGTTCTAGGACATTTGGTTTGAGCGCAATCTTCAAACTTAATTAAAAAAAGTCATTTAAGCCTTTTCACAGTGAGATCTATGCGATATGGCCGAGAAATGTAATTTTGATGTTAACTCCCAAACCGCTGCGCAGAAGTCAACCAAACTTCACCCAATAGTGTATTGTATCACAATCTAGTAGTTACATGTGGAAATTTAGTTCTAGGACATTTGGTTTGAGCGCAATCATCAAACTTAGGTCAAAAAAGCCATTTAAGCCTTTTCATAGTGAGATCTATGCGATATGGCTGAGAAATGTAATTTTGATGTTAACTCCCAAACCGCTGCGCAGAAGTCAACCAAACTTCACCCAATAGTGTATTTTATCACAATCTAGTAGTTACATTTGGAAATTTAGTTCTAGGACATTTGGTTTGAGCGCAATCATCAAACTTAGGTCAAAAAAGCCATTTAAGCCTTTTCATAGTGAGATCTATGCGATATGGCTGAGAAATGTAATTTTGATGTTTACTCCCAAACCGCTGCGCAGAAGTAAACCAAACTTCACCCAATAGTGTATTTTATCATAATCTAGTAGTTACATTTGGAAATTTAGTTCTAGGACATTTGGTTTGAGCGCAATCTTCAAACTTAATTAAAAAAAGTCATTTAAGCCTTTTCACAGTGAGATCTATGCGATATGGCCGAGAAATGTAATTTTGATGTTAACTCCCAAACCGCTGCGCAGAAGTCAACCAAACTTCACCCAATAGTGTATTGTATCACAATCTAGTAGTTACATGTGGAAATGTGGTTCTAGGACATTTGATTTGAGCGCAATTCTCAAACTTAGGTCAAAAAAGCCATTTAAGCCTTTTCACAGTGAGATCTATGCGATATGGCCGAGAAATGTAATTTTGATGTTAACTCCCAAACCGCTGCGCAGAAGTCAACCAAACTTCACCCAATAGTGTATTTTATCACAATCTAGTAGTTACATTTAGAAATTTAGTTCTAGGACATTTGGTTTGAGCGCAATCTTCAAACTTAATTAAAAAAAGTCATTTAAGCCTTTTCACAGTGAGATCTATGCGATATGGCCGAGAAATGTAATTTTGATGTTAACTCCCAAACCGCTGCGCAGAAGTCAACCAAACTTCACCCAATAGTGTATTGTATCACAATCTAGTAGTTACATGTGGAAATTTGGTTCTAGGACATTTGATTTGAGCGCAATTCTCAAACTTAGGTCAAAAAACCATTTAAGCCTTTTCACAGTGAGATCTCTGCGATATGGCCGAGAAATGTAATTTTGATGTTAACTCCCAAACCGCTGCGCAGAAGTCAACCAAACTTCACCCAATAGTGTATTTTATCACAATCTAGTAGTTACATTTGGAAATTTAGTTCTAGGACATTTGGTTTGAGCGCAATCATCAAACTTAGGTCAAAAAAGCCATTTAAGCCTTTTCACAGTGAGATCTATGCGATATGGCTGAGAAATGTAATTTTGATGTTAACTCCCAAACCGCTGCGCAGAAGTCAACCAAACTTCACCCAATAGTGTATTTTATCATAATCTAGTAGTTACATTTGGAAATTTAGTTCTAGGACATTTGGTTTGAGCGCAATCTTCAAACTTAATTAAAAAAAGTCATTTAAGCCTTTTCACAGTGAGATCTATGCGATATGGCCGAGAAATGTAATTTTGATGTTAACTCCCAAACCGCTGCGCAGAAGTCAACCAAACTTCCCCCAATAGTGTATTGTATCACAATCTAGTAGTTACATGTGGAAATTTGGTTCTAGGACATTTGATTTGAGCGCAATTCTCAAACTTAGGTCAAAAAAGCCATTTAAGCCTTTTCACAGTGAGATCTATGCGATATGGCCGAGAAATGTAATTTTGATGTTAACTCCCAAACCGCTGCGCAGAAGTCAACCAAACTTCACCCAATAGTGTATTTTATCACAATCTAGTAGTTACATTTAGAAATTTAGTTCTAGGACATTTGGTTTGAGCGCAATCTTCAAACTTAATTAAAAAAAGTCATTTAAGCCTTTTCACAGTGAGATCTATGCGATATGGCCGAGAAATGTAATTTTGATGTTAACTCCCAAACCGCTGCGCCGAAGTCAACCAAACTTCACCCAATAGTGTATTTTATCACAATCTAGTAGTTACATTTGGAAATTTAGTTCTAGGACATTTGGTTTGAGCGCAATCATCAAACTTAATTAAAAAAGTCATTTAAGCCTTTTCACAGTGAGATCTACGCGATATGGCCGAGAAATGTAATTTTGATGTTAACTCCCAAACCGCTGCGCAGAAGTCAACCAAACTTCACCCAATAGTGTAATGTATCACAATCTAGTAGTTACATGTGGAAATTTCGTTCTAGGACATTTGATTTGAGCGCAATCCTCAAAATTAGGTCAAAAAAGCCATTTAAGCCTTTTCACAGTGAGATCTATGCGATATGGCTGAGAAATGTAATTTTGATGTTAACTCACAAACCGCTGCGCCGAAGTCAACCAAACTTCACCCAATAGTGAATTTTATCACAATCTAGTAGTTACATTTGGAAATTTAGTTCTAGGACATTTGGTTTGAGCGCAATCTTCAAACTTAATTAAAAAAAGTCATTTAAGCCTTTTCACAGTGAGATCTATGCGATATGGCCGAGAAATGTAATTTTGATGTTAACTCCCAAACCGCTGCGCAGAAGTCAACCAAACTTCACCCAATAGTGTATTGTATCACAATCTAGTAGTTACATGTGGAAATTTAGTTCTAGGACATTTGGTTTGAGCGCAATCATCAAACTTAGGTCAAAAAAGCCATTTAAGCCTTTTCATAGTGAGATCTATGCGATATGGCTGAGAAATGTAATTTTGATGTTAACTCCCAAACCGCTGCGCAGAAGTCAACCAAACTTCACCCAATAGTGTATTTTATCACAATCTAGTAGTTACATTTGGAAATTTAGTTCTAGGACATTTGGTTTGAGCGCAATCATCAAACTTAGGTCAAAAAAGCCATTTAAGCCTTTTCATAGTGAGATCTATGCGATATGGCTGAGAAATGTAATTTTGATGTTTACTCCCAAACCGCTGCGCAGAAGTAAACCAAACTTCACCCAATAGTGTATTTTATCATAATCTAGTAGTTACATTTGGAAATTTAGTTCTAGGACATTTGGTTTGAGCGCAATCTTCAAACTTAATTAAAAAAAGTCATTTAAGCCTTTTCACAGTGAGATCTATGCGATATGGCCGAGAAATGTAATTTTGATGTTAACTCCCAAACCGCTGCGCAGAAGTCAACCAAACTTCACCCAATAGTGTATTGTATCACAATCTAGTAGTTACATGTGGAAATGTGGTTCTAGGACATTTGATTTGAGCGCAATTCTCAAACTTAGGTCAAAAAAGCCATTTAAGCCTTTTCACAGTGAGATCTATGCGATATGGCCGAGAAATGTAATTTTGATGTTAACTCCCAAACCGCTGCGCAGAAGTCAACCAAACTTCACCCAATAGTGTATTTTATCACAATCTAGTAGTTACATTTAGAAATTTAGTTCTAGGACATTTGGTTTGAGCGCAATCTTCAAACTTAATTAAAAAAAGTCATCTAAGCCTTTTCACAGTGAGATCTATGCGATATGGCCGAGAAATGTAATTTTGATGTTAACTCCCAAACCGCTGCGCAGAAGTCAACCAAACTTCACCCAATAGTGTATTGTATCACAATCTAGTAGTTACATGTGGAAATTTGGTTCTAGGACATTTGATTTGAGCGCAATTCTCAAACTTAGGTCAAAAAACCATTTAAGCCTTTTCACAGTGAGATCTCTGCGATATGGCCGAGAAATGTAATTTTGATGTTAACTCCCAAACCGCTGCGCAGAAGTCAACCAAACTTCACCCAATAGTGTATTTTATCACAATCTAGTAGTTACATTTGGAAATTTAGTTCTAGGACATTTGGTTTGAGCGCAATCATCAAACTTAGGTCAAAAAAGCCATTTAAGCCTTTTCACAGTGAGATCTATGCGATATGGCTGAGAAATGTAATTTTGATGTTAACTCCCAAACCGCTGCGCAGAAGTCAACCAAACTTCACCCAATAGTGTATTTTATCATAATCTAGTAGTTACATTTGGAAATTTAGTTCTAGGACATTTGGTTTGAGCGCAATCTTCAAACTTAATTAAAAAAAGTCATTTAAGCCTTTTCACAGTGAGATCTATGCGATATGGCCGAGAAATGTAATTTTGATGTTAACTCCCAAACCGCTGCGCAGAAGTCAACCAAACTTCCCCCAATAGTGTATTGTATCACAATCTAGTAGTTACATGTGGAAATTTGGTTCTAGGACATTTGATTTGAGCGCAATTCTCAAACTTAGGTCAAAAAAGCCATTTAAGCCTTTTCACAGTGAGATCTATGCGATATGGCCGAGAAATGTAATTTTGATGTTAACTCCCAAACCGCTGCGCAGAAGTCAACCAAACTTCACCCAATAGTGTATTTTATCACAATCTAGTAGTTACATTTAGAAATTTAGTTCTAGGACATTTGGTTTGAGCGCAATCTTCAAACTTAATTAAAAAAAGTCATTTAAGCCTTTTCACAGTGAGATCTATGCGATATGGCCGAGAAATGTAATTTTGATGTTAACTCCCAAACCGCTGCGCCGAAGTCAACCAAACTTCACCCAATAGTGTATTTTATCACAATCTAGTAGTTACATTTGGAAATTTAGTTCTAGGACATTTGGTTTGAGCGCAATCATCAAACTTAATTAAAAAAGTCATTTAAGCCTTTTCACAGTGAGATCTACGCGATATGGCCGAGAAATGTAATTTTGATGTTAACTCCCAAACCGCTGCGCAGAAGTCAACCAAACTTCACCCAATAGTGTAATGTATCACAATCTAGTAGTTACATGTGGAAATTTCGTTCTAGGACATTTGATTTGAGCGCAATCCTAAAACTTAGGTCAAAAAAGCCATTTAAGCCTTTTCACAGTGAGATCTATGCGATATGGCCGAGAAATGTAATTTTGATGTTAACTCCCAAACCGCTGCGCAGAAGTAAACCAAACTTCACCCAATAGTGTATTTTATCATAATCTAGTAGTTACATTTGGAAATTTAGTTCTAGGACATTTGGTTTGAGCGCAATCTTCAAACTTAATTAAAAAAAGTCATTTAAGCCTTTTCACAGTGAGATCTATGCGATATGGCCGAGAAATGTAATTTTGATGTTAACTCCCAAACCGCTGCGCAGAAGTCAACCAAACTTCACCCAATAGTGTATTGTATCACAATCTAGTAGTTACATGTGGAAATTTGGTTCTAGGACATTTGATTTGAGCGCAATTCTCAAACTTAGGTCAAAAAAGCCATTTAAGCCTTTTCACAGTGAGATCTATGCGATATGGCCGAGAAATGTAATTTTGATGTTAACTCCCAAACCGCTGCGCAGAAGTCAACCAAACTTCACCCAATAGTGTATTTTATCACAATCTAGTAGTTACATTTAGAAATTTAGTTCTAGGACATTTGGTTTGAGCGCAATCTTCAAACTTAATTAAAAAAAGTCATTTAAGCCTTTTCACAGTGAGATCTATGCGATATGGCCGAGAAATGTAATTTTGATGTTAACTCCCAAACCGCTGCGCAGAAGTCAACCAAACTTCACCCAATAGTGTATGGTATCACAATCTAGTAGTTACATGTGGAAATTTGGTTCTAGGACATTTGATTTGAGCGCAATTCTCAAACTTAGGTCAAAAAACCATTTAAGCCTTTTCACAGTGAGATCTCTGCGATATGGCCGAGAAATGTAATTTTGATGTTATCTCCCAAACCGCTGCGCAGAAGTCAACCAAACTTCACCCAATAGTGTATTTTATCACAATCTAGTAGTTACATTTGGAAATTTAGTTCTAGGACATTTGGTTTGAGCGCAATCATCAAACTTAGGTCAAAAAAGCCATTTAAGCCTTTTCACAGTGAGATCTATGCGATATGGCTGAGAAATGTAATTTTGATGTTAACTCACAAACCGCTGCGCAGAAGTAAACCAAACTTCACCCAATAGTGTATTTTATCATAATCTAGTAGTTACATTTGGAAATTTAGTTCTAGGACATTTGGTTTGAGCGCAATCTTCAAACTTAATTTAAAAAAGTCATTTAAGCCTTTTCACAGTGAGATCTATGCGATATGGCCGAGAAATGTAATTTTGATGTTAACTCCCAAACCGCTGCGCAGAAGTCAACCAAACTTCCCCCAATAGTGTATTGTATCACAATCTAGTAGTTACATGTGGAAATTTGGTTCTAGGACATTTGATTTGAGCGCAATTCTCAAACTTAGGTCAAAAAAGCCATTTAAGCCTTTTCACAGTGAGATCTATGCGATATGGCCGAGAAATGTAATTTTGATGTTAACTCCCAAACCGCTGCGCAGAAGTCAACCAAACTTCACCCAATAGTGTATTTTATCACAATCTAGTAGTTACATTTAGAAATTTAGTTCTAGGACATTTGGTTTGAGCGCAATCTTCAAACTTAATTAAAAAAAGTCATTTAAGCCTTTTCACAGTGAGATCTATGCGATATGGCCGAGAAATGTAATTTTGATGTTAACTCCCAAACCGCTGCGCCGAAGTCAACCAAACTTCACCCAATAGTGTATTTTATCACAATCTAGTAGTTACATTTGGAAATTTAGTTCTAGGACATTTGGTTTGAGCGCAATCATCAAACTTAATTAAAAAAGTCATTTAAGCCTTTTCACAGTGAGATCTACGCGATATGGCCGAGAAATGTAATTTTGATGTTAACTCCCAAACCGCTGCGCAGAAGTCAACCAAACTTCACCCAATAGTGTAATGTATCACAATCTAGTAGTTACATGTGGAAATTTCGTTCTAGGACATTTGATTTGAGCGCAATCCTAAAACTTAGGTCAAAAAAGCCATTTAAGCCTTTTCACAGTGAGATCTATGCGATATGGCCGAGAAATGTAATTTTGATGTTAACTCCCAAACCGCTGCGCAGAAGTAAACCAAACTTCACCCAATAGTGTATTTTATCATAATCTAGTAGTTACATTTGGAAATTTAGTTCTAGGACATTTGGTTTGAGCGCAATCTTCAAACTTAATTAAAAAAAGTCATTTAAGCCTTTTCACAGTGAGATCTATGCGATATGGCCGAGAAATGTAATTTTGATGTTAACTCCCAAACCGCTGCGCAGAAGTCAACCAAACTTCACCCAATAGTGTATTGTATCACAATCTAGTAGTTACATGTGGAAATTTGGTTCTAGGACATTTGATTTGAGCGCAATTCTCAAACTTAGGTCAAAAAAGCCATTTAAGCCTTTTCACAGTGAGATCTATGCGATATGGCCGAGAAATGTAATTTTGATGTTAACTCCCAAACCGCTGCGCAGAAGTCAACCAAACTTCACCCAATAGTGTATTTTATCACAATCTAGTAGTTACATTTAGAAATTTAGTTCTAGGACATTTGGTTTGAGCGCAATCTTCAAACTTAATTAAAAAAAGTCATTTAAGCCTTTTCACAGTGAGATCTATGCGATATGGCCGAGAAATGTAATTTTGATGTTAACTCCCAAACCGCTGCGCAGAAGTCAACCAAACTTCACCCAATAGTGTATGGTATCACAATCTAGTAGTTACATGTGGAAATTTGGTTCTAGGACATTTGATTTGAGCGCAATTCTCAAACTTAGGTCAAAAAACCATTTAAGCCTTTTCACAGTGAGATCTCTGCGATATGGCCGAGAAATGTAATTTTGATGTTATCTCCCAAACCGCTGCGCAGAAGTCAACCAAACTTCACCCAATAGTGTATTTTATCACAATCTAGTAGTTACATTTGGAAATTTAGTTCTAGGACATTTGGTTTGAGCGCAATCATCAAACTTAGGTCAAGAAAGCCATTTAAGCCTTTTCACAGTGAGATCTATGCGATATGGCTGAGAAATGTAATTTTGATGTTAACTCACAAACCGCTGCGCAGAAGTAAACCAAACTTCACCCAATAGTGTATTTTATCATAATCTAGTAGTTACATTTGGAAATTTAGTTCTAGGACATTTGGTTTGAGCGCAATCTTCAAACTTAATTAAAAAAAGTCATTTAAGCCTTTTCACAGTGAGATCTATGCGATATGGCCGAGAAATGTAATTTTGATGTTAACTCCCAAACCGCTGCGCAGAAGTCAACCAAACTTCCCCCAATAGTGTATTGTATCACAATCTAGTAGTTACATGTGGAAATTTGGTTCTAGGACATTTGATTTGAGCGCAATTCTCAAACTTAGGTCAAAAAAGCCATTTAAGCCTTTTCACAGTGAGATCTATGCGATATGGCCGAGAAATGTAATTTTGATGTTAACTCCCAAACCGCTGCGCAGAAGTCAACCAAACTTCACCCAATAGTGTATTTTATCACAATCTAGTAGTTACATTTAGAAATTTAGTTCTAGGACATTTGGTTTGAGCGCAATCTTCAAACTTAATTAAAAAAAGTCATTTAAGCCTTTTCACAGTGAGATCTATGCGATATGGCCGAGAAATGTAATTTTGATGTTAACTCCCAAACCGCTGCGCCGAAGTCAACCAAACTTCACCCAATAGTGTATTTTATCACAATCTAGTAGTTACATTTGGAAATTTAGTTCTAGGACATTTGGTTTGAGCGCAATCATCAAACTTAATTAAAAAAGTCATTTAAGCCTTTTCACAGTGAGATCTACGCGATATGGCCGAGAAATGTAATTTTGATGTTAACTCCCAAACCGCTGCGCAGAAGTCAACCAAACTTCACCCAATAGTGTAATGTATCACAATCTAGTAGTTACATGTGGAAATTTCGTTCTAGGACATTTGATTTGAGCGCAATCCTAAAACTTAGGTCAAAAAAGCCATTTAAGCCTTTTCACAGTGAGATCTATGCGATATGGCCGAGAAATGTAATTTTGATGTTAACTCCCAAACCGCTGCGCAGAGGTAAACCAAACTTCACCCAATAGTGTAATGTATCACAATCTAGTAGTTACATGTGGAAATTTGGTTCTAGGACATTTGATTTGAGCGCAATTCTCAAACTTAGGTCAAAAAAGCCATTTAAGCCTTTTCACAATGAGATCTACGCGATATGGCCGAGAAATGTAATTTTGATGTTAACTCCCAAACCGCTGCGCAGAAGTCAACCAAACTTCACCCAATAGTGTATTGTATCACAATCTAGTAGTTACATGTGGAAATTTGGTTCTAGGACATTTGATTTGAGCGCAATTCTCAAACTTAGGTCAAAAAACCATTTAAGCCTTTTCACAGTGAGATCTCTGCGATATGGCCGAGAAATGTAATTTTGATGTTCACTCCCAAACCGCTGCGCAGAAGTCAACCAAACTTCACCCAATAGTGTATTGTATCACAATCTAGTAGTTACATGTGGAAATTTGGTTCTAGGACATTTGATTTGAGCGCAATTCTCAAACTTAGGTCAAAAAAGCCATTTAAGCCTTTTCACAGTGAGATCTATGCGATATGGCCGAGAAATGTAATTTTGATGTTAACTCCCAAACCGCTGCGCAGAAGTCAACCAAACTTCACCCAATAGTGTATTTTATCACAATCTAGTAGTTACATTTGGAAATTTAGTTCTAGGACATTTGGTTTGAGCGCAATCATCAAACTTAGGTCAAAAAAGCCATTTAAGCCTTTTCACAGTGAGATCTATGCGATATGGCTGAGAAATGTAATTTTGATGTTAACTCCCAAACCGCTGCGCAGAAGTTAACCAAACTTCACCCAATAGTGTATTTTATCACAATCTAGTAGTTACATATAGAAATTTAGTTCTAGGACATTTGGTTTGAGCGCAATCTTCAAACTTAATTAAAAAAAGTCATTTAAGCCTTTTCACAGTGAGATCTATGCGATATGGCCGAGAAATGTAATTTTGATGTTAACTCCCAAACCGCTGCGCAGAAGTCAACCAAACTTCACCCAATAGTGTATTGTATCACAATCTAGTAGTTACATGTGGAAATTTGGTTCTAGGACATTTGATTTGAGCGCAATTCTCAAACTTAGGTCAAAAAAGCCATTTAAGCCTTTTCACAGTGAGATCTATGCGATATGGCCGAGAAATGTAATTTTGATGTTAACTCCCAAACCGCTGCGTAGAAGTCAACCAAACTTCACCGAATAGTGTATTTTATCACAATCTAGTAGTTACATTTGGAAATTTAGTTTTAGGACATTTGGTTTGAGCGCAATCTTCAAACTTAATTAAAAAAAGACATTTAAGCCTTTTCACAGTGAGATCTATGCGATATGGCCGAGAAATGTAATTTTGATGTTCACTCCCAAACCGCTGCGCAGAAGTCAAACAAACCACCCATTAGTGTTTTGTATCACAATCTAGTAGTTACATGTGGAAATTTGGTTCTAGGACATTTGATTTGAGCGCAATCCTCAAACTTAGGTCAAAAAAGCCATTTAAGACTTTTCACAGTGAGATCTATGCGATATGGCAGAGAAATGTAATTTTGATGTTAACTCACAAACCGCTGCGCCGAAGTCAACCAAACTTCACCCAATAGTGTATTTTATCACAATCTAGTAGTTACATTTGGAAATTTAGTTCTAGGACATTTGGTTTGAGCGCAATCATCAAACTTAATTAAAAAAGTCATTTAAGCCTTTTCACAGTGAGATCTACGCGATATGGCCGAGAAATGTAATTTTGATGTTAACTCCCAAACCGCTGCGCAGAAGTCAACCAAACTTCACCCAATAGTGTATTGTATCACAATCTAGTAGTTACATGTGGAAATTTCGTTCTAGGACATTTGATTTGAGCGCAATCCTCAAACTTAATTAAAAAAAGTCATTTAAGCCTTTTCACAGTGAGATCTATGCGATATGGCCGAGAAATGTAATTTTGATGTTCACTCCCAAACCGCTGCTCAGAAGTCAACCAAACTTCACCCATTAGTGTATTGTATCACAATCTAGTAGTTACATGTGGAAATTTGGTTCTAGGACATTTGATTTGAGCGCAATCCTCAAACTTAGGTCAAAAAAGCCATTTAAGCCTTTTCACAGTGAGATCTATGCGATATGGCCGAGAAATGTAATTTTGATGTTAACTCCCAAACCGCTGCGCAGAAGTAAACCAAACTTCACCCAATATTGTATTTTATCATAATCTAGTAGTTACATTTGGAAATTTAGTTCTAGGACATTTGGTTTGAGCGCAATCTTCAAACTTAATTAAAAAAAGTCATTTAAGCCTTTTCACAGTGAGATCTATGCGATATGGCCGAGAAATGTAATTTTGATGTTCACTCCCAAACCGCTGCGCAGAAGTCAACCAAACTTCACCCAATAGTGTATTGTATCACAATCTAGTAGTTACATGTGGAAATTTGGTTCTAGGACATTTGATTTGAGCGCAATCCTCAAACTTAGGTCAAAAAAGCCATTTAAGCCTTTTCACAGTGAGATCTATGCGATATGGCCGAGAAATGTAATTTTGATGTTAACTCCCAAACCGCTGCGCAGAAGTCAACCAAACTTCACCCAATAGTGTATTGTATCACAATCTAGTATTTACATGTGGAAATTTGGTTCTAGGACATTTGATTTGAGCGCAATTCTCAAACTTAGGTCAAAAAAGCCATTTAAGCCTTTTCACAGTGAGATCTATGCGATATGGCCGAGAAATGTAATTTTGATGTTAACTCCCAAACCGCTGCGCAGAAGTCAACCAAACTTCACCCAATAGTGTATTGTATCACAATCTAGTAGTTACATGTGGAAATTTGGTTCTAGGACATTTGGTTTGAGCGCAATCATCAAACTTAGGTCAAAAAAGCCATTTAAGCCTTTTCACAGTGAGATCTATGCGATATGGCTGAGAAATGTAATTTTGATGTTAACTCCCAAACCGCTGCGCAGAAGTAAACCAAACTTCACCCAATAGTGTATTTTATCATAATCTAGTAGTTACATTTGGAAATTTAGTTCTAGGACATTTGGTTTGAGCGCAATCTTCAAACTTAATTAAAAAAAGTCATTTAAGCCTTTTCACAGTGAGATCTATGCGATATGGCCGAGAAATGTAATTTTGATGTTAACTCCCAAACCGCTGCGCAGAAGTCAACCAAACTTCACCCAATAGTGTATTTTATCACAATCTAGTAGTTACATTTAGAAATTTAGTTCTAGGACATTTGGTTTGAGCGCAATCTTCAAACTTAATTTAAAAAAGTCATTTAAGCCTTTTCACAGTGAGATCTATGCGATATGGCCGAGAAATGTAATTTTGATGTTAACTCCCAAACCGCTGCGCCGAAGTCAACCAAACTTCACCCAATAGTGTATTTTATCACAATCTAGTAGTTACATTTGGAAATTTAGTTCTAGGACATTTGGTTTGAGCGCAATCATCAAACTTAATTAAAAAAGTCATTTAAGCCTTTTCACAGTGAGATCTACGCGATATGGCCGAGAAATGTAATTTTGATGTTAACTCCCAAACCGCTGCGCAGAAGTCAACCAAACTTCACCCAATAGTGTATTGTATCACAATCTAGTAGTTACATGTGGAAATTTGGTTCTAGGACATTTGATTTGAGCGCAATTCTCAAACTTAGGTCAAAAAACCATTTAAGCCTTTTCACAGTGAGATCTCTGCGATATGGCCGAGAAATGTAATTTTGATGTTCACTCCCAAACCGCTGCGCAGAAGTCAACCAAACTTCACCCAATAGTGTATTGTATCACAATCTAGTAGTTACATGTGGAAATTTGGTTCTAGGACATTTGATTTGAGCGCAATTCTCAAACTTAGGTCAAAAAAGCCATTTAAGCCTTTTCACAGTGAGATCTATGCGATATGGCCGAGAAATGTAATTTTGATGTTAACTCCCAAACCGCTGCGCAGAAGTCAACCAAACTTCACCCAATAGTGTATTTTATCACAATCTAGTAGTTACATTTGGAAATTTAGTTCTAGGACATTTGGTTTGAGCGCAATCATCAAACTTAGGTCAAAAAAGCCATTTAAGCCTTTTCACAGTGAGATCTATGCGATATGGCTGAGAAATGTAATTTTGATGTTAACTCCCAAACCGCTGCGCAGAAGTTAACCAAACTTCACCCAATAGTGTATTTTATCACAATCTAGTAGTTACATATAGAAATTTAGTTCTAGGACATTTGGTTTGAGCGCAATCTTCAAACTTAGGTCAAAAAAGCCATTTAAGCCTTTTCACAGTGAGATCTATGCGATATGGCCGAGAAATGTAATTTTGATGTTAACTCCCAAACCGCTGCGCAGAAGTCAACCAAACTTCACCCAATAGTGTATTGTATCACAATCTAGTAGTTACATGTGGAAATTTGGTTCTAGGACATTTGATTTGAGCGCAATTCTCAAACTTAGGTCAAAAAAGCCATTTAAGCCTTTTCACAGTGAGATCTAAGCGATATGGCCGAGAAATGTAATTTTGATGTTAACTCCCAAACCGCTGCGTAGAAGTCAACCAAACTTCACCGAATAGTGTATTTTATCACAATCTAGTAGTTACATTTGGAAAT
Organism: Corythoichthys intestinalis; assembly: GCF_030265065.1. Classification (NCBI taxonomy): domain Eukaryota; kingdom Metazoa; phylum Chordata; class Actinopteri; order Syngnathiformes; family Syngnathidae; genus Corythoichthys; species Corythoichthys intestinalis. Next base: position 63,436,347 of record NC_080398.1, on the reverse strand, counting down.
TTAGTTTTAGGACATTTGGTTTGAGCGCAATCTTCAAACTTAATTAAAAAAAGACATTTAAGCCTTTTCACAGTGAGATCTATGCGATATGGCCGAGAAATGTAATTTTGATGTTCACTCCCAAACCGCTGCGCAGAAGTCAAACAAACCACCCATTAGTGTATTGTATCACAATCTAGTAGTTACATGTGGAAATTTGGTTCTAGGACATTTGATTTGAGCGCAATCCTCAAACTTAGGTCAAAAAAGCCATTTAAGCCTTTTCACAGTGAGATCTATGCGATATGGCTGAGAAATGTAATTTTGATGTTAACTCACAAACCGCTGCGCCGAAGTCAACCAAACTTCACCCAATAGTGTATTTTATCATAATCTAGTAGTTACATTCGGAAATTTAGTTCTAGGACATTTGGTTTGAGCGCAATCTTCAAACTTAATTAAAAAAAGTCATTTAAACCTTTTCACAGTGAGATCTATGCGATATGGCCGAGAAATGTAATTTTGATGTTAACTCCCAAACCGCTGCGCAGAAGTCAACCAAACTTCACCCAATAGTGTATTGTATCACAATCTAGTAGTTACATGTGGAAATTTGGTTCTAGGACATTTGATTTGAGAGCAATTCTCAAACTTAGGTCAAAAAAGCCATTTAAGCCTTTTCACAGTGAGATCTATGCGATATGGCCAAGAAATGTAATTTTGATGTTCACTCCCAAACCGCTGCGCAGAAGTCAACCAAACTTCACCCAATAGTGTATTTTATCACAATCTAGTAGTTACATTTAGAAATTTAGTTCTAGGACATTTGGTTTGAGCGCAATCTTCAAACTTAATTAAAAAAAGTCATTTAAGCCTTTTCACAGTGAGATCTATGCGATATGGCCGAGAAATGTAATTTTGATGTTAACTCCCAAACCGCTGCGCCGAAGTCAACCAAACTTCACCCAATAGTGTATTTTATCACAATCTAGTAGTTACATTTGGAAATTTAGTTCTAGGACATTTGGTTTGAGCGCAATCCTCAAACTTAATTTAAAAAGTCATTTAAGCCTTTTCACAATGAGATCTACGCGATATGGCCGAGAAATGTAATTTTGATGTTAACTCCCAAACCGCTGCGCAGAAGTCAACCAAACTTCACCCAATAGTGTATTTTATCACAATCTAGTAGTTACATTTGGAAATTTGGTTCTAGGACATTTGATTTGAGAGCAATTCTCAAACTTAGGTCAAAAAAGCCATTTAAGCCTTTTCACAGTGAGATCTATGCGATATGGCCAAGAAATGTAATTTTGATGTTCACTCCCAAACCGCTGCGCAGAAGTCAACCAAACTTCACCCAATAGTGTATTTTATCACAATCTAGTAGTTACATTTAGAAATTTAGTTCTAGGACATTTGGTTTGAGCGCAATCTTCAAACTTAATTAAAAAAAGTCATTTAAGCCTTTTCACAGTGAGATCTATGCGATATGGCCGAGAAATGTAATTTTGATGTTAACTCCCAAACCGCTGCGCCGAAGTCAACCAAACTTCACCCAATAGTGTATTTTATCACAATCTAGTAGTTACATTTGGAAATTTAGTTCTAGGACATTTGGTTTGAGCGCAATCATCAAACTTAATTTAAAAAGTCATTTAAGCCTTTTCACAATGAGATCTACGCGATATGGCCGAGAAATGTAATTTTGATGTTAACTCCCAAACCGCTGCGCAGAAGTCAACCAAACTTCACCCAATAGTGTATTGTATCACAATCTAGTAGTTACATGTGGAAATTTGGTTCTAGGACATTTGATTTGAGCGCAATTCTCAAACTTAGGTCAAAAAACCATTTAAGCCTTTTCACAGTGAGATCTTTGCGATATGGCCGAGAAATGTAATTTTGATGTTAACTCCCAAACCGCTGCGCAGAAGTCAACCAAACTTCACCCAATAGTGTATTTTATCACAATCTAGTAGTTACATTTGGAAATTTAGTTCTAGGACATTTGGTTTGAGCGCAATCATCAAACTTAGGTCAAAAAAGCCATTTAAGCCTTTTCACAGTGAGATCTATGCGATATGGCTGAGAAATGTAATTTTGATGTTAACTCCCAAACCGCTGCGCAGAAGTTAACCAAACTTCACCCAATAGTGTATTTTATCACAATCTAATAGTTACATTTAGAAATTTAGTTCTAGGACATTTGGTTTGAGCGCAATCTTCAAACTTAATTAAAAAAAGTCATTTAAGCCTTTTCACAGTGAGATCTATGCGATATGGCCGAGAAATGTAATTTTGATGTTAACTCCCAAACCGCTGCGCAGAAGTCAACCAAACTTCACCCAATAGTGTATTGTATCATAATCTAGTAGTTACATGTGGAAATTTGGTTCTAGGACATTTGATTTGAGCGCAATCCTCAAACTTAGGTCAAAAAAGCCATTTAAGCCTTTTCACAGTGAGATCTATGTGATATGGCCGAGAAATGTAATTTTGATGTTAACTCCCAAACCGCTGCGCAGAAGTCAACCAAACTTCACCCAATAGTGTATTGTATCACAATCTAGTAGTTACATTTGGAAATTTCATTCTAGGACATTTGGTTTGAGCGCAATCATCAAACTTAATTAAAAAAGTCATTTAAGCCTTTTCACAGTGAGATCTATGCGATATGGCCGAGAAATGTAATTTTGATGTTCACTCCCAAACCGCTGCGCAGAAGTCAACCAAACTTCACCCAATAGTGTATTGTATCACAATCTAGTAGTTACATGTGGAAATTTGGTTCTAGGACATTTGATTTGAGCGCAATCCTCAAACTTAGGTCAAAAAAGCCATTTAAGCCTTTTGACAGTGAGATCTACGCGATTAGGCCGAGAAATGTAATTTTGATGTTAACTCCCAAACCGCTGCGCAGAAGTCAACCAAACATCACCCAATAGTGTATTTTATCACAATCTAGTAGTTACATTTGGAAATTTAGTTTTAGGACATTTGGTTTGAGCGCAATCTTCAAACCTAATTAAAAAAAAGTCATTTAAGCCTTTTCAGAGTGAGATCTACGCGATTCGGCCGAGAAATGTAATTTTGATGTTAACTCCCAAACCGCTGCGCAGAAGTCAACCAAACTTCACCCAATAGTGTATTGTATCACAATCTAGTAGTTACATTTAGAATTTTGCTTCTAGGACATTTGGTTTGAGCGCAATCGTCAAACTTAGTTAAAAAAAGTCATTTAAGCCTTTTGACAGTGAGATCTATGCTATTCGGCTGAGAAATTTAATTTTTATGTTAACTCCCAAACCGCTGCGCAGAAGTCAACCAAACTTCACCAAATAGTGTATTGTATCACAATCTAGTAGTTACATTTAGAAATTTGGTTCTAGGACATTTGGTTTGAGCGCTATAATCGAACTTAGTTAAAAAAAGCCATTTAAGCCTTTTGACAGTGAGATCTACGCGATTCGGCTGAGAAATGTAATTTGGATGTTAACTCCCAAACCGCTGCGCAGAAGTCAACCAAACTTCACCCAATAGTGTATTGTATCACAATCTAGTAGTTACATTTAGAATTTTGCTTCTAGGACATTTGGTTTGAGCACAATCGTCAAACTTAGTTAAAAAAAGTCATTTAAGCCTTTTGACAGTGAGATCTATGCGATTCGGCTGAGAAATTTAATTTTGATGTTAACTCCCAAACCGCTGCGCAGAAGTCAACCAAACTTCACCAAATAGTGTATTGTATCACAATCTAGTAGTTACATTTGGAAATTTGGTTCTAGGACATTTGGTTTGAGCGCTATAATCGAACTTAGTTAAAAAAAGCCATTTAAGCCTTTTGACAGTGAGATCTACGCGACTCGGCTGAGAAATGTAATTTTGATGTTAACTCCCAAACCGCTGCGAAGAAGTCAACCAAACTTCACCCAATAGTGTATTGTATCACAATCTAGTAGTTACATTTGGAAATTTGATTCTAGGACATTTGGTTTGAGCGCAATCCTCAAACTTAGTTAAAAAAAGCCATTTAAGCCTTTTGACAGTGAGATCTACGCGATTCGGCCGAGAAATGTAATTTTGATGATAACTCCCAAACCGCTGCGCAGAAGTCAACCAAACTTCACCCAATAGTGTATTGTATCACAATCTAGTAGTTACATTTGGAAATTTGGTTCTAGGACATTTGGTTTGAGCGCAATTCTCAAACTGAGTTCAAAAAAGCCGTTCTCACCTTATGACAGTGAGATATATTCACTTCGGCCGAGAAATGTAATTTTGATGATAACTCCCAAGCCGCTGCGCAGAAGTGAACCAAACTTCACACAATAGTGTATTGTATCACAATCTAGTAGCTACATTTGGAAATTTGGTTCTAGGACATTTAGTCTGAGCGCAATCCTTAAACTGAGTTCAAAAAAGCCGTTCCCACCTTTTGACAGTGAGATCTATTCACTTCGGCCGAGAAATATAATTTTTATGTTAACTCCCAAATCGCTGCGCAGAAGTGAACCAAACTTCACCCAATAGCGTATTGTATCACAATCTAGTAGTTACATTTGGAAATTTGGTTCTAGGACATTTGGTTTGAGCGCAATCCTCAAACTGAGTTCAAAAAAGCCGTTCTCACCTTTTGACAGTGAGCTCTACTCACTTCGGCCGAGAAATGTAATTTTGATGTTAACTCCCAAACCGCTGCGCAGAAGTCAACCAAACTTCACCCAATGGTGTATTGTATCACAATCTAGTAGTTACATTTGGAAATTTGATTCTAGGACATTTGGTTTGAGCGAATTCCTCAAACTTAGTTTAAAAAAGCCATTTAAGTCTTTTTACAGTGAGATCTACGCGATTCGGCCGAGAAATGTAATTTTGATGTTAACTCCCAAACCGCTGCACAGAAGTCAACCAAACATCACTCAATAGTGTATTGTATCACAATCTAGTAGTTACATTTGGAAATTTGGTTCTAGGACATTTGGTTGAAGCGCAATCCTCAAACTTAGTTAAAAAAGCCATTTAAGCCTTTTGACAGTGAGATATACGCGATTCGGCTGAGAAATGTCATTTTGATGTTAACTCCCAAACCGCTGCGCAGAAGTCAACCAAACTTCACCCAATAGTGTATTGTATCACAATCTAGTAGGTACATTTGGAAATTTGGTTCTAGGACATTTGGTTTGAGCGCTATAATCGAACTTAGTTAAAAAAAGCCATTAAGCCTTTTGACAGTGAGATCTACGCGATTAGGCCGAGAAATGTAATTTTGATGTTAACTCCCAAACCGCTGCGCAGAAGTCAACCAAACTTCACTCAATAGTGTATTGTATCACAATCTAGTAGTTACTTTTGGAAATTTGGTTTTAGGACATTTGGTTTGAGCGCAATCCTCAAACTTAGTTCAAAAATCCATTTAAGCGTTTTGACAGTGAGATCTACTCAATTCGGCCGTGAAATGTAATTTTGATGTTAACTCCCAAACCGCTGCGCAGAAGTTAACCAAACTTCACCCAATAGTGTATTGTATCACAATCTAGTAGGTACATTTAGAATTTTGCTTCTAGGGCATTTGGTTTGAGCGCAATCGTCAAACTTAGTTAAAAAAAGTCATTTAAGCCTTTTGACAGTGAGATCTACGCGATTCGGCTGAGAAATTTAATTTTGATGTTAACTCCCAAACCGCTGCGCAGAAGTTAACCAAACTTCACCAAATAGTGTATTGTATCACAATCTAGTAGTTACATTTGGAAATTTGGTTCTAGGACATTTGGTTTGAGCACTATAATCGAACTTAGTTAAAAAAAGCCATTTAAGCCTTTTGACAGTGAGATCTACGCGACTCGGCTGAGAAATGTAATTTTGATGTTAACTCCCAAACCGCTGCGAAGAAGTCAACCAAACTTCACCCAATAGTGTATTGTATCACAATCTAGTAGTTACATTTGGAAATTTGATTCTAGGACATTTGGTTTGAGCGCAATCCTCAAACTTAGTTAAAAAAAGCCATTTAAGCCTTTTGACAGTGAGATCTACGCGATTCGGCCGAGAAATGTAATTTTGATGATAACTCCCAAACCGCTGCGCAGAAGTCAACCAAACTTCACCCAATAGTGTATTGTATCACAATCTAGTAGTTACATTTGGAAATTTGGTTCTAGGACATTTGGTTTGAGCGCAATCCTCAAACTGAGTTCAAAAAAGCCGTTCTCACCTTATGACAGTGAGATATATTCACTTCGGCCGAGAAATGTAATTTTGATGATAACTCCCAAGCCGCTGCGCAGAAGTGAACCAAACTTCACACAATAGTGTATTGTATCACAATCTAGTAGCTACATTTGGAAATTTGGTTCTAGGACATTTAGTCTGAGCGCAATCCTTAAACTGAGTTCAAAAAAGCCGTTCCCACCTTTTGACAGTGAGATCTATTCACTTCGGCCGAGAAATATAATTTTTATGTTAACTCCCAAATCGCTGCGCAGAAGTGAACCAAACTTCACCCAATAGCGTATTGTATCACAATCTAGTAGTTACATTTGGAAATTTGGTTCTAGGACATTTGGTTTGAGCGCAATCCTCAAACTGAGTTCAAAAAAGCCGTTCTCACCTTTTGACAGTGAGCTCTACTCACTTCGGCCGAGAAATGTAATTTTGATGTTAACTCCCAAACCGCTGCGCAGAAGTCAACCAAACTTCACCCAATGGTGTATTGTATCACAATCTAGTAGTTACATTTGGAAATTTGATTCTAGGACATTTGGTTTGAGCGAATTCCTCAAACTTAGTTTAAAAAAGCCATTTAAGTCTTTTTACAGTGAGATCTACGCGATTCGGCCGAGAAATGTAATTTTGATGTTAACTCCCAAACCGCTGCGCAGAAGTCAACCAAACTTCACCCAATAGTGTATTGTATCACAATCTAGTAGGTACATTTGGAAATTTGGTTCTAGGACATTTGGTTTGAGCGCTATAATCGAACTTAGTTAAAAAAAGCCATTAAGCCTTTTGACAGTGAGATCTACGCGATTAGGCCGAGAAATGTAATTTTGATGTTAACTCCCAAACCGCTGCGCAGAAGTCAACCAAACATCACCCAATAGTGTATTTTATCACAATCTAGTAGTTACATTTGGAAATTTAGTTTTAGGACATTTGGTTTGAGCGCAATCTTCAAACTTAATTAAAAAAAAGTCATTTAAGCCTTTTCAGAGTGAGATCTACGCGATTTGGCCGAGAAATGTAATTTTGATGTTAACTCCCAAACCGCTGCGCAGAAGTCAACCAAACTTCACTCAATAGTGTATTGTATCACAATCTAGTAGTTACTTTTGGAAATTTGGTTTTAGGACATTTGGTTTGAGCGCAATCCTCAAACTTAGTTCAAAAATCCATTTAAGCGTTTTGACAGTGAGATCTACTCAATTCGGCCGTGAAATGTAATTTTGATGTTAACTCCCAAACCGCTGCGCAGAAGTTAACCAAACTTCACCCAATAGTGTATTGTATCACAATCTAGTAGGTACATTTAGAATTTTGCTTCTAGGGCATTTGGTTTGAGCGCAATCGTCAAACTTAGTTAAAAAAAGTCATTTAAGCCTTTTGACAGTGAGATCTACGCGATTCGGCTGAGAAATTTAATTTTGATGTTAACTCCCAAACCGCTGCGCAGAAGTTAACCAAACTTCACCAAATAGTGTATTGTATCACAATCTAGTAGTTACATTTGGAAATTTGGTTCTAGGACATTTGGTTTGAGCACTATAATCGAACTTAGTTAAAAAAAGCCATTTAAGCCTTTTGACAGTGAGATCTACGCGACTCGGCTGAGAAATGTAATTTTGATGTTAACTCCCAAACCGCTGCGAAGAAGTCAACCAAACTTCACCCAATAGTGTATTGTATCACAATCTAGTAGTTACATTTGGAAATTTGGTTCTAGGACATTTGGTTTGAGCGCAATCCTCAAACTTAGTTAAAAAAAGCCATTTAAGCCTTTTGACAGTGAGATCTACGCGATTCGGCCGAGAAATGTAATTTTGATGTTAACTCCCAAACCGCTGCGCAGAAGTCAACCAAACTTCACCCAATAGTTTATTGTATTACATTCTAGTAGTTACATTTGGAAATTTGGTTCTAGGACATTTGGTTTGAGCGCAATCCTCAAACTTAGTTAAAAAAAGCCATTTAAGCTTTTTGACAGTGAGATCTACGCGATTCGGCTGAGAAATGTAATTTGGATGTTAACTCCCAAACCGCTGCGCAGAAGTCAACCAAACTTCACCCAATAGTGTATTGTATCACAATCTAGTAGTTACATTTAGAATTTTGCTTCTAGGACATTTGGTTTGAGCGCAATCGTCAAACTTAGTTAAAAAAAGTCATTTAAGCCTTTTGACAGTGAGATCTATGCTATTCGGCTGAGAAATTTAATTTTGATGTTAACTCCCAAACCGCTGCGCAGAAGTCAACCAAACTTCACCAAATAGTGTATTGTATCACAATCTAGTAGTTACATTTGGAAATTTGGTTCTAGGACATTTGGTTTGAGCGCTATAATCGAACTTAGTTAAAAAAAGCCATGTAAGCCTTTTGACAGTGAGATCTACGCGACTCGGCTGAGAAATGTAATTTTGATGTTAACTCCCAAACCGCTGCGAAGAAGTCAACCAAACTTCACCCAATAGTGTATTGTATCACAATCTAGTAGTTACATTTGGAAATTTGATTCTAGGACATTTGGTTTGAGCGCAATCCTCAAACTTAGTTAAAAAAAGCCATTTAAGCCTTTTGACAGTGAGATCTACGCGATTCGGCCGAGAAATGTAATTTTGATGATAACTCCCAAACCGCTGCGCAGAAGTCAACCAAACTTCACCCAATAGTGTATTGTATCACAATCTAGTAGTTACATTTGGAAATTTGGTTCTAGGACATTTGGTTTGAGCGCAATCCTCAAACTGAGTTCAAAAAAGCCGTTCTCACCTTATGACAGTGAGATATATTCACTTCGGCCGAGAAATGTAATTTTGATGATAACTCCCAAGCCGCTGCGCAGAAGTGAACCAAACTTCACACAATAGTGTATTGTATCACAATCTAGTAGCTACATTTGGAAATTTGGTTCTAGGACATTTAGTCTGAGCGCAATCCTTAAACTGAGTTCAAAAAAGCCGTTCCCACCTTTTGACAGTGAGATCTATTCACTTCGGCCGAGAAATATAATTTTTATGTTAACTCCCAAATCGCTGCGCAGAAGTGAACCAAACTTCACCCAATAGCGTATTGTATCACAATCTAGTAGTTACATTTGGAAATTTGGTTCTAGGACATTTGGTTTGAGCGCAATCCTCAAACTGAGTTCAAAAAAGCCGTTCTCACCTTTTGACAGTGAGCTCTACTCACTTCGGCCGAGAAATGTAATTTTGATGTTAACTCCCAAACCGCTGCGCAGAAGTCAACCAAACTTCACCCAATGGTGTATTGTATCACAATCTAGTAGTTACATTTGGAAATTTGATTCTAGGACATTTGGTTTGAGCGAATTCCTCAAACTTAGTTTAAAAAAGCCATTTAAGTCTTTTTACAGTGAGATCTACGCGATTCGGCCGAGAAATGTAATTTTGATGTTAAGTCCCAAACCGCTGCACAGAAGTCAACCAAACATCACTCAATAGTGTATTGTATCACAATCTAGTAGTTACATTTGGAAATTTGGTTCTAGGACATTTGGTTGAAGCGCAATCCTCAAACTTAGTTAAAAAAGCCATTTAAGCCTTTTGACAGTGAGATATACGCGATTCGGCTGAGAAATGTCATTTTGATGTTAACTCCCAAACCGCTGCGCAGAAGTCAACCAAACTTCACCCAATAGTGTATTGTATCACAATCTAGTAGGTACATTTGGAAATTTGGTTCTAGGACATTTGGTTTGAGCGCTATAATCGAACTTAGTTAAAAAAAGCCATTAAGCCTTTTGACAGTGAGATCTACGCGATTAGGCCGAGAAATGTAATTTTGATGTTAACTCCCAAACCGCTGCGCAGAAGTCAACCAAACATCACCCAATAGTGTATTGTATCACAATCTAGTAGTTACATTTGGAAATTTGATTCTAGGACATTTGGTTTGAACGCAATCATCAAACTTAGTTAAAAAAAGCCATTTAAGCCTTTTGACAGTGAGATCTACGCGATTCGGCTGAGAAATGTAATTTTGATGTTAACTCCCAAACCGCTGCGCAGAAGTCAACCAAACTTCACCCAATGGTGTATTGTATCACAATCTAGTAGTTACATTTGGAAATTTGGTTCTAGGACATTTGGTTTGAGCGCAATCCTCAAACTGAGTTCAAAAAAGCCGTTCTCACCTTTTGACAGTGAGCTCTACTCACTTCGGCCGAGAAATGTAATTTTGATGTCAACTCCCAAACCGCTGCGCAGAAGTCAACCAAACTTCACCCAATGGTGTATTGTATCACAATCTAGTAGTTACATTTGGAAATTTGATTCTAGGACATTTGGTTTGAGCGAATTCCTCAAACTTAGTTTAAAAAAGCCATTTAAGTCTTTTTACAGTGAGATCTACGCGATTCGGCCGAGAAATGTAATTTTGATGTTAACTCCCAAACCGCTGCACAGAAGTCAACCAAACATCACTCAATAGTGTATTGTATCACAATCTAGTAGTTACATTTGGAAATTTGGTTCTAGGACATTTGGTTGAAGCGCAATCCTCAAACTTAGTTAAAAAAGCCATTTAAGCCTTTTGACAGTGAGATATACGCGATTCGGCTGAGAAATGTCATTTTGATGTTAACTCCCAAACCGCTGCGCAGAAGTAAACCAAACTTCACCCAATAGTGTATTGTATCACAATCTAGTAGGTACATTTGGAAATTTGGTTCTAGGACATTTGGTTTGAGCGCTATAATCGAACTTAGTTAAAAAAAGCCATTAAGCCTTTTGACAGTGAGATCTACGCGATTAGGCCGAGAAATGTAATTTTGATGTTAACTCCCAAACCGCTGCGCAGAAGTCAACCAAACATCACCCAATAGTGTATTGTATCACAATCTAGTAGTTACATTTGGAAATTTGATTCTAGGACATTTGGTTTGAACGCAATCATCAAACTTAGTTAAAAAAAGCCATTTAAGCCTTTTGACAGTGAGATCTACGCGATTCGGCTGAGAAATGTAATTTTGATGTTAACTCCCAAACCGCTGCGCAGAAGTCAACCAAACATCACCCAATAGTGTATTGTATCACAATCTAGTAGTTACATTTGGAAATTTGATTCTAGGACATTTGGTTTGAGCGCAATCCTCAAACTTATTTAAAAAAAAGCCATTTAAGCCTTTTTACACTGAGATCTACGCGATTCGGCCGAGAAATGTAATTTTGATGTTAACTCCCAAACCGCTGCGCAGAAGTAAACCAAACTTCACTCAATAGTGTATTGTATCACAATCTAGTAGTTACTTTTGGAAATTTGGTTTTAGGACATTTGGTTTGAGCGCAATCCTCCAACTTAGTTCAAAAATCCATTTAAGCGTTTTGACAGTGAGATCTACTCAATTCGGCCGTGAAATGTAATTTTGATGTTAACTCCCAAACCGCTGCGCAGAAGTTAACCAAACTTCACCCTATAGTGTATTGTATCACAATCTAGTAGGTACATTTAGAATTTTGCTTCTAGGACATTTGGTTTGAGCGCAATCGTCAAACTTAGTTAAAAAAAGTCATTTAAGCCTTTTGACAGTGAGATCTACGCGATTCGGCTGAGAAATTTAATTTTGATGTTAACTCCCAAACCGCTGCGCAGAAGTCAACCAAACTTCACCAAATAGTGTATTGTATCACAATCTAGTAGTTACATTTGGAAATTTGGTTCTATGACATTTGGTTTGAGCACTATAATCGAACTTAGTTAAAAAAAGCCATTTAAGCCTTTTGACAGTGAGATCTACGCGACTCGGCTGAGAAATGTAATTTTGATGTTAACTCCCAAACCGCTGCGAAGAAGTCAACCAAACTTCACCCAATAGTGTATTGTATCACAATCTAGTAGTTACATTTGGAAATTTTATTCTAGGACATTTGGTTTGAGCGCAATCCTCAAACTTAGTTAAAAAAAGCCATTTAAGCCTTTTGACAGTGAGATCTACGCGATTCGGCCGAGAAATGTAATTTTGATGTTAACTCCCAAACCGCTGCGAAGAAGTCAACCAAACTTCACCCAATAGTGTATTGTATCACAATCTAGTAGTTACATTTGGAAATTTGGTTCTAGGACATTTGGTTTGACCGCTATAATCAAACTTAGTTAAAAAAAGTCATTTAAGCCTTTTGACAGTGAGATCTACGCGATTCGGCTGAGAAATGTAATTTTGATGTTAACTCCCAAACCGCTGCGCAGAAGTCAACCAAACTTCACCCAATAGTGTATTGTATCACAATCTAGTAGTTACATTTGGAAATTTGGTTCTAGGACATTTGGTTTGAGCGCAATCCTCAAACTTAGTTAAAAAAAGCCATTTAAGCCTTTTGACAGTGAGATCTACGCGATTCGGCCGAGAAATGTAATTTTGATATTAACTCCCAAACCGCTGCGCAGAAGTCAACCAAACTTCAACCAATAGTTTATTGTATCACATTCTAGTAGTTACATTTGGAAATTTGGTTCTAGGACATTTGGTTTGAGCGCAATCCTCAAACTTAGTTAAAAAAAGCCATTTAAGCTTTTTGACAGTGAGATCTACGCGATTCGGCTGAGAAATGTAATTTGGATGTTAACTCCCAAACCGCTGCGCAGAAGTCAACCAAACTTCACCCAATAGTGTATTGTATCACAATCTAGTAGTTACATTTAGAATTTTGCTTCTAGGACATTTGGTTTGAGCGCAATCGTCAAACTTAGTTAAAAAAAGTCATTTAAGCCTTTTGACAGTGAGATCTATGCGATTCGGCTGAGAAATTTAATTTTGATGTTAACTCCCAAACCGCTGCGCAGAAGTCAACCAAACTTCACCCAATAGTTTATTGTATCACATTCTAGTAGTTACATTTGGAAATGTGGTTCTAGGACATTTGGTTTGAGCGCAATCCTCAAACTTAGTTAAAAAAAGCCATTTAAGCTTTTTGACAGTGAGATCTACGCGATTCGGCTGAGAAATGTAATTTGGATGTTAACTCCCAAACCGCTGCGCAGAAGTCCACCAAACTTCACCCAATAGTGTATTGTATCACAATCTAGTAGTTACATTTAGAATTTTGCTTCTAGGACATTTGGTTTGAGCGCAATCGTCAAACTTAGTTAAAAAAAGTCATTTAAGCCTTTTGACAGTGAGATCTATGCGATTCGGCTGAGAAATTTAATTTTTATGTTAACTCCCAAACCGCTGCGCAGAAGTCAACCAAACTTCACCAAATAGTGTATTGTATCACAATCTAGTAGTTACATTTGGAAATTTGGTTCTAGGACATTTGGTTTGAGCGCTATAATCGAACTTAGTTAAAAAAAGCCATTTAAGCCTTTTGACAGTGAGATCTACGCGACTCGGCTGAGAAATGTAATTTTGATGTTAACTCCCAAACCGCTGCGAAGAAGTCAACCAAACTTCACCCAATAGTGTATTGTATCACAATCTAGTAGTTACATTTGGAAATTTGGTTCTAGGACATTTGGTTTGAGCGCAATCCTCAAACTGAGTTCAAAAAGCTGTTCTCCCCTTTTGACAGTGAGCTCTACTCACTTCGGCCGAGAAATGTAATTTGGATGTTAACTCCCAAACCGCTGCGCAGAAGTGAACCAAACTTCACCCAATAGTGTATTGTATCACAATCTAGTGGTTACATTTGGAAATTTGGTTCTAGGACATTTGGTTTGAGCGCAATCCTCAAACTGAGTTCAAAAAAGCTGTTCTCCCCTTTTGACAGTGAGCTCTACTCACTTCGGCCGAGAAATGTAATTTGGATGTTAACTCCCTAACCGCTGCGCAGAAGTCAACCAAACTTCACCCAATAGTGTATTGTATCACAATCTAGTAGTTACATTTGGAAATTTGGATCTAGGACATTTGGTTTGAGCGCAGTCCTCAAACCGAGTTCAAAAAAGCCGTTATCACCTTTTGACAGTGAAATCTACTCATTTCGGCCTAGAAATTCAATTTTGATGATAACTCCCAAACCGCTGCGCAGAAGTGAACCAAACCACCCAGTAGTGTATTGTATCATAATCTAGCAGTTACATTTGGAAATTTGGTTCTAGGACATTTAGTCTGAGCGCAATCCTTAAACTGAGTTCAAAAAAGCCGTTCTCACCTTTTGACAGTGAGGTTTACTCACATCGTTAGAGAAATGTAATTTGGATGTGAACTCCCAAACCGCTGCGCAGAAATTAACCAAACTTCACCCAATAGTGTATTGTATCATAATCTAGCAGTTACATTTGGAAATTTGGTTCTAGGACATTTAGTCTGAGCGCAATCCTTAAACTGAGTTAAAAAAAATCCGTTCTCACCTTTTGACAGTGAGATCTATTCACTTCGGCCGAGAAATGTAATTTTTATGTTAACTCCCAAACCGCTTCGCAGAAGTGAACCAAATTTCACCCAATAGTGTATTGTATCACAATCTAGTATTTACATTTGGAAATTTGGTTCTAGGACATTTGGTTTGAGCTCAATCTTTTAACTGAGTTCAAAAAAGCCATTCTCACCTTTTGACAGTGAGATCTATTCACTTCGGCCGAGAAATGTAATCTTGATGTTAACTCCCAAACCGCTGCGCGGAAGTGAACCAAACTTAACCCAATAGTGTATTGTATCACAATCTAGTAGTTACATTTGGAAATTTGGTTCTAGGACATTTGGTTTGAGCGCAATCCTCAAACTGAGTTCAAAAAAGCCGTTCTCACCTTTTGACAGTGAGATCTATTCACTTCGGCCGAGAAATGTAATCTTGATGATAACTCCCAAGCCGCTGCGCAGAAGTGAACCAAACTTCACTCAATAGTGTATTGTATCACAATCTAGTAGCTACATTTGGAAATTTGGTTCTAGGACATTTAGTCTGAGCGCAATCCTTAAACTGAGTTCAAAAAAGCCGTTCTCACCTTTTGACAGTGAGATTTACTCACATCGTTAGAGAAATGTAATTTGGATGTTAACTCCCAAACCGCTGCGCAGAAATTAACCAAACTTCACCCAATAGTGTATTGTATCACAATCTAGTAGTTACAATTGGAAATTTGGTTCTAGGACATTTGGTTTGAGCGCAATCCTCAAACTGAGTTAAAAAAAAGCTGTTCTCACCTTTTGACAGTGAGATCTATTCACTTCGGCCGAGAAATGTAATTTTGATTATAACTCCCAAACAGCTGTGCAGAAGTGAACCAAACTTCACCCAATGGTGTATTGTATCACAATCTAGTAGTTACATTTGGAAATTTGTTTCTAGGACATTTGGTTTGAGCGCAAACCTCAAACTGAGTTCAAAAAAGCCGTTCTCACCTTTTGACAGTGAGATCTATTCACTTCGGCCGAGAAATATAATTTTTATGTTACCTCCCAAATCGCTGCGCAGAAGTGAACCAAACTTCACCCAATAGCGTATTGTATCACAATCTAGTAGTTACATTTGGAAATTTGGTTCTAGGACATTTGGTTTGAGCGCAATCCTCAAACTGAGTTCAAAAAAGCCATTTAAGCCTTTTGACAGTGAGATCTACGCGATTCGGCCGAGAAATGTAATTTTGATGTTAACTCCCAAACCGCTGCGCAGAAGTCAACCAAACTTCACCCAATAGTGTATTGTATCACAATCTAGTAGTTACATTTGGAAATTTGGTTCTAGGACATTTGGTTTGAGCGCAATCCTCAAACTTAGTTAAAAAAAGCCATTTAAGCCTTTTGACAGTGAGATCTACGCGATTCGGCCGAGAAATGTAATTTTGATGTTAACTCCCAAACCGCTGCGCAGAAGTCAACCAAACTTCACCCAATAGTGTATTGTATCACAATCTAGTAGTTACATTTGGAAATTTGGTTCTAGGACATTTGGTTTGAGCGCTATAATCAAACTTAGTTAAAAAAAGTCATTTAAGCCTTTTGACAGTGAGATCTACGCGATTCGGCTGAGAAATGTAATTTTGATGTTAACTCCCAAACCGCTGCGCAGAAGTCAACCAAACTTCACCCAATAGTGTATTGTATCACAATCTAGTAGTTACATTTGGAAATTTGTTTCTAGGACATTTGGTTTGAGCGCAATCCTCAAACTTAGTTAAAAAAAAGCCATTTAAGCCTTTTGACAGTGAGATCTACGCGATTCGGCCGAGAAATGTAATTTTGATGTTAACTCCCAAACCGCTGCGCAGAAGTCAACCAAACTTCACCCAATAGTTTATTGTATCACAATCTAGTAGTTACATTTGGAAATTTTGTTCTAGGACATTTGGTTTGAGCGCAATTCTCAAACTTAGTTAAAAAAAGCCATTTAAGCTTTTTGACAGTGAGATCTACGCGATTCGGCCGAGAAATGTAATTTTGATGATAACTCCCAAACCGCTGCGCAGAAGTCAACCAAACTTCACCCAATACTGTATTGTATCACAATCTAGTAGTTACATTTGGAAATTTGGTTCTAGGACATTTAGTTTGAGCGCAATCCTTAAACTGAGTTCAAAAAAGCCGTTATCACCTTTTGACAGTGAAATCTACTCACATTGGCCGAGAAATGTAATTTTGATGTTAACTCCCAAACCGCTGCGCAGAAGTAAACCAAACTTCACCCAATAGTGTATTGTATCACAATCTAGTAGTTACATTTGGAAATTTTGTTCTAGGACATTTGGTTTGAGCGCAATCCTCAAACTGAGTTCAAAAAGCTGTTCTCCCCTTTTGACAGTGAGCTCTACTCACTTCGGCCGAGAAATGTAATTTGGATGTTAACTCCCAAACCGCTGCACAGAAGTCAACCAAACTTCACCCAATAGTGTATTGTATCACAATCTAGTAGTTACATTTGGAAATTTGGTTCTAGGACATTTGGTTTGAGCGCAATCCTCAAACTGAGTTCAAAAAAGCTGTTCTCCCCTTTTGACAGTGAGCTCTACTCACTTCGGCCGAGAAATGTAATTTGGATGTTAACTCCCAAACCGCTGCGCAGAAGTCAACCAAACTTCACCCAATAGTGTATTGTATCACAATCTAGTAGTTACATTTGGAAATTTGGATCTAGGACATTTGGTTTGAGCGCAGTCCTCAAACCGAGTTCAAAAAAGCCATTTACGCCTTTTGACAGTGAAATCTACTCATTTCGGCCTAGAAATTCAATTTTGATGATAACTCCCAAACCGCTGCGCAGAAGTTAACCAAACTTCACCCAATAGTGTATTGTATCACAATCTAGTAGGTACATTTAGAATTTTGATTCTAGGACATTTGGTTTGAGCGCAATCGTCAAACTTAGTTAAAAAAAGTCATTTAAGCCTTTTGACAGTGAGATCTACGCGATTCGGCTGAGAAATTTAATTTTGATGTTAACTCCCAAACCGCTGCGCAGAAGTCAACCAAACTTCACCAAATAGTGTATTGTATCACAATCTAGTAGTTACATTTGGAAATTTGGTTCTAGGACATTTGGTTTGAGCGCAATCATTCAAACTTTGTTAAAAAAAGCCATTTAAGCCTTTTTACAGTGAGATCTACGCGATTCGGCCGAGAAATGTAATTTTGATGTTAACTCCCAAACCGCTGCGCAGAAGTCAACCAAACTTCACCCAATAGTTTATTGTATCACATTCTAGTAGTTACATTTGGAAATTTGGTTCTAGGACATTTGGTTTGAGCGCAATCCTCAAACTTAGTTAAAAAAAGGCATTTAAGCTTTTTGACAGTGAGATCTACGCGACTCGGCTGAGAAATGTAATTTGGATGTTAACTCCCAAACCGCTGCGCAGAAGTCAACCAAACTTCACCCAATAGTGTATTGTATCACAATCTAGTAGTTACATTTGGAAATTTGATTCTAGGACATTTGGTTTGAGCGCAATCCTCAAACTTAGTTAAAAAAAGCCATTTAAGCCTTTTGACAGTGAGATCTACGCGATTCGGCTGAGAAATGTAATTTTGATGTTAACTCCCAAACCGCTGCGCAGAAGTCAACCAAACTTCACCAAATAGTGTATTGTATCACAATCTAGTAGTTACATTTGGAAATTTGGTTCTAGGACATTTGGTTTGAGCGCTATAATCAAACTTAGTTAAAAAAAGTCATTTAAGCCTTTTGACAGTGAGATCTACGCGATTCGGCTGAGAAATGTAATTTTGATGTTAACTCCCAAACCGCTGCGCAGAAGTCAACCAAACTTCACCCAATAGTGTATTGTATCACAATCTAGTAGTTACATTTGGAAATTTGGTTCTAGGACATTTGGTTTGAGCGCAATCCTCAAACTTAGTTAAAAAAAGCCATTTAAGCCTTTTGACAGTGAGATCTACGCGATTCGGCCGAGAAATGTAATTTTGATGTTAACTCCCAAACCGCTGCGCAGAAGTCAACAAAACTTCACCCAATAGTTTATTGTATCACATTCTAGTAGTTACATTTGGAAATTTGGTTCTAGGACATTTGGTTTGAGCGCAATCCTCAAACTGAGTTCAAAAAAGCCGTTATCACCTTTTGACAGTGAAATCTACTCACATCGGCCGAGAAATGTAATTTTGATGTTAACTCCCAAACCGCTGCGCAGAAGTGAACCAAACTTCACCCAATAGTGTATTGTATCACAATCTAGTAGTTACATTTGGAAATTTTGTTCTAGGACATTTGGTTTGAGCGCAATCCTCAAACTGAGTTCAAAAAGCTGTTCTCCCCTTTTGACAGTGAGCTCTACTCACTTCGGCCGAGAAATGTAATTTGGATGTTAACTCCCAAACCGCTGCGCAGAAGTGAACCAAACTTCACCCAATAGTGTATTTTATCACAATCTATTGGTTACATTTGGAAATTTGGTTCTAGGACATTTGGTTTGAGCGCAATCCTCAAACTGAGTTCAAAAAAGCTGTTCTCCCCTTTTGACAGTGAGCTCTACTCACTTCGGCCGAGAAATGTAATTTGGATGTTAACTCCCAAACCGCTGCGCAGAAGTTAACCAAACTTCACCCAATAGTGTATTGTATCACAATCTAGTAGTTACATTTGGAAATTTGGATCTAGGACATTTGGTTTGAGCGCAGTCCTCAAACCGAGTTCAAAAAAGCCATTTACGCCTTTTGACAGTGAAATCTACTCATTTCAGCCTAGAAATTCAATTTTGATGATAACTCCCAAACCGCTGCGCAGAAGTGAACCAAACCACCCAGTAGTGTATTGTATCATAATCTAGTAGTTACATTTGGAAATTTGGTTCTAGGACATTTAGTCTGAGCGCAATCCTTAAACTGAGTTCAAAAAAGCCGTTCTCACCTTTTGACAGTGAGATTTACTCACATCGGCACAGAAATGTAATTTTGATGTTAACTCCGAAACCGCTGCGCAGAAGTTCACCAAACTTCACCCAATAGTGTATTGTATCACTATCTAGTAGTTACATTTGGAAATTTGGTTCTAGGACATTTGGTTTGAGCGCAATCCTCAAACTGAGTTAAAAAAAAATCCGTTCTCACCTTTTGACAGTGAGATCTATTCACTTCGGCCAAGAAATGTAATTTTTATGTTAACTCCCAAACCGCTTCGCAGAAGTGAACCAAATTTCACCCAATAGTGTATTGTATCACAATCTAGTAGTTACATTTGGAAATTTTGTTCTAGGACATTTGGTTTGAGCTCAATCTTTTAACTGGGTTCAAAAAAGCCATTCTCACCTTTTGACGGTGAGATCTATTCACTTCGGCCGAGAAATGTAATCTTGATGTTAACTCCCAAACCGCTGCGCGGAAGTGAACCAAACTTAACCCAATAGTGTATTGTATCACAATCTAGTAGTTACATTTGGAAGTTTGGTTCTAGGACATTTGGTTTGAGCGCAATCCTCAAACTGAGTTCAAAAAAGCCGTTCTCACCTTTTGACAGTGAGATTTACTCACATCGTTAGAGAAATGTAATTTGGATGTTAACTCCCAAACCGCTGCGCAGAAATTAACCAAACTTCACCCAATAGTGTATTGTATCACAATCTAGTAGTTACATTTGGAAATTTGGTTCTAGGACATTTGGTTTGAGCGCAATCCTCAAACTGAGTTAAAAAAAAGCCGTTCTCACCTTTTGACAGTGAGATCTATTCACTTCGGCCGAGAAATGTAATTTTGATTATAACTCCCAAACAGCTGTGCAGAAGTGAACCAAACTTCACCCAATGGTGTATTGTATCACAATCTAGTAGTTACATTTGGAAATTTGTTTCTAGGACATTTGGTTTGAGCGCAAACCTCAAACTGAGTTTAAAAAAGCCGTTCTCACCTTTTGACAGTGAGATCTATTCACTTCGGCCGAGAAATATAATTTTTATGTTAACTCCCAAATCGCTGCGCAGAAGTGAACCAAACTTCACCCAATAGCGTATTGTATCACAATCTAGTAGTTACATTTGGAAATTTGGTTCTAGGACATTTGGTTTGAGCGCAATCCTCAAACTGAGTTCAAAAAAGCCATTTAAGCCTTTTGACAGTGAGATCTACGCGATTCGGCCGAGAAATGTAATTTTGATGTTAACTCCCAAACCGCTGCGCAGAAGTCAACCAAACTTCACCCAATAGTGTATTGTATCACAATCTAGTAGTTACATTTGGAAATTTGGTTCTAGGACATTTGGTTTGGCGCAATCCTCAAACTTAGTTAAAAAAAAGCCATTTAAGCCTTTTTACAGTGATATCTACGCGATTCGGCCGAGAAATGTAATTTTGATGTTAACTCCCAAACCGCTGCGCAGAAGTCAACCAAACTTCACCCAATAGTTTATTGTATCACATTCTAGTAGTTACATTTGGAAATTTGGTTCTAGGACATTTGGTTTGAGCGCAATCCTCAAACTTAGTTAAAAAAAGCCATTTAAGCTTTTTGACAGTGAGATCTACGCGACTCGGCTGAGAAATGTAATTTGGATGTTAACTCCCAAACCGCTGCGCAGAAGTCAACCAAACTTCACCCAATAGTGTATTGTATCACAATCTAGTAGTTACATTTGGAAATTTGATTCTAGGACATTTGGTTTGAGCGCAATCCTCAAACTTAGTTAAAAAAAGCCATTTAAGCCTTTTGACAGTGAGATTTACGCGATTCGGCTGAGAAATGTAATTTTGATGTTAACTCTCAAACCGCTGCGCAGAAGTCAACCAAACTTCACCAAATAGTGTATTGTATCACAATCTAGTAGTTACATTTGGAAATTTGGTTCTAGGACATTTGGTTTGAGCGCTATAATCAAACTTAGTTAAAAAAAGTCATTTAAGCCTTTTGACAGTGAGATCTACGCGATTCGGCTGAGAAATGTAATTTTGATGTTAACTCCCAAACCGCTGCGCAGAAGTCAACCAAACTTCACCCAATAGTGTATTGTATCACAATCTACTGTTACATTTGGAAATTTGTTTCTAGGACATTTGGTTTGAGCGCAATCCTCAAACTTAGTTAAAAAAAAGCCATTTAAGCCTTTTGACAGTGAGATCTACGCGATTCGGCCGAGAAATGTAATTTTGATGTTAACTCCCAAACCGCTGCGCAGAAGTCAACCAAACTTCACCCAATAGTTTATTGTATCACAATCTAGTAGTTACATTTGGAAATTTTGTTCTAGGACATTTGGTTTGAGCGCAATTCTCAAACTTAGTTAAAAAAAGCCATTTAAGCTTTTTGACAGTGAGATCTACGCGATTCGGCCGAGAAATGTAATTTTGATGATAACTCCCAAACCGCTGCGCAGAAGTCAACCAAACTTCACCCAATACTGTATTGTATCACAATCTAGTAGTTACATTTGGAAATTTGGTTCTAGGACATTTAGTTTGAGCGCAATCCTTAAACTGAGTTCAAAAAAGCCGTTATCACCTTTTGACAGTGAAATCTACTCACATTGGCCGAGAAATGTAATTTTGATGTTAACTCCCAAACCGCTGCGCAGAAGTCAACCAAACTTCACCCAATAGTGTATTGTATCACAATCTAGTAGTTACATTTGGAAATTTGGTTCTAGGACATTTGGTTTGAGCGCAATCCTCAAACTGAGTTCAAAAAAGCTGTTCTCCCCTTTTGACAGTGAGCTCTACTCACTTCGGCCGAGAAATGTAATTTGGATGTTAACTCCCAAACCGCTGCGCAGAAGTCAACCAAACTTCACCCAATAGTGTATTGTATCACAATCTAGTAGTTACATTTGGAAATTTGGATCTAGGACATTTGGTTTGAGCGCAGTCCTCAAACCGAGTTCAAAAAAGCCATTTACGCCTTTTGACAGTGAAATCTACTCATTTCGGCCTAGAAATTCAATTTTGATGATAACTCCCAAACCGCTGCGCAGAAGTTAACCAAACTTCACCCAATAGTGTATTGTATCACAATCTAGTAGGTACATTTAGAATTTTGATTCTAGGACATTTGGTTTGAGCGCAATCGTCAAACTTAGTTAAAAAAAGTCATTTAAGCCTTTTGACAGTGAGATCTACGCGATTCGGCTGAGAAATTTAATTTTGATGTTAACTCCCAAACCGCTGCGCAGAAGTCAACCAAACTTCACCAAATAGTGTATTGTATCACAATCTAGTAGTTACATTTGGAAATTTGGTTCTAGGACATTTGGTTTGAGCGCAATCATTCAAACTTAGTTAAAAAAAGCCATTTAAGCCTTTTTACAGTAAGATCTACGCGATTCGGCCGAGAAATGTAATTTTGATGTTAACTCCCAAACCGCTGCGCAGAAGTCAACCAAACTTCACCCAATAGTTTATTGTATCACATTCTAGTAGTTACATTTGGAAATTTGGTTCTAGGACATTTGGTTTGAGCGCAATCCTCAAACTTAGTTAAAAAAAGCCATTTAAGCTTTTTGACAGTGAGATCTACGCGACTCGGCTGAGAAATGTAATTTGGATGTTAACTCCCAAACCGCTGCGCAGAAGTCAACAAAACTTCACCCAATAGTGTATTGTATCACAATCTAGTAGTTACATTTGGAAATTTGATTCTAGGACATTTGGTTTGAGCGCAATCCTCAAACTTAGTTAAAAAAAGCCATTTAAGCCTTTTGACAGTGAGATCTACGCGATTCGGCTGAGAAATGTAATTTTGATGTTAACTCCCAAACCGCTGCGCAGAAGTCAACCAAACTTCACCAAATAGTGTATTGTATCACAATCTAGTAGTTACATTTGGAAATTTGGTTCTAGGACATTTGGTTTGAGCGCTATAATCAAACTTAGTTAAAAAAAGTCATTTAAGCCTTTTGACAGTGAGATCTACGCGATTCGGCTGAGAAATGTAATTTTGATGTTAACTCCCAAACCGCTGCGCAGAAGTCAACCAAACTTCACCCAATAGTGTATTGTATCACAATCTAGTAGTTACATTTGGAAATTTGGTTCTAGGACATTTGGTTTGAGCGCAATCCTCAAACTTAGTTAAAAAAAGCCATTTAAGCCTTTTGACAGTGAGATCTACGCGATTCGGCCGAGAAATGTAATTTTGATGTTAACTCCCAAACCGCTGCGCAGAAGTCAACAAAACTTCACCCAATAGTTTATTGTATCACATTCTAGTAGTTACATTTGGAAATTTGGTTCTAGGACATTTGGTTTGAGCGCAATCCTCAAACTGAGTTCAAAAAAGCCGTTATCACCTTTTGACAGTGAAATCTACTCACATCGGCCGAGAAATGTAATTTTGATGTTAACTCCCAAACCGCTGCGCAGAAGTGAACCAAACTTCACCCAATAGTGTATTGTATCACAATCTAGTAGTTACATTTGGAAATTTTGTTCTAGGACATTTGGTTTGAGCGCAATCCTCAAACTGAGTTCAAAAAGCTGTTCTCCCCTTTTGACAGTGAGCTCTACTCACTTCGGCCGAGAAATGTAATTTGGATGTTAACTCCCAAACCGCTGCGCAGAAGTGAACCAAACTTCACCCAATAGTGTATTTTATCACAATCTATTGGTTACATTTGGAAATTTGGTTCTAGGACATTTGGTTTGAGCGCAATCCTCAAACTGAGTTCAAAAAAGCTGTTCTCCCCTTTTGACAGTGAGCTCTACTCACTTCGGCCGAGAAATGTAATTTGGATGTTAACTCCCAAACCGCTGCGCAGAAGTTAACCAAACTTCACCCAATAGTGTATTGTATCACAATCTAGTAGTTACATTTGGAAATTTGGATCTAGGACATTTGGTTTGAGCGCAGTCCTCAAACCGAGTTCAAAAAAGCCATTTACGCCTTTTGACAGTGAAATCTACTCATTTCGGCCTAGAAATTCAATTTTGATGATAACTCCCAAACCGCTGCGCAGAAGTGAACCAAACCACCCAGTAGTGTATTGTATCATAATCTAGTAGTTACATTTGGAAATTTGGTTCTAGGACATTTAGTCTGAGCGCAATCCTTAAACTGAGTTCAAAAAAGCCGTTCTCACCTTTTGACAGTGAGATTTACTCACATCGGCACAGAAATGTAATTTTGATGTTAACTCCGAAACCGCTGCGCAGAAGTTCACCAAACTTCACCCAATAGTGTATTGTATCACTATCTAGTAGTTACATTTGGAAATTTGGTTCTAGGACATTTGGTTTGAGCGCAATCCTCAAACTGAGTTAAAAAAAAATCCGTTCTCACCTTTTGACAGTGAGATCTATTCACTTCGGCCGAGAAATGTAATTTTTATGTTAACTCCCAAACCGCTTCGCAGAAGTGAACCAAATTTCACCCAATAGTGTATTGTATCACAATCTAGTAGTTACATTTGGAAATTTTGTTCTAGGACATTTGGTTTGAGCTCAATCTTTTAACTGGGTTCAAAAAAGCCATTCTCACCTTTTGACGGTGAGATCTATTCACTTCGGCCGAGAAATGTAATCTTGATGTTAACTCCCAAACCGCTGCGCGGAAGTGAACCAAACTTAACCCAATAGTGTATTGTATCACAATCTAGTAGTTACATTTGGAAATTTGGTTCTAGGACATTTGGTTTGAGCGCAATCCTCAAACTGAGTTCAAAAAAGCCGTTCTCACCTTATGACAGTGAGATATATTCACTTCGGCCGAGAAATGTAATTTTGATGATAACTCCCAAGCCGCTGCGCAGAAGTGAACCAAACTTCACACAATAGTGTATTGTATCACAATCTAGTAGCTACATTTGGAAATTTGGTTCTAGGACATTTAGTCTGAGCGCAATCCTTAAACTGAGTTCAAAAAAGCCGTTCTCACCTTTTGACAGTGAGATTTACTCACATCGTTAGAGAAATGTAATTTGGATGTTAACTCCCAAACCGCTGCGCAGAAATTAACCAAACTTCACCCAATAGTGTATTGTATCACAATCTAGTAGTTACATTTGGAAATTTGGTTCTAGGACATTTGGTTTGAGCGCAATCCTCAAACTGAGTTAAAAAAAAGCCGTTCTCACCTTTTGACAGTGAGATCTATTCACTTCGGCCGAGAAATGTAATTTTGATTATAACTCCCAAACAGCTGTGCAGAAGTGAACCAAACTTCACCCAATGGTGTATTGTATCACAATCTAGTAGTTACATTTGGAAATTTGTTTCTAGGACATTTGGTTTGAGCGCAAACCTCAAACTGAGTTTAAAAAAGCCGTTCTCACCTTTTGACAGTGAGATCTATTCACTTCGGCCGAGAAATATAATTTTTATGTTAACTCCCAAATCGCTGCGCAGAAGTGAACCAAACTTCACCCAATAGCGTATTGTATCACAATCTAGTAGTTACATTTGGAAATTTGGTTCTAGGACATTTGGTTTGAGCGCAATCCTCAAACTGAGTTCAAAAAAGCCATTTAAGCCTTTTGACAGTGAGATCTACGCGATTCGGCCGAGAAATGTAATTTTGATGTTAACTCCCAAACCGCTGCGCAGAAGTCAACCAAACTTCACCCAATAGTGTATTGTATCACAATCTAGTAGTTACATTTGGAAATTTGGTTCTAGGACATTTGGTTTGGCGCAATCCTCAAACTTAGTTAAAAAAAGCCATTTAAGCCTTTTTACAGTGATATCTACGCGATTCGGCCGAGAAATGTAATTTTGATGTTAACTCCCAAACCGCTGCGCAGAAGTCAACCAAACTTCACCCAATAGTTTATTGTATCACATTCTAGTAGTTACATTTGGAAATTTGGTTCTAGGACATTTGGTTTGAGCGCAATCCTCAAACTTAGTTAAAAAAAGCCATTTAAGCTTTTTGACAGTGAGATCTACGCGACTCGGCTGAGAAATGTAATTTGGATGTTAACTCCCAAACCGCTGCGCAGAAGTCAACCAAACTTCACCCAATAGTGTATTGTATCACAATCTAGTAGTTACATTTGGAAATTTGATTCTAGGACATTTGGTTTGAGCGCAATCCTCAAACTTAGTTAAAAAAAGCCATTTAAGCCTTTTGATAGTGAGATTTACGCGATTCGGCTGAGAAATGTAATTTTGATGTTAACTCTCAAACCGCTGCGCAGAAGTCAACCAAACTTCACCAAATAGTGTATTGTATCACAATCTAGTAGTTACATTTGGAAATTTGGTTCTAGGACATTTGGTTTGAGCGCTATAATCAAACTTAGTTAAAAAAAGTCATTTAAGCCTTTTGACAGTGAGATCTACGCGATTCGGCTGAGAAATGTAATTTTGATGTTAACTCCCAAACCGCTGCGCAGAAGTCAACCAAACTTCACCCAATAGTGTATTGTATCACAATCTAGTAGTTACATTTGGAAATTTGGTTCTAGGACATTTGGTTTGAGCGCAATCCTCAAACTTAGTTAAAAAAAGCCATTTAAGCCTTTTGACAGTGAGATTTACGCGATTCGGCTGAGAAATGTAATTTTGATGTTAACTCTCAAACCGCTGCGCAGAAGTCAACCAAACTTCACCAAATAGTGTATTGTATCACAATCTAGTAGTTACATTTGGAAATTTGGTTCTAGGACATTTGGTTTGAGCGCTATAATCAAACTTAGTTAAAAAAAGTCATTTAAGCCTTTTGACAGTGAGATCTACGCGATTCGGCTGAGAAATGTAATTTTGATGTTAACTCCCAAACCGCTGCGCAGAAGTCAACCAAACTTCACCCAATAGTGTATTGTATCACAATCTAGTAGTTACATTTGGAAATTTGGTTCTAGGACATTTGGTTTGAGCGCAATCCTCAAACTTAGTTAAAAAAAGCCATTTAAGCCTTTTGACAGTGAGATCTACGCAATTCGGCCGAGAAATGTAATTTTGATGTTAACTCCCAAACCGCTGCGCAGAAGTCAACCAAACTTCACCCAATAGTTTATTGTATCACATTCTAGTAGTTACATTTGGAAATTTGGTTCTAGGACATTTGGTTTGAGCGCAATCCTCAAACTTAGTTAAAAAAAGCCATTTAAGCTTTTTGACAGTGAGATCTACGCGATTCGGCTGAGAAATGTAATTTGGATGTTAACTCCCAAACCGCTGCGCAGAAGTCAACCAAACTTCACCCAATAGTGTATTGTATCACAATCTAGTAGTTACATTTAGAATTTTGCTTCTAGGACATTTGGTTTGAGCGCAATCGTCAAACTTAGTTTAAAAAAGTCATTTAAGCCTTTTGACAGTGAGATCTATGCGATTCGGCTTAGAAATTTAATTTTTATGTTAACTCCCAAACCGCTGCGCAGAAGTCAACCAAACTTCACCAAATAGTGTATTGTATCACAATCTAGTAGTTACATTTGGAAATTTGGTTCTAGGACATTTGGTTTGAGCGCTATAATCGAACTTAGTTAAAAAAAGCCATTTAAGCCTTTTGACAGTGAGATCTACGCGACTCGGCTGAGAAATGTAATTTTGATGTTAACTCCCAAACCGCTGCGAAGAAGTCAACCAAACTTCACCCAATAGTGTATTGTATCACAATCTAGTAGTTACATTTGGAAATTTGGTTCTAGGACATTTAGTTTGAGCGCATTCCTTAAACTGAGTTCAAAAAAGCCGTTATCACCTTTTGACAGTGAAATCTACTCACATCGGCCGAGAAATGTAATTTTGATGTTAACTCCCAAACCGCTGCGCAGAAGTGAACCAAACTTCACCCAATAGTGTATTGTATCACAATCTAGTAGTTACATTTGGAAATTTTGTTCTAGGACATTTGGTTTGAGCGCAATCCTCAAACTGAGTTCAAAAAGCTGTTCTCCCCTTTTGACAGTGAGCTCTACTCACTTCGGCCGAGAAATGTAATTTGGATGTTAACTCCCAAACCGCTGCGCAGAAGTGAACCAAACTTCACCCAATAGTGTATTTTATCACAATCTATTGGTTACATTTGGAAATTTGGTTCTAGGACATTTGGTTTGAGCGCAATCCTCAAACTGAGTTCAAAAAAGCTCTTCTCCCCTTTTGACAGTGAGCTCTACTCACTTCGGCCGAGAAATGTAATTTGGATGTTAACTCCCAAACCGCTGCGCAGAAGTCAACCAAACTTCACCCAATAGTGTATTGTATCACAATCTAGTAGTTACATTTGGAAATTTGGATCTAGGACATTTGGTTTGAGCGCAGTCCTCAAACCGAGTTCAAAAAAGCCATTTACGCCTTTTGACAGTGAAATCTACTCATTTCGGCCTAGAAATTCAATTTTGATGATAACTCCCAAACCGCTGCGCAGAAGTGAACCAAACCACCCAGTAGTGTATTGTATCATAATCTAGTAGTTACATTTGGAAATTTGGTTCTAGGACATTTAGTCTGAGCGCAATCCTTAAACTGAGTTCAAAAAAGCCGTTCTCACCTTTTGACAGTGAGATTTACTCACATCGGCACAGAAATGTAATTTTGATGTTAACTCCCAAACCGCTGCGCAGAAGTTCACCAAACTTCACCCAATAGTGTATTGTATCACAATCTAGTAGTTACATTTGGAAATTTGTTTCTAGGACATTTGGTTTGAGCGCAATCCTCAAACTGAGTTAAAAAAAAATCCGTTCTCACCTTTTGACAGTGAGATCTATTCACTTCGGCCGAGAAATGTAATTTTTATGTTAACTCCCAAACCGCTTCGCAGAAGTGAACCAAATTTCACCCAATAGTGTATTGTATCACAATCTAGTAGTTACATTTGGAAATTTGGTTCTAGGACATTTGGTTTGAGCGCAATCCTCAAACTGAGTTCAAAAAAGCCGTTCTCACCTTATGACAGTGAGATATATTCACTTCGGCCGAGAAATGTAATCTTGATGTTAACTCCCAAACCGCTGCGCAGAAGTGAACCAAACTTCACACAATAGTGTATTGTATCACAATCTAGTAGCTACATTTGGAAATTTGGTTCTAGGACATTTAGTCTGAGCGAAATCCTTAAACTGAGTTCAAAAAAGCCGTTCTCACCTTTTGACAGTGAGATTTACTCACATCGTTAGAGAAATGTAATTTGGATGTTAACTCCCAAACCGCTGCGCAGAAATTAACCAAACTTCACCCAATAGTGTATTGTATCACAATCTAGTAGTTACATTTGGAAATTTGGTTCTAGGACATTTGGTTTGAGCGCAATCCTCAAACTGAGTTAAAAAAAAGCCGTTCTCAACTTTTGACAGTGAGATCTATTCACTTCGGCCGAGAAATGTAATTTTGATTATAACTCCCAAACAGCTGTGCAGAAGTGAACCAAACTTCACCCAATGGTGTATTGTATCACAATCTAGTAGTTACATTTGGAAATTTGTTTCTAGGACATTTGGTTTGAGCGCAATTCTCACTCTTAGTTAAAAAAAGCCATTTAAGCTTTTTGACAGTGAGATCTACGCGATTCGGCTGAGAAATGTAATTTGGATGTTAACTCCCAAACCGCTGCGCAGAAGTCAACCAAACTTCACCCAATAGTGTACTGTATCACAATCTAGTAGTTACATTTAGAATTTTGCTTCTAGGACATTTGGTTTGAGCGCAATCGTCAAACTTAGTTAAAAAAAGTCATTTAAGCCTTTTGACAGTGAGATCTATGCGATTCGGCTGAGAAATTTAATTGTGATGTTAACTCCCAAACCGCTGCGCAGAAGTCAACCAAACTTCACCAAATAGTGTATTGTATCACAATCTAGTAGTTACATTTGGAAATTTGGTTCTAGGACATTTGGTTTGAGCGCTATAATCGAACTTAGTTAAAAAAAGCCATTTAAGCCTTTTGACAGTGAGATCTACGCGACTCGGCTGAGAAATGTAATTTTGATGTTAACTCCCAAACCGCTGCGAAGAAGTCAACCAAACTTCACCCAATAGTGTATTGTATCACAATCTAGTAGTTACATTTGGAAATTTGATTCTAGGACATTTGGTTTGAGCGCAATCCTCAAACTTAGTTAAAAAAAGCCATTTAAGCCTTTTGACAGTGAGATCTACGCGATTCGGCCGAGAAATGTAATTTTGATGATAACTCCCAAACCGCTGCGCAGAAGTCAACCAAACTTCACCCAATAGTTTATTTTATCACAATCTAGTAGTTACATTTGGAAATTTGGTTCTAGGACATTTGGTTTGAGCGCAATTCTCAAACTTAGTTAAAAAAAGCCATTTAAGCTTTTTGACAGTGAGATCTACGCGATTCGGCTGAGAAATGTAATTTGGATGTTAACTCCCAAACCGCTGCGCAGAAGTCAACCAAACTTCACCCAATAGTGTACTGTATCACAATCTAGTAGTTACATTTAGAATTTTGCTTCTAGGACATTTGGTTTGAGCGCAATCGTCAAACTTAGTTAAAAAAAGTCAATTTAAGCCTTTTGACAGTGAGATCTATGCGATTCGGCTGAGAAATTTAATTGTGATGTTAACTCCCAAACCGCTGCGCAGAAGTCAACCAAACTTCACCAAATAGTGTATTGTATCACAATCTAGTAGTTACATTTGGAAATTTGGTTCTAGGACATTTGGTTTGAGCGCTATAATCGAACTTAGTTAAAAAAAGCCATTTAAGCCTTTTGACAGTGAGATCTACGCGACTCGGCTGAGAAATGTAATTTTGATGTTAACTCCCAAACCGCTGCGAAGAAGTCAACCAAACTTCACCCAATAGTGTATTGTATCACAATCTAGTAGTTACATTTGGAAATTTGATTCTAGGACATTTGGTTTGAGCGCAATCCTCAAACTTAGTTAAAAAAAGCCATTTAAGCCTTTTGACAGTGAGATCTACGCGATTCGGCCGAGAAATGTAATTTTGATGATAACTCCCAAACCGCTGCGCAGAAGTCAACCAAACTTCACCCAATAGTGTATTGTATCACAATCTAGTAGTTACATTTGGAAATTTGGTTCTAGGACATTTAGTTTGAGCGCAATCCTTAAACTGAGTTCAAAAAAGCCGTTATCACCTTTTGACAGTGAAATCTACTCACATCGGCCGAGAAATGTAATTTTGATGTTAACTCCCAAACCGCTGCGCAGAAGTGAACCAAACATCACCCAATAGTGTATTGTATCACAATCTAGTAGTTACATTTGGAAATTTTGTTCTAGGACATTTGGTTTGAGCGCAATCCTTAAACTGAGTTCAAAAAGCTGTTCTCCCCATTTGACAGTGAGCTCTACTCACTTCGGCCGAGAAAAGTAATTTGGATGTTAACTCCCAAACCGCTGCGCAGAAGTGAACCAAACTTCACCCAATAGTGTATTGTACCACAATCTAGTAGTTACATTTGGAAATTTGGTTCTAGGACATTTGGTTTGAGCGCAATCCTCAAACTGAGTTCAAAAAAGCTGTTCTCCCCTTTTGACAGTGAGCTCTACTCACTTCGGCCGAGAAATGTAATTTGGATGTTAACTCCCAAACCGCTGCGCAGAAGTCAACCAAACTTCACCCAATAGTGTATAGTATCACAATCTAGTAGTTACATTTGGAAATTTGGATCTAGGACATTTGGTTTGAGCGCAGTCCTCAAACCGAGTTCAAAAAAGCCATTTACGCCTTTTGACAGTGAAATCTACTCATTTCGGCCTAGAAATTCAATTTTGATGATAACTCCCAAACCGCTGCGCAGAAGTGAACCAAACCACCCAGTAGTGTATTGTATCATAATCTAGTAGTTACATTTGGAAATTTGGTTCTAGGACATTTAGTCTGAGCGCAATCCTTAAACTGAGTTCAAAAAAGCCGTTCTCACCTTTTGACAGTGAGATTTACTCACATCGGCACAGAAATGTAATTTTGATGTTAACTCCCAAACCGCTGCGCAGAAGTTCACCAAACTTCACCCAATAGTGTATTGTATCACAATCTTGTAGTTACATTTGGAAATTTGGTTCTAGGACATTTGGTTTGAGCTCAATCTTTTAACTGAGTTCAAAAAAGCCATTCTCACCTTTTGACAGTGAGATCTATTCACTTCGGCCGAGAAATGTAATCTTGATGTTAACTCCCAAACCGCTGCGCGGAAGTGAACCAAACTTAACCCAATAGTGTATTGTATCACAATCTAGTAGTTACATTTGGAAATTTGGTTCTAGGACATTTGGTTTGAGCGCAATCCTCAAACTGAGTTCAAAAAAGCCGTTCTCACCTTATGACAGTGAGATATATTCACTTCGGCCGAGAAATGTAATTTTGATGATAACTCCCAAGCCGCTGCGCAGAAGTGAACCAAACTTCACACAATAGTGTATTGTATCACAATCTAGTAGCTACATTTGGAAATTTGGTTCTAGGACATTTAGTCTGAGCGCAATCCTTAAACTGAGTTCAAAAAAGCCGTTCTCACCTTTTGACAGTGAGATTTACTCACATCGTTAGAGAAATGTAATTTGGATGTTAACTCCCAAACCGCTGCGCAGAAATTAACCAAACTTCACCCAATAGTGTATTGTATCACAATCTAGTAGTTACATTTGGAAATTTGGTTCTAGGACATTTGGTTTGAGCGCAATCCTCAAACTGAGTTTAAAAAAAGCCGTTCTCACCTTTTGACAGTGAGATCTATTCACTTCGGCCGAGAAATGTAATTTTGATTATAACTCCCAAACAGCTGTGCAGAAGTGAACCAAACTTCACCTAATGGTGTATTGTATCACAATCTAGTAGTTACATTTGGAAATTTGTTTCTAGGACATTTGGTTTGAGCGCAAACCTCAAACTGAGTTCAAAAAAGCCGTTCTCACCTTTTGACAGTGAGATCTATTCACTTCGGCCGAGAAATATAATTTTTATGTTAACTCCCAAATCGCTGCGCAGAAGTGAACCAAACTTCACCCAATAGCGTATTGTATCACAATCTAGTAGTTACATTTGGAAATATGGTTCTAGGACATTTGGTTTGAGCGCAATCCTCAAACTGAGTTCAAAAAAGCCGTTCTCACCTTTTGACAGTGAGCTCTACTCACTTCGGCCGAGAAATGTAATTTGGATGTTAACTCCCAAACCGCTGCGCAGAAGTGAACCAAACTTCACCCAATAGTGTATTTTATCACAATCTATTGGTTACATTTGGAAATTTGGTTCTAGGACATTTGGTTTGAGCGCAATCCTCAAACTGAGTTCAAAAAAGCTCTTCTCCCCTTTTGACAGTGAGCTCTACTCACTTCGGCCGAGAAATGTAATTTGGATGTTAACTCCCAAACCGCTGCGCAGAAGTCAACCAAACTTCACCCAATAGTGTATTGTATCACAATCTAGTAGTTACATTTGGAAATTTGGATCTAGGACATTTGGTTTGAGCGCAGTCCTCAAACCGAGTTCAAAAAAGCCATTTACGCCTTTTGACAGTGAAATCTACTCATTTCGGCCTAGAAATTCAATTTTGATGATAACTCCCAAACCGCTGCGCAGAAGTGAACCAAACCACCCAGTAGTGTATTGTATCATAATCTAGTAGTTACATTTGGAAATTTGGTTCTAGGACATTTAGTCTGAGCGCAATCCTTAAACTGAGTTCAAAAAAGCCGTTCTCACCTTTTGACAGTGAGATTTACTCACATCGGCACAGAAATGTAATTTTGATGTTAACTCCCAAACCGCTGCGCAGAAGTTCACCAAACTTCACCCAATAGTGTATTGTATCACAATCTAGTAGTTACATTTGGAAATTTGTTTCTAGGACATTTGGTTTGAGCGCAATCCTCAAACTGAGTTAAAAAAAAATCCGTTCTCACCTTTTGACAGTGAGATCTATTCACTTCGGCCGAGAAATGTAATTTTTATGTTAACTCCCAAACCGCTTCGCAGAAGTGAACCAAATTTCACCCAATAGTGTATTGTATCACAATCTAGTAGTTACATTTGGAAATTTGGTTCTAGGACATTTGGTTTGAGCGCAATCCTCAAACTGAGTTCAAAAAAGCCGTTCTCACCTTATGACAGTGAGATATATTCACTTCGGCCGAGAAATGTAATCTTGATGTTAACTCCCAAACCGCTGCGCAGAAGTGAACCAAACTTCACACAATAGTGTATTGTATCACAATCTAGTAGCTACATTTGGAAATTTGGTTCTAGGACATTTAGTCTGAGCGAAATCCTTAAACTGAGTTCAAAAAAGCCGTTCTCACCTTTTGACAGTGAGATTTACTCACATCGTTAGAGAAATGTAATTTGGATGTTAACTCCCAAACCGCTGCGCAGAAATTAACCAAACTTCACCCAATAGTGTATTGTATCACAATCTAGTAGTTACATTTGGAAATTTGGTTCTAGGACATTTGGTTTGAGCGCAATCCTCAAACTGAGTTAAAAAAAAGCCGTTCTCAACTTTTGACAGTGAGATCTATTCACTTCGGCCGAGAAATGTAATTTTGATTATAACTCCCAAACAGCTGTGCAGAAGTGAACCAAACTTCACCCAATGGTGTATTGTATCACAATCTAGTAGTTACATTTGGAAATTTGTTTCTAGGACATTTGGTTTGAGCGCAATTCTCACTCTTAGTTAAAAAAAGCCATTTAAGCTTTTTGACAGTGAGATCTACGCGATTCGGCTGAGAAATGTAATTTGGATGTTAACTCCCAAACCGCTGCGCAGAAGTCAACCAAACTTCACCCAATAGTGTACTGTATCACAATCTAGTAGTTACATTTAGAATTTTGCTTCTAGGACATTTGGTTTGAGCGCAATCGTCAAACTTAGTTAAAAAAAGTCATTTAAGCCTTTTGACAGTGAGATCTATGCGATTCGGCTGAGAAATTTAATTGTGATGTTAACTCCCAAACCGCTGCGCAGAAGTCAACCAAACTTCACCAAATAGTGTATTGTATCACAATCTAGTAGTTACATTTGGAAATTTGGTTCTAGGACATTTGGTTTGAGCGCTATAATCGAACTTAGTTAAAAAAAGCCATTTAAGCCTTTTGACAGTGAGATCTACGCGACTCGGCTGAGAAATGTAATTTTGATGTTAACTCCCAAACCGCTGCGAAGAAGTCAACCAAACTTCACCCAATAGTGTATTGTATCACAATCTAGTAGTTACATTTGGAAATTTGATTCTAGGACATTTGGTTTGAGCGCAATCCTCAAACTTAGTTAAAAAAAGCCATTTAAGCCTTTTGACAGTGAGATCTACGCGATTCGGCCGAGAAATGTAATTTTGATGATAACTCCCAAACCGCTGCGCAGAAGTCAACCAAACTTCACCCAATAGTTTATTTTATCACAATCTAGTAGTTACATTTGGAAATTTGGTTCTAGGACATTTGGTTTGAGCGCAATTCTCAAACTTAGTTAAAAAAAGCCATTTAAGCTTTTTGACAGTGAGATCTACGCGATTCGGCTGAGAAATGTAATTTGGATGTTAACTCCCAAACCGCTGCGCAGAAGTCAACCAAACTTCACCCAATAGTGTACTGTATCACAATCTAGTAGTTACATTTAGAATTTTGCTTCTAGGACATTTGGTTTGAGCGCAATCGTCAAACTTAGTTAAAAAAAGTCAATTTAAGCCTTTTGACAGTGAGATCTATGCGATTCGGCTGAGAAATTTAATTGTGATGTTAACTCCCAAACCGCTGCGCAGAAGTCAACCAAACTTCACCAAATAGTGTATTGTATCACAATCTAGTAGTTACATTTGGAAATTTGGTTCTAGGACATTTGGTTTGAGCGCTATAATCGAACTTAGTTAAAAAAAGCCATTTAAGCCTTTTGACAGTGAGATCTACGCGACTCGGCTGAGAAATGTAATTTTGATGTTAACTCCCAAACCGCTGCGAAGAAGTCAACCAAACTTCACCCAATAGTGTATTGTATCACAATCTAGTAGTTACATTTGGAAATTTGATTCTAGGACATTTGGTTTGAGCGCAATCCTCAAACTTAGTTAAAAAAAGCCATTTAAGCCTTTTGACAGTGAGATCTACGCGATTCGGCCGAGAAATGTAATTTTGATGATAACTCCCAAACCGCTGCGCAGAAGTCAACCAAACTTCACCCAATAGTGTATTGTATCACAATCTAGTAGTTACATTTGGAAATTTGGTTCTAGGACATTTAGTTTGAGCGCAATCCTTAAACTGAGTTCAAAAAAGCCGTTATCACCTTTTGACAGTGAAATCTACTCACATCGGCCGAGAAATGTAATTTTGATGTTAACTCCCAAACCGCTGCGCAGAAGTGAACCAAACATCACCCAATAGTGTATTGTATCACAATCTAGTAGTTACATTTGGAAATTTTGTTCTAGGACATTTGGTTTGAGCGCAATCCTTAAACTGAGTTCAAAAAGCTGTTCTCCCCATTTGACAGTGAGCTCTACTCACTTCGGCCGAGAAAAGTAATTTGGATGTTAACTCCCAAACCGCTGCGCAGAAGTGAACCAAACTTCACCCAATAGTGTATTGTACCACAATCTAGTAGTTACATTTGGAAATTTGGTTCTAGGACATTTGGTTTGAGCGCAATCCTCAAACTGAGTTCAAAAAAGCTGTTCTCCCCTTTTGACAGTGAGCTCTACTCACTTCGGCCGAGAAATGTAATTTGGATGTTAACTCCCAAACCGCTGCGCAGAAGTCAACCAAACTTCACCCAATAGTGTATAGTATCACAATCTAGTAGTTACATTTGGAAATTTGGATCTAGGACATTTGGTTTGAGCGCAGTCCTCAAACCGAGTTCAAAAAAGCCATTTACGCCTTTTGACAGTGAAATCTACTCATTTCGGCCTAGAAATTCAATTTTGATGATAACTCCCAAACCGCTGCGCAGAAGTGAACCAAACCACCCAGTAGTGTATTGTATCATAATCTAGTAGTTACATTTGGAAATTTGGTTCTAGGACATTTAGTCTGAGCGCAATCCTTAAACTGAGTTCAAAAAAGCCGTTCTCACCTTTTGACAGTGAGATTTACTCACATCGGCACAGAAATGTAATTTTGATGTTAACTCCCAAACCGCTGCGCAGAAGTTCACCAAACTTCACCCAATAGTGTATTGTATCACAATCTTGTAGTTACATTTGGAAATTTGGTTCTAGGACATTTGGTTTGAGCTCAATCTTTTAACTGAGTTCAAAAAAGCCATTCTCACCTTTTGACAGTGAGATCTATTCACTTCGGCCGAGAAATGTAATCTTGATGTTAACTCCCAAACCGCTGCGCGGAAGTGAACCAAACTTAACCCAATAGTGTATTGTATCACAATCTAGTAGTTACATTTGGAAATTTGGTTCTAGGACATTTGGTTTGAGCGCAATCCTCAAACTGAGTTCAAAAAAGCCGTTCTCACCTTATGACAGTGAGATATATTCACTTCGGCCGAGAAATGTAATTTTGATGATAACTCCCAAGCCGCTGCGCAGAAGTGAACCAAACTTCACACAATAGTGTATTGTATCACAATCTAGTAGCTACATTTGGAAATTTGGTTCTAGGACATTTAGTCTGAGCGCAATCCTTAAACTGAGTTCAAAAAAGCCGTTCTCACCTTTTGACAGTGAGATTTACTCACATCGTTAGAGAAATGTAATTTGGATGTTAACTCCCAAACCGCTGCGCAGAAATTAACCAAACTTCACCCAATAGTGTATTGTATCACAATCTAGTAGTTACATTTGGAAATTTGGTTCTAGGACATTTGGTTTGAGCGCAATCCTCAAACTGAGTTTAAAAAAAGCCGTTCTCACCTTTTGACAGTGAGATCTATTCACTTCGGCCGAGAAATGTAATTTTGATTATAACTCCCAAACAGCTGTGCAGAAGTGAACCAAACTTCACCTAATGGTGTATTGTATCACAATCTAGTAGTTACATTTGGAAATTTGTTTCTAGGACATTTGGTTTGAGCGCAAACCTCAAACTGAGTTCAAAAAAGCCGTTCTCACCTTTTGACAGTGAGATCTATTCACTTCGGCCGAGAAATATAATTTTTATGTTAACTCCCAAATCGCTGCGCAGAAGTGAACCAAACTTCACCCAATAGCGTATTGTATCACAATCTAGTAGTTACATTTGGAAATATGGTTCTAGGACATTTGGTTTGAGCGCAATCCTCAAACTGAGTTCAAAAAAGCCGTTCTCACCTTTTGACAGTGAGCTCTACTCACTTCGGCCGAGAAATGTAATTTGGATGTTAACTCCCAAACCGCTGCGCAGAAGTCAACCAAACTTCACCCAATAGTGTATTGTATCACAATCTAGTAGTTACATTTGGAAATTTGGATCTAGGACATTTGGTTTGAGCGCAGTCCTCAAACCGAGTTCAAAAAAGCCATTTACGCCTTTTGACAGTGAAATCTACTCATTTCGGCCTAGAAATTCAATTTTGATGATAACTCCCAAACCGCTGCGCAGAAGTGAACCAAACCACCCAGTAGTGTATTGTATCATAATCTAGTAGTTACATTTGGAAATTTGGTTCTAGGACATTTAGTCTGAGCGCAATCCTTAAACTGAGTTCAAAAAAGCCGTTCTCACCTTTTGACAGTGAGATTTACTCACATCGGCACAGAAATGTAATTTTGATGTTAACTCCCAAACTGCTGCGCAGAAGTTCACCAAACTTCACCCAATAGTGTATTGTATCACAATCTAGTAGTTACATTTG
This sequence comes from Corythoichthys intestinalis, assembly GCF_030265065.1. Taxonomy (NCBI): domain Eukaryota; kingdom Metazoa; phylum Chordata; class Actinopteri; order Syngnathiformes; family Syngnathidae; genus Corythoichthys; species Corythoichthys intestinalis. Next base: position 63,397,164 of record NC_080398.1, on the reverse strand, counting down.
GAAATTTGTTTCTAGGACATTTGGTTTGAGCGCAATCCTCAAACTGAGTTAAAAAAAATCCGTTCTCACCTTTTGACAGTGAGATCTATTCACTTCGGCCGAGAAATGTAATTTTGATGTTAACTCCCAAACCGCTTCGCAGAAGTGAACCAAATTTCACCCAATATTGTATTGTATCACAATCTAGTAGTTTCATTTGAAAATTTGGTACTAGGACATTTGGTTTGAGCGCAATCCTCAAACTGAGTTCAAAAAAGCCGTTCTCACCTTTTGACAGTGAGATCTATTCACTTCGGCCGAGAAATGTAATTTTGATCATAACTCCCAAACAGCTGCGCAGAAGTAAACCAAACTTCACCCAATGGTGTATTGTATCACAATCTAGTAGTTACATTTGGAAATTTGTTTCTAGGACATTTGGTTTGAGCGCAAACCTCAAACTGAGTTCAAAAAAGCCGTTCTCACCTTTTGACAGTGAGATCTATTCACTTCGGCCGAGAAATGTAATTTTTATGTTAACTCCCAAATCGCTGCGCAGAAGTGAACCAAACTTCACCCAATAGCGTATTGTATCACAATCTAGTAGTTACATTTGGAAATTTGGTTCTAGGACATTTGGTTTGAGCTCAATCTTTTAACTGAGTTCAAAAAAGCCATTCTCACCTTTTGACAGTGATATCTATTCACTTCGGCCGAGAAATGTAATTTTGATGTTAACTCCCAAACCGCTGCGCAGAAGTCAACCAAACTTCACTCAATAGTGTATTGTATCACAATCTAGTAGTTACATTTGGAAATTTTGTTTTAGGACATTTGGTTTGAGCGCAATCCTCAAACTTAGTTCAAAAATCTATTTAAGCGTTTTGACAGTGAGATCTACTCAATTCGGCCGAGAAATGTAATTTTGATGTTAACTCCCAAACCGCTGCGCAGAAGTTAACCAAACTTCACCCAATAGTGTATTGTATCACAATCTAGTAGGTACATTTAGAATTTTGCTTCTAGGACATTTGGTTTGAGCGCAATCGTCAAACTTAGTTAAAAAAAGTCATTTAAGCCTTTTGACAGTGAGATCTACGCGATTCGGCTGAGAAATTTAATTTTGATGTTAACTCCCAAACCGCTGCGCAGAAGTCAACCAAACTTCACCAAATAGTGTATTGTATCACAATCTAGTAGTTACATTTGGAAATTTGGTTCTAGGACATTTGGTTTGAGCACTATAATCGAACTTAGTTTAAAAAAAGCCATTTAAGCCTTTTGACAGTGAGATCTACGCGATTCGGCTGAGAAATTTAATTTTGATGTTAACTCCCAAACCGCTGCGCAGAAGTCAACCAAACTTCACCAAATAGTGTATTGTATCACAATCTAGTAGTTACATGTGGAAATTTGGTTCTAGGACATTTGGTTTGAGCGCAATCCTCAAACTGAGTTAAAAAAAAGCCTTTCTCACCTTTTGACAGTGAGATCTATTCACTTCGGCCGAGAAATGTAATTTTGATTATAACTCCCAAACAGCTGTGCAGAAGTGAACCAAACTTCACCCAATGGTGTATTGTATCACAATCTAGTAGTTACATTTGGAAATTTGTTTCTAGGACATTTGGTTTGAGCGCAAACCTCAAACTGAGTTCAAAAAAGCCGTTCTGACCTTTTGACAGTGAGATCTCTTCACTTCGGCCGAGAAATATAATTTTTATGTTAACTCCCAAATCGCTGCGCAGAAGTGAACCAAACTTCACCCAATAGCGTATTGTATCACAATCTAGTAGTTACATTTGGAAATTTGGTTCTAGGACATTTGGTTTGAGCGCAATCCTAAAACTGAGTTCAAAAAAGCCATTTAAGCCTTTTGACAGTGAGATCTACGCGATTCGGCCGAGAAATGTAATTTTGATGTTAACTCCCAAACCGCTGCGCAGAAGTCAACCAAACTTCACCCAATAGTGTATTGTATCACAATCTAGTAGTTACATTTGGAAATTTGGTTCTAGGACATTTGGTTTGAGCGCAATCCTCAAACTTAGTTAAAAAAAGCCATTTAAGCCTTTTGACAGTGAGATCTACGCGATTCGGCCGAGAAATGTAATTTTGATGTTAACTCCCAAACCGCTGCGCAGAAGTCAACCAAACTTCACCCAATAGTGTATTGTATCACAATCTAGTAGTTACATTTGGAAATTTGTTTCTAGGACATTTGGTTTGAGCGCAAACCTCAAACTGAGTTCAAAAAAGCCGTTCTCACCTTTTGACAGTGAGATCTCTTCACTTCGGCCGAGAAATATAATTTTTATGTTAACTCCCAAATCGCTGCGCAGAAGTGAACCAAACTTCACCCAATAGCGTATTGTATCACAATCTAGTAGTTACATTTGGAAATTTGGTTCTAGGACATTTGGTTTGAGCGCAATCCTCAAACTGAGTTCAAAAAAGCCATTTAAGCCTTTTGACAGTGAGATCTACGCGATTCGGCCGAGAAATGTAATTTTGATGTTAACTCCCAAACCGCTGCGCAGAAGTCAACCAAACTTCACCCAATAGTGTATTGTATCACAATCTAGTAGTTACATTTGGAAATTTGGTTCTAGGACATTTGGTTTGAGCGCAATCCTCAAACCGAGTTCAAAAAAGCCATTTACGCCTTTTGACAGTGAAATCTACTCATTTCGGCCTAGAAATTCAATTTTGATGATAACTCCCAAACCGCTGCGCAGAAGTGAACCAAACCACCCAGTAGTGTATTGTATCATAATCTAGTAGTTACATTTGGAAATTTGGTTCTAGGACATTTAGTCTGAGCGCAATCCTTAAACTGAGTTCAAAAAAGCCGTTCTCACCTTTTGACAGTGAGATTTACTCACATCGGCACAGAAATGTAATTTTGATGTTAACTCCCAAACCGCTGCGCAGAAGTTCACCAAACTTCACCCAATAGTGTATTGTATCACAATCTAGTAGTTACATTTGGAAATTTGTTTCTAGGACATTTGGTTTGAGCGCAATCCTCAAACTGAGTTAAAAAAAATCCGTTCTCACCTTTTGACAGTGAGATCTATTCACTTCGGCCGAGAAATGTAATTTTGATCATAACTCCCAAACAGCTGCGCAGAAGTAAACCAAACTTCACCCAATGGTGTATTGTATCACAATCTAGTAGTTACATTTGGAAATTTGTTTCTAGGACATTTGGTTTGAGCGCAAACCTCAAACTGAGTTCAAAAAAGCCGTTCTCACCTTTTGACAGTGAGATCTATTCACTTCGGCCGAGAAATATAATTTTTATGTTAACTCCCAAATCGCTGCGCAGAAGTGAACCAAACTTCACCCAATAGCGTATTGTATCACAATCTAGTAGTTACATTTGGAAATTTGGTTCTAGGACATTTGGTTTGAGCGCAATCCTAAAACTGAGTTCAAAAAAGCCATTTAAGCCTTGTGACAGTGAGATCTACGCGATTCGGCCGAGAAATGTAATTTTGATGTTAACTCCCAAACCGCTGCGCAGAAGTCAACCAAACTTCACCCAATAGTGTATTGTATCACAATCTAGTAGTTACATTTGGAAATTTGGTTCTAGGACATTTGGTTTGAGCGCAATCCTCAAACTTAGTTAAAAAAAGCCATTTAAGCCTTTTGACAGTGAGATCTACGCGATTCGGCCGAGAAATGTAATTTTGATGTTAACTCCCAAACCACTGCGCAGAAGTCAACCAAACTTCACCCAATAGTGTATTGTATCACAATCTAGTAGTTACATTTGGAAATTTGTTTCTAGGACATTTGGTTTGAGCGCAAACCTCAAACTGAGTTCAAAAAAGCCTTTCTCACCTTTTGACAGTGAGATCTCTTCACTTCGGCCGAGAAATATAATTTTTATGTTAACTCCCAAATCGCTGCGCAGAAGTGAACCAAACTTCACCCAATAGCGTATTGTATCACAATCTAGTAGTTACATTTGGAAATTTGGTTCTAGGACATTTGGTTTGAGCGCAATCCTCAAACTGAGTTCAAAAAAGCCATTTAAGCCTTTTGACAGTGAGATCTACGCGATTCGGCCGAGAAATGTAATTTTGATGTTAACTCCCAAACCGCTGCGCAGAAGTCAACCAAACTTCACCCAATAGTGTATTGTATCACAATCTAGTAGTTACATTTGGAAATTTGTTTCTAGGACATTTGGTTTGAGCGCAATCCTCAAACTTAGTTAAAAAAAGCCATTTAAGCCTTTTGACAGTGAGATCTACGCGATTCGGCCGAGAAATGTAATTTTGATGTTAACTCCCAAACCGCTGTGCAGAAGTCAACCAAACTTCACCCAATAGTGTATTGTATCACAATCTAGTAGTTACATTTGGAAATTTGGTTCTAGGACATTTGGTTTGAGCGCTATAATCAAACTTAGTTAAAAAAAGTCATTTAAGCCTTTTGACAGTGAGATCTACGCGATTCGGCTGAGAAATGTAATTTTGATGTTAACTCCCAAACCGCTGCGCAGAAGTCAACCAAACTTCACCCAATAGTGTATTGTATCACAATCTAGTAGTTACATTTGGAAATTTGGTTCTAGGACATTTGGTTTGAGCGCTATAATCGAACTTAGTTAAAAAAAGCCATTTAAGCCTTTTGACAGTGAGATCTACGCGACTCGGCTGAGAAATGTAATTTTGATGTTAACTCCCAAACCGCTGCGAAGAAGTCAACCAAACTTCACCCAATAGTGTATTGTATCACAATCTAGTAGTTACATTTGGAAATTTGATTCTAGGACATTTGGTTTGAGCGCAATCCTCAAACTTAGTTAAAAAAAGCCATTTAAGCCTTTTGACAGTGAGATCTACGCGATTCGTCCGAGAAATGTAATTTTGATGATAACTCCCAAACCGCTGCGCAGAAGTCAACCAAACTTCACCCAATAGTGTATTGTATCACAATCTAGTAGTTACATTTGGAAATTTGGTTCTAGGACATTTAGTTTGAGCGCAATCCTTAAACTGAGTTCAAAAAAGCCGTTATCACCTTTTGACAGTGAAATCTACTCACATCGGCCGAGAAATGTAATTTGGATGTTAACTCCCAAACCGCTGCGCAGAAGTGAACCAAACTTCACCCAATAGTGTATTGTATCACAATCTAGTAGTTACATTTGGAAATTTGGTTCTAGGACATTTGGTTTGAGCGCAATCCTCAAACTGAGTTCAAAAAAGCTGTTCTCCCCTTTTGACAGTGAGCTCTACTCACTTCGGCCGAGAAATGTAATTTGGATGTTAACTCCCAAACCGCTGCGCAGAAGTCAACCAAACTTCACCCAATAGTGTATTGTATCACAATCTAGTAGTTACATTTGGAAATTTGGATCGAGGACATTTGGTTTGAGCGCAGTCCTCAAACCGAGTTCAAAAAAGCCATTTACGCCTTTTGACAGTGAAATCTACTCATTTCGGCCTAGAAATTCAATTTTGATGATAACTCCCAAACCGCTGCGCAGAAGTGAACCAAACCACCCAGTAGTGTATTGTATCATAATCTAGTAGTTACATTTGGAAATTTGGTTCTAGGACATTTAGTCTGAACGCAATCCTTAAACTGAGTTCAAAAAAGCCGTTCTCACCTTTTGACAGTGAGATTTACTCACATCGGCACAGAAATGTAATTTTGATGTTAACTCCCAAACCGCTGCGCAGAAGTTCACCAAACTTCACCCAATAGTGTATTGTATCACAATCTAGTAGTTACATTTGGAAATTTGTTTCTAGGACATTTGGTTTGAGCGCAATCCTCAAACTGAGTTAAAAAAAATCCGTTCTCACCTTTTGACAGTTAGATCTATTCACTTCGGCCGAGAAATGTAATTTTTATGTTAACTCCCAAACCGCTTCGCAGAAGTGAACCAAATTTCACCCAATAGTGTATTGTATCACAATCTAGTAGTTACATTTGGAAATTTGGTTCTAGGACATTTGGTTTGAGCTCAATCTTTTAACTGAGTTCAAAAAAGCCATTCTCACCTTTTGACAGTGAGATCTATTCACTTCGGCCGAGAAAAGTAATCTTGATGTTAACTCCCAAACCGCTGCGCGGAAGTGAACCAAACTTCACCCAATAGTGTATTGTATCACAATCTAGTAGTTACATTTGGAAATTTGGTTCTAGGACATTCGGTTTGAGCGCAATCCTCAAACTGAGTTAAAAAAAAGCCGTTCTCACCTTTTGACAGTGAGATCTATTCACTTCGGCCGAGAAATGTAATTTTGATTATAACTCCCAAACAGCTGTGCAGAAGTGAACCAAACTTCACCCAATGGTGTATTGTATCACAATCTAGTAGTTACATTTGGAAATTTGTTTCTAGGACATTTGGTTTGAGCGCAAACCTCAAACTGAGTTCAAAAAAGCCGTTCTCACCTTTTGACAGTGAGATCTATTCACTTCGGCCGAGAAATATAATTTTTATGTTAACTCCCAAATCGCTGCGCAGAAGTGAACCAAACTTCACCCAATAGCGTATTGTATCACAATCTAGTAGTTACATTTGGAAATTTGGATCGAGGACATTTGGTTTGAGCGCAGTCCTCAAACCGAGTTCAAAAAAGCCATTTACGCCTTTTGACAGTGAAATCTACTCATTTCGGCCTAGAAATTCAATTTTGATGATATCTCCCAAACCGCTTCGCAGAAGTGAACCAAATTTCACCCAATTGTGTATTGTATCACAATCTAGTAGTTACATTTGGAAATTTGGTTCTAGGACATTTGGTTTGAGCGCAATCCTCAAACTGAGTTCAAAAAAGCCGTTCTCACCTTATGACAGTGAGATATATTCACTTCGGCAGAGAAATGTAATTTTGATGATAACTCCCAAGCCGCTGCGCAGAAGTGAACCAAACTTCACACAATAGTGTATTGTATCACAATCTAGTAGCTACATTTGGAAATTTGGTTCTAGGACATTTAGTCTGAGCGCAATCCTTAAACTGAGTTCAAAAAAGCCGTTCTCACCTTTTGACAGTGAGATTTACTCACATCGTTAGAGAAATGTAATTTGGATGTTAACTCCCAAACCGCTGCGCAGAAATTAACCAAACTTCACCCAATAGTGTATTGTATCACAATCTAGTAGTTACATTTGGAAATTTGTTTCTAGGACATTTGGTTTGAGCGCAATCCTCAAACTGAGTTAAAAAAAAGCCGTTCTCACCTTTTGACAGTGAGATCTATTCACTTCGGCCGAGAAATGTAATTTTGATTATAACTCCCAAACAGCTGTGCAGAAGTGAACCAAACTTCACCCAATGGTGTATTGTATCACAATCTAGTAGTTACATTTGGAAATTTGTTTCTAGGACATTTGGTTTGAGCGCAAACCTCAAACTGAGTTCAAAAAAGCCGTTCTCACCTTTTGACAGTGAGATCTATTCACTTCGGCCGAGAAATATAATTTTTATGTTAACTCCCAAATCGCTGCGCAGAAGTGAACCAAACTTCACCCAATAGCGTATTGTATCACAATCTAGTAGTTACATTTGGAAATTTGGTTCTAGGACATTTGGTTTGAGCGCAATCCTCAAACTGAGTTCAAAAAAGCCATTTAAGCCTTTTGACAGTGAGATCTACGCGATTCGGCCGAGAAATGTAATTTTGATGTTAACTCCCAAACCGCTGCGCAGAAGTCAACCAAACTTCACCCAATAGTGTATTGTATCACAATCTAGTAGTTACATTTGGAAATTTGGTTCTAGGACATTTGGTTTGAGCGCAATCCTCAAACTTAGTTAAAAAAAGCCATTTAAGCCTTTTGACAGTGAGATCTACGCGATTCGGCTGAGAAATGTAATTTTGATGTTAACTCCCAAACCGCTGCGCAGAAGTCAACCAAACTTCACCAAAAAGTGTATTGTATCACAATCTAGTAGTTACATTTGGAAATTTGGTTCTAGGACATTTGGTTTGAGCGCTATAATCGAACTTAGTTAAAAAAAGCCATTTAAGCCTTTTGACAGTGAGATCTACGCGACTCGGCTGAGAAATATAATTTTGATGTTAACTCCCAAACCGCTGCGAAGAAGTCAACCAAACTTCACCCAATAGTGTATTGTATCACAATCTAGTAGTTACATTTGGAAATTTGATTCTAGGACATTTGGTTTGAGCGCAATCCTCAAACTTAGTTAAAAAAAGCCATTTAAGCCTTTTGACAGTGAGATCTACGCGATTCGGCCGAGAAATGTAATTTTGATGATAACTCCCAAACCGCTGCGCAGAAGTCAACCAAACTTCACCCAATAGTGTATTGTATCACAATCTAGTAGTTACATTTGGAAATTTGGTTCTAGGACATTTAGTTTGAGCGCAATCCTTAAACTGAGTTCAAAAAAGCCGTTATCACCTTTTGACAGTGAAATCTACTCACATCGGCCGAGAAATGTAATTTTGATGTTAACTCCCAAACCGCTGCGCAGAAGTGAACCAAACTTCACCCAATAGTGTATTGTATAACAATCTAGTAGTTACATTTGGAAATTTTGTTCTAGGACATTTGGTTTGAGCGCAATCCTCAAACTGAGTTCAAAAAGCTGTTCTCCTCTTTTGACAGTGAGCTCTACTCACTTCGGCCGAGAAATGTAATTTGGATGTTAACTCCCAAACCGCTGCGCAGAAGTCAACCAAACTTCACCCAATAGTGTATTGTATCACAATCTAGTAGTTACATTTGGAAATTTGGTTCTAGGACATTTGGTTTGAGCGCAATCCTCAAACTGAGTTCAAAAAAGCTGTTCTCCCCTTTTGACAGTGAGCTCTATTCACTTCGGCCGAGAAATGTAATTTGGATGTTAACTCCCAAACCGCTGCGCAGAAGTCAACCAAACTTCACCCAATAGTGTATTGTATCACAATCTAGTAGTTACATTTGGAAATTTGGATCGAGGACATTTGGTTTGAGCGCAGTCCTCAAACCGAGTTCAAAAAAGCCATTTACGCCTTTTGACAGTGAAATCTACTCATTTCGGCCTAGAAATTCAATTTTGATGATATCTCCCAAACCGCTGCGCAGAAGTGAACCAAACCACCCAGTAGTGTATTGTATCATAATCTAGTAGTTACATTTGGAAATTTGGTTCTAGGACATTTAGTCTGAGCGCAATCCTTAAACTGAGTTCAAAAAAGCCGTTCTCACCTTTTGACAGTGAGATTTACTCACATCGACCGAGAAATGTAATTTTGATGTTAACTCCCAAACCGCTGCGCAGAAGTGAACCAAACTTCACCCAATAGTGTATTGTATAACAATCTAGTAGTTACATTTGGAAATTTTGTTCTAGGACATTTGGTTTGAGCGCAATCCTCAAACTGAGTTCAAAAAGCTGTTCTCCTCTTTTGACAGTGAGCTCTACTCACTTCGGCCGAGAAATGTAATTTGGATGTTAACTCCCAAACCGCTGCGCAGAAGTCAACCAAACTTCACCCAATAGTGTATTGTATCACAATCTAGTAGTTACATTTGGAAATTTGGTTCTAGGACATTTGGTTTGAGCGCAATCCTCAAACTGAGTTCAAAAAAGCTGTTCTCCCCTTTTGACAGTGAGCTCTATTCACTTCGGCCGAGAAATGTAATTTGGATGTTAACTCCCAAACCGCTGCGCAGAAGTCAACCAAACTTCACCCAATAGTGTATTGTATCACAATCTAGTAGTTACATTTGGAAATTTGGATCGAGGACATTTGGTTTGAGCGCAGTCCTCAAACCGAGTTCAAAAAAGCCATTTACGCCTTTTGACAGTGAAATCTACTCATTTCGGCCTAGAAATTCAATTTTGATGATATCTCCCAAACCGCTGCGCAGAAGTGAACCAAACCACCCAGTAGTGTATTGTATCATAATCTAGTAGTTACATTTGGAAATTTGGTTCTAGGACATTTAGTCTGAGCGCAATCCTTAAACTGAGTTCAAAAAAGCCGTTCTCACCTTTTGACAGTGAGATTTACTCACATCGGCCGAGAAATGTAATTTTGATGTTAACTCCCAAACCGCTGCGCAGAAGTGAACCAAACTTCACCCAATAGTGTATTGTATAACAATCTAGTAGTTACATTTGGAAATTTTGTTCTAGGACATTTGGTTTGAGCGCAATCCTCAAACTGAGTTCAAAAAGCTGTTCTCCTCTTTTGACAGTGAGCTCTACTCTCTTCGGCCGAGAAATGTAATTTGGATGTTAACTCCCAAACCGCTGCGCAGAAGTCAACCAAACTTCACCCAATAGTGTATTGTATCACAATCTAGTAGTTACATTTGGAAATTTGGTTCTAGGACATTTGGTTTGAGCGCAATCCTCAAACTGAGTTCAAAAAAGCTGTTCTCCCCTTTTGACAGTGAGCTCTATTCACTTCGGCCGAGAAATGTAATTTGGATGTTAACTCCCAAACCGCTGCGCAGAAGTCAACCAAACTTCACCCAATAGTGTATTGTATCACAATCTAGTAGTTACATTTGGAAATTTGGATCGAGGACATTTGGTTTGAGCGCAGTCCTCAAACCGAGTTCAAAAAAGCCATTTACGCCTTTTGACAGTGAAATCTACTCATTTCGGCCTAGAAATTCAATTTTGATGATATCTCCCAAACCGCTGCGCAGAAGTGAACCAAACCACCCAGTAGTGTATTGTATCATAATCTAGTAGTTACATTTGGAAATTTGGTTCTAGGACATTTAGTCTGAGCGCAATCCTTAAACTGAGTTCAAAAAAGCCGTTCTCACCTTTTGACAGTGAGATTTACTCACATCGGCACAGAAATGTAATTTTGATGTTAACTCCCAAACCGCTGCGCAGAAGTTCACCAAACTTCACCCAATAGTGTATTGTATCACAATCTAGTAGTTACATTTGGAAATTTGGATCGAGGACATTTGGTTTGAGCGCAGTCCTCAAACCGAGTTCAAAAAAGCCATTTACGCCTTTTGACAGTGAAATCTACTCATTTCGGCCTAGAAATTCAATTTTGATGATATCTCCCAAACCGCTTCGCAGAAGTGAACCAAATTTCACCCAATTGTGTATTGTATCACAATCTAGTAGTTACATTTGGAAATTTGGTTCTAGGACATTTGGTTTGAGCTCAATCTTTTAACTGAGTTCAAAAAAGCCATTCTCACCTTTTGACAGTGAGATCTATTCACTTCGGCCGAGAAAAGTAATCTTGATGTTAACTCCCAAACCGCTGCGCGGAAGTGAACCAAACTTCACCCAATAGTGTATTGTATCACAATCTAGTAGTTACATTTGGAAATTTGGTTCTAGGACATTTGGTTTGAGCGCAATCCTCAAACTGAGTTCAAAAAAGCCGTTCTCACCTTATGACAGTGAGATATATTCACTTCGGCCGAGAAATGTAATTTTGATGATAACTCCCAAGCCGCTGCGCAGAAGTGAACCAAACTTCACACAATAGTGTATTGTATCACAATCTAGTAGCTACATTTGGAAATTTGGTTCTAGGACATTTAGTCTGAGCGCAATCCTTAAACTGAGTTCAAAAAAGCCGTTCTCACCTTTTGACAGTGAGATTTACTCACATCGTTAGAGAAATGTAATTTGGATGTTAACTCCCAAACCGCTGCGCAGAAATTAACCAAACTTCACCCAATAGTGTATTGTATCACAATCTAGTAGTTACATTTGGAAATTTGTTTCTAGGACATTTGGTTTGAGCGCAATCCTCAAACTGAGTTAAAAAAAAGCCGTTCTCACCTTTTGACAGTGAGATCTATTCACTTCGGCCGAGAAATGTAATTTTGATTATAACTCCCAAACAGCTGTGCAGAAGTGAACCAAACTTCACCCAATGGTGTATTGTATCACAATCTAGTAGTTACATTTGGAAATTTGTTTCTAGGACATTTGGTTTGAGCGCAAACCTCAAACTGAGTTCAAAAAAGCCGTTCTCACCTTTTGACAGTGAGATCTATTCACTTCGGCCGAGAAATATAATTTTTATGTTAACTCCCAAATCGCTGCGCAGAAGTGAACCAAACTTCACCCAATAGCGTATTGTATCACAATCTAGTAGTTACATTTGGAAATTTGGTTCTAGGACATTTGGTTTGAGCGCAATCCTCAAACTGAGTTCAAAAAAGCCGTTCTCACCTTTTGACAGTGAGCTCTACTCACTTCGGCCGAGAAATGTAATTTGGATGTTAACTCCCAAACCGCTGCGCAGAAGTGAACCAAACTTCACCCAATAGTGTATTGTATCACAATCTAGTAGTTACATTTGGAAATTTGGTTCTAGGACATTTGGTTTGAGCGCAATCCTCAAACTGAGTTCAAAAAAGCCGTTCTCACCTTATGACAGTGAGATATATTCACTTCGGCCGAGAAATGTAATTTTGATGATAACTCCCAAGCCGCTGCGCAGAAGTGAACCAAACTTCACACAATAGTGTATTGTATCACAATCTAGTAGCTACATTTGGAAATTTGGTTCTAGGACATTTAGTCTGAGCGCAATCCTTAAACTGAGTTCAAAAAAGCCGTTCTCACCTTTTGACAGTGAGATTTACTCACATCGTTAGAGAAATGTAATTTGGATGTTAACTCCCAAACCGCTGCGCAGAAATTAACCAAACTTCACCCAATAGTGTATTGTATCACAATCTAGTAGTTACATTTGGAAATTTGTTTCTAGGACATTTGGTTTGAGCGCAATCCTCAAACTGAGTTAAAAAAAAATCCGTTCTCACCTTTTGACAGTGAGATCTATTCACTTCGGCCGAGAAATGTAATTTTTATGTTAACTCCCAAACCGCTTCGCAGAAGTGAACCAAATTTCACCCAATAGTGTATTGTATCACAATCTAGTAGTTACATTTGGAAATTTGGTTCTAGGACATTTGGTTTGAGCGCAATCCTCAAACTGAGTTCAAAAAAGCCGTTCTCACCTTTTGACAGTGAGCTCTACTCACTTCGGCCGAGAAATGTAATTTGGATGTTAACTCCCAAACCGCTGCGCAGAAGTGAACCAAACTTCACCCAATAGTGTATTGTATCACAATCTAGTAGTTACATTTGGAAATTTGGATCTAGGACATTTGGTTTGAGCGCAGTCCTCAAACCGAGTTCAAAAAAGCCTTTTACGCCTTTTGACAGTGAAATCTACTCATTTCGGCCTAGAAATTCAATTTTGATGTTAACTCCCAAACCGCTGCGCGGAAGTGAACCAAACTTCACCCAATAGTGTATTGTATCACAATCTAGTAGTTACATTTGGAAATTTGGTTCTAGGACATTTGGTTTGAGCGCAATCCTCAAACTGAGTTCAAAAAAGCCGTTCTCACCTTATGACAGTGAGATATATTCACTTCGGCCGAGAAATGTAATTTTGATGATAACTCCCAAGCCGCTGCGCAGAAGTGAACCAAACTTCACACAATAGTGTATTGTATCACAATCTAGTAGATACATTTGGAAATTTGGTTCTAGGACATTTAGTCTGAGCGCAATCCTTAAACTGAGTTCAAAAAATCCGTTCTCACCTTTTGACAGTGAGATTTACTCACATCGTTAGAGAAATGTAATTTGGATGTTAACTCCCAAACCGCTGCGCAGAAATTAACCAAACTTCACCCAATAGTGTATTGTATCACAATCTAGTAGTTACATTTGGAAATTTGTTTCTAGGACATTTGGTTTGAGCGCAATCCTCAAACTGAGTTAAAAAAAAGCCGTTCTCACCTTTTGACAGTGAGATCTATTCACTTCGGCCGAGAAATGTAATTTTGATTATAACTCCCAAACAGCTGTGCAGAAGTGAACCAAACTTCACCCAATGGTGTATTGTATCACAATCTAGTAGTTACATTTGAAAATTTGTTTCTAGGACATTTGGTTTGAGCGCAAACCTCAAACTGAGTTCAAAAAAGCCGTTCTCACCTTTTGACAGTGAGATCTATTCACTTCGGCCGAGAAATATAATTTTTATGTTAACTCCCAAATCGCTGCGCAGAAGTGAACCAAACTTCACCCAATAGCGTATTGTATCACAATCTAGTAGTTACATTTGGAAATTTGGTTCTAGGACATTTGGTTTGAGCGCAATCCTCAAACTGAGTTCAAAAAAGCCGTTCTCACCTTTTGACAGTGAGCTCTACTCACTTCGGCCGAGAAATGTAATTTGGATGTTAACTCCCAAACCGCTGCGCAGAAGTCAACCAAACTTCACCCAATAGTGTATTGTATCACAATCTAGTAGTTACATTTGGAAATTTGGTTCTAGGACATTTGGTTTGAGCGCAATCCTCAAACTGAGTTCAAAAAAGCCGTTCTCACCTTATGACAGTGAGATATATTCACTTCGGCCGAGAAATGTAATTTTGATGATAACTCCCAAGCCGCTGCGCAGAAGTGAACCAAACTTCACGCAATAGTGTATTGTATCACAATCTAGTAGCTACATTTGGAAATTTGGTTCTAGGACATTTAGTCTGAGCGCAATCCTTAAACTGAGTTCAAAAAAGCCGTTCTCACCTTTTGACAGTGAGATTTACTCACATCGTTAGAGAAATGTAATTTTTATGTTAACTCCCAAACCGCTTCGCAGAAGTGAACCAAACTTCACCCAATAGTGTATTGTATCACAATCTAGTAGTTACATTTGGAAATTTGTTTCTAGGACTTTTGGTTTGAGCGCAATCCTCAAACTGAGTTAAAAAAAAATCCGTTCTCACCTTTTGACAGTGAGATCTATTCACTTCGGCCGAGAAATGTAATTTTTATGTTAACTCCCAAACCGCTTCGCAGAAGTGAACCAAATTTCACCCAATAGTGTATTGTATCACAATCTAGTAGTTACATTTGGAAATTTGGTTCTAGGACATTTGGTTTGAGCGCAATCCTCAAACTGAGTTCAAAAAAGCCGTTCTCACCTTTTGACAGTGAGCTCTACTCACTTCGGCCGAGAAATGTAATTTGGATGTTAACTCCCAAACCGCTGCGCAGAAGTGAACCAAACTTCACCCAATAGTGTATTGTATCACAATCTAGTAGTTACATTTGGAAATTTGGATCTAGGACATTTGGTTTGAGCGCAGTCCTCAAACCGAGTTCAAAAAAGCCATTTACGCCTTTTGACAGTGAAATCTACTCATTTCGGCCTAGAAATTCAATTTTGATGATAACTCCCAAACCGCTGCGCAGAAGTGAACCAAACCACCCAGTAGTGTATTGTATCATAATCTAGTAGTTACATTTGGAAATTTGGTTCTAGGACATTTAGTCTGAGCGCAATCCTTAAACTGAGTTCAAAAAAGCCGTTCTCACCTTTTGACAGTGAGATTTACTCACATCGGCACAGAAATGTAATTTTGATGTTAACTCCGAAACCGCTGCGCAGAAGTTCACCAAACTTCACCCAATAGTGTATTGTATCACTATCTAGTAGTTACATTTGGAAATTTGTTTCTAGGACATTTGGTTTGAGCGCAATCCTCAAACTGAGTTAAAAAAAATCCGTTCTCACCTTTTGACAGTGAGATCTATTCACTTCGGCCGAGAAATGTAATTTTGATGTTAATTCCCAAACCGCTTCGCAGAAGTGAACCAAATTTCACCCAATAGTGTATTGTATCACAATCTAGTAGTTTCATTTGAAAATTTGGTACTAGGACATTTGGTTTGAGCGCAATCCTCAAACTGAGTTCAAAAAAGCCGTTCTCACCTTTTGACAGTGAGATCTATTCACTTCGGCCGAGAAATGTAATTTTGATTATAACTCCCAAACAGCTGTGCAGAAGTGAACCAAACTTCACCCAATGGTGTATTGTATCACAATCTAGTAGTTACATTTGGAAATTTGTTTCTAGGACATTTGGTTTGAGCGCAAACCTCAAACTGAGTTCAAAAAATCCGTTCTCACCTTTTGACAGTGAGATCTATTCACTTCGGCCGAGAAATGTAATTTTTATGTTAACTCCCAAATCGCTGCGCAGAAGTGAACCAAACTTCACCCAATAGCGTATTGTATCACAATCTAGTAGTTACATTTGGAAATTTGGTTCTAGGACATTTGGTTTGAGCTCAATCTTTTAACTGAGTTCAAAAAAGCCATTCTCACCTTTTGACAGTGAGATCTATTCACTTCGGCCGAGAAATGTAATTTTGATGTTAACTCCCAAACCGCTGCGCAGAAGTCAACCAAACTTCACTCAATAGTGTATTGTATCACAATCTAGTAGTTACATTTGGAAATTTTGTTTTAGGACATTTGGTTTGAGCGCAATCCTCAAACTTAGTTCAAAAATCCATTTAAGCGTTTTGACAGTGAGATCTACTCAATTCGGCCGAGAAATGTAATTTTGATGTTAACTCCCAAACCGCTGCGCAGAAGTTAACCAAACTTCACCCAATAGTGTATTGTATCACAATCTAGTAGGTACATTTAGAATTTTGCTTCTAGGACATTTGGTTTGAGCGCAATCGTCAAACTTAGTTAAAAAAAAGTCATTTAAGCCTTTTGACAGTGAGATCTATTCACTTCGGCCGAGAAATGTAATTTTTATGTTAACTCACAAACTGCTTCGCAGAAGTGAACCAAATTTTACCCAATAGTGTATTGTATCACAATCTAGTAGTTACATTTGGAAATTTGGTTCTAGGACATTTGGTTTGAGCGCAATCCTCAAACTGAGTTCAAAAAAGCCGTTCTCACCTTTTGACAGTGAGCTCTACTCACTTCGGCCGAGAAATGTAATTTGGATGTTAACTCCCAAACCGCTGCGCAGAAGTGAACCAAACTTCACCCAATAGTGTATTGTATCACAATCTAGTAGTTACATTTGGAAATTTGGATCTAGGACATTTGGTTTGAGCGCAGTCCTCAAACCGAGTTCAAAAAAGCCTTTTACGCCTTTTGACAGTGAAATCTACTCATTTCGGCCTAGAAATTCAATTTTGATGATAACTCCCAAACCGCTGCGCAGAAGTGAACCAAACCACCCAGTAGTGTATTGTATCATAATCTAGTACTTACATTTGGAAATTTGGTTCTAGGACATTTAGTCTGAGCGCAATCCTTAAACTGAGTTCAAAAAAGCCGTTCTCACCTTTTGACAGTGAGATTTACTCACATCGGCACAGAAATGTAATTTTGATGTTAACTCCCAAACCGCTGCGCAGAAGTTCACCAAACTTCACCCAATAGTGTATTGTATCACAATCTAGTAGTTACATTTGGAAATTTGTTTCTAGGACATTTGGTTTGAGCGCAATCCTCAAACTGAGTTAAAAAAAATCCGTTCTCACCTTTTGACAGTGAGATCTATTCACTTCGGCCGAGAAATGTAATTTTGATGTTAACTCCCAAACCGCTTCGCAGAAGTGAACCAAATTTCACCCAATAGTGTATTGTATCACAATCTAGTAGTTTCATTTGAAAATTTGGTACTAGGACATTTGGTTTGAGCGCAATCCTCAAACTGAGTTCAAAAAAGCCGTTCTCACCTTTTGACAGTGAGATCTATTCACTTCGGCCGAGAAATGTAATTTTGATTATAACTCCCAAACAGCTGCGGAGAAGTGAACCAAACTTCACCTAATGGTTTATTGTATCACAATCTAGTAGTTACATTTGGAAATTTGTTTCTAGGACATTTGGTTTGAGCGCAAACCTCAAACTGAGTTCAAAAAAGCCGTTCTCACCTTTTGACAGTGAGATCTATTCACTTCGGCCGAGAAATGTAATTTTTATGTTAACTCCCAAATCGCTGCGCAGAAGTGAACCAAACTTCACCCAATAGCGTATTGTATCACAATCTAGTAGTTACATTTGGAAATTTGGTTCTAGGACATTTGGTTTGAGCTCAATCTTTTAACTGAGTTCAAAAAAGCCATTCTCACCTTTTGACAGTGAGATCTATTCACTTCGGCCGAGAAATGTAATTTTGATGTTAACTCCCAAACCGCTGCGCAGAAGTCAACCAAACTTCACTCAATAGTGTATTGTATCACAATCTAGTAGTTACATTTGGAAATTTTGTTTTAGGACATTTGGTTTGAGCGCAATCCTCAAACTTAGTTCAAAAATCCATTTAAGCGTTTTGACAGTGAGATCTACTCAATTCGGCCGAGAAATGTAATTTTGATGTTAACTCCCAAACCGCTGCGCAGAAGTTAACCAAACTTCACCCAATAGTGTATTGTATCACAATCTAGTAGGTACATTTAGAATTTTGCTTCTAGGACATTTGGTTTGAGCGCAATCGTCAAACTTAGTTAAAAAAAGTCATTTAAGCCTTTTGACAGTGAGATCTACGCGATTCGGCTGAGAAATTTAATTTTGATGTTAACTCCCAAACCGCTGCGCAGAAGTCAACCAAACTTCACCAAATAGTGTATTGTATCACAATCTAGTAGTTACATTTGGAAATTTGGTTCTAGGACATTTGGTTTGAGCACTATAATCGAACTTAGTTAAAAAAAGCCATTTAAGCCTTTTGACAGTGAGATCTACGCGACTCGGCTGAGAAAAGTAATTTTGATGTTAACTCCCAAACCGCTGCGAAGAAGTCAACCAAACTTCACCCAATAGTGTATTGTATCACAATCTAGTAGTTACATTTGGAAATTTGGTTCTAGGACATTTGGTTTGAGCGCTATAATCGAACTTAGTTAAAAAAAGCCATTTAAGCCTTTTGACAGTGAGATCTACGCGATTCGGCCGAGAAATGTAATTTTGATGTTAACTCCCAAACCGCTGCGCAGAAGTCAACCAAACTTCACCCAATAGTGTATTGTATCACAATCTAGTAGTTACATTTGGAAATTTGGTTCTAGGACATTTGGTTTGAGCGCAATCCTCAAACTCAGTTAAAAAAAGCCATTTAAGCCTTTTGACAGTGAGATCTACGCGATTCGGCCGAGAAATGTAATTTTGATGTTAACTCCCAAACCGCTGCGCAGAAGTCAACCAAACTTCACCCAATAGTGTATTGTATCACAATCTAGTAGTTACATTTGGAAATTTGGTTCTAGGACATTTGGTTTGAGCGCTATAATCAAACTTAGTTAAAAAAAGCCATTTAAGCCTTTTGACAGTGAGATCTACGCGATTCGGCAGAGAAATGTAATTTTGATGATAACTCCCAAACCGCTGCGCAGAAGTCAACCAAACTTCACCCAATAGTGTATTGTATCACAATCTAGTAGTTACATTTGGAAATTTGGTTCTAGGACATTTAGTTTGAGCGCAATCCTTAAACTGAGTTCAAAAAAGCCGTTATCACCTTTTGACAGTGAAATCTACTCACATCGGCCGAGAAATGTAATTTGGATGTTAACTCCCAAACCGCTGCGCAGAAGTGAACCAAACTTCACCCAATAGTGTATTGTATCACAATCTAGTAGTTACATTTGGAAATTTGGTTCTAGGACATTTGGTTTGAGCGCAATCCTCAAACTGAGTTCAAAAAGCTGTTCTCCCCTTTTGACAGTGAGCTCTACTCAATTCGGCCGAGAAATGTAATTTGGATGTTAACTCCCAAACCGCTGCGCAGAAGTCAACCAAACTTCACCCAATAGTGTATTGTATCACAATCTAGTAGTTACATTTGGAAATTTGGATCTAGGACATTTGGTTTGAGCGCAGTCCTCAAACCGAGTTCAAAAAAGCCATTTACGCCTTTTGACAGTGAAATCTACTCATTTCGGCCTAGAAATTCAATTTTGATGATAACTCCCAAACGCTGCGCAGAAGTGAACCAAACCACCCAGTAGTGTATTGTATCATAATCTAGTAGTTACATTTGGAAATTTGGTTCTAGGACATTTAGTCTGAGCGCAATCCTTAAACTGAGTTCAAAAAAGCCGTTCTCACCTTTTGACAGTGAGATTTACTCACATCGGCACAGAAATGTAATTTTGATGTTAACTCCCAAACCGCTGCGCAGAAGTTCACCAAACTTCACCCAATAGTGTATTGTATCACAATCTAGTAGTTACATTTGGAAATTTGTTTCTAGGACATTTGGTTTGAGCGCAATCCTCAAACTGAGTTAAAAAAAATCCGTTCTCACCTTTTGACAGTGAGATCTATTCACTTCGGCCGAGAAATGTAATTTTGATGTTAACTCCCAAACCGCTTCGCAGAAGTGAACCAAATTTCACCCAATAGTGTATTGTATCACAATCTAGTAGTTTCATTTGAAAATTTGGTACTAGGACATTTGGTTTGAGCGCAATCCTCAAACTGAGTTCAAAAAAGCCGTTCTCACCTTTTGACAGTGAGATCTATTCACTTCGGCCGAGAAATGTAATTTTGATTATAACTCCCAAACAGCTGTGCAGAAGTGAACCAAACTTCACCCAATGGTGTATTGTATCACAATCTAGTAGTTACATTTGGAAATTTGTTTCTAGGACATTTGGTTTGAGCGCAAACCTCAAACTGAGTTCAAAAAATCCGTTCTCACCTTTTGACAGTGAGATCTATTCACTTCGGCCGAGAAATGTAATTTTTATGTTAACTCCCAAATCGCTGCGCAGAAGTGAACCAAACTTCACCCAATAGCGTATTGTATCACAATCTAGTAGTTACATTTGGAAATTTGGTTCTAGGACATTTGGTTTGAGCTCAATCTTTTAACTGAGTTCAAAAAAGCCATTCTCACCTTTTGACAGTGAGATCTATTCACTTCGGCCGAGAAATGTAATTTTGATGTTAACTCCCAAACCGCTGCGCAGAAGTCAACCAAACTTCACTCAATAGTGTATTGTATCACAATCTAGTAGTTACATTTGGAAATTTTGTTTTAGGACATTTGGTTTGAGCGCAATCCTCAAACTTAGTTCAAAAATCCATTTAAGCGTTTTGACAGTGAGATCTACTCAATTCGGCCGAGAAATGTAATTTTGATGTTAACTCCCAAACCGCTGCGCAGAAGTTAACCAAACTTCACCCAATAGTGTATTGTATCACAATCTAGTAGGTACATTTAGAATTTTGCTTCTAGGACATTTGGTTTGAGCGCAATCGTCAAACTTAGTTAAAAAAAGTCATTTAAGCCTTTTGACAGTGAGATCTACGCGATTCGGCTGAGAAATTTAATTTTGATGTTAACTCCCAAACCGCTGCGCAGAAGTCAACCAAACTTCACCAAATAGTGTATTGTATCACAATCTAGTAGTTACATTTGGAAATTTGGTTCTAGGACATTTGGTTTGAGAACTATAATCGAACTTAGTTAAAAAAAGCCATTTAAGCCTTTTGACAGTGAGATCTACGCGACTCGGCTGAGAAAAGTAATTTTGATGTTAACTCCCAAACCGCTGCGAAGAAGTCAACCAAACTTCACCCAATAGTGTATTGTATCACAATCTAGTAGTTACATTTGGAAATTTGGTTCTAGGACATTTGGTTTGAGCGCTATAATCGAACTTAGTTAAAAAAAGCCATTTAAGCCTTTTGACAGTGAGATCTACGCGATTCGGCCGAGAAATGTAATTTTGATGTTAACTCCCAAACCGCTGCGCAGAAGTCAACCAAACTTCACCCAATAGTGTATTGTATCACAATCTAGTAGTTACATTTGGAAATTTGGTTCTAGGACATTTGGTTTGAGCGCAATCCTCAAACTCAGTTAAAAAAAGCCATTTAAGCCTTTTGACAGTGAGATCTACGCGATTCGGCCGAGAAATGTAATTTTGATGTTAACTCCCAAACCGCTGCGCAGAAGTCAACCAAACTTCACCCAATAGTGTATTGTATCACAATCTAGTAGTTACATTTGGAAATTTGGTTCTAGGACATTTGGTTTGAGCGCTATAATCAAACTTAGTTAAAAAAAGCCATTTAAGCCTTTTGACAGTGAGATCTACGCGATTCGGCAGAGAAATGTAATTTTGATGATAACTCCCAAACCGCTGCGCAGAAGTCAACCAAACTTCACCCAATAGTGTATTGTATCACAATCTAGTAGTTACATTTGGAAATTTGGTTCTAGGACATTTAGTTTGAGCGCAATCCTTAAACTGAGTTCAAAAAAGCCGTTATCACCTTTTGACAGTGAAATCTACTCACATCGGCCGAGAAATGTAATTTGGATGTTAACTCCCAAACCGCTGCGCAGAAGTGAACCAAACTTCACCCAATAGTGTATTGTATCACAATCTAGTAGTTACATTTGGAAATTTGGTTCTAGGACATTTGGTTTGAGCGCAATCCTCAAACTGAGTTCAAAAAGCTGTTCTCCCCTTTTGACAGTGAGCTCTACTCAATTCGGCCGAGAAATGTAATTTGGATGTTAACTCCCAAACCGCTGCGCAGAAGTCAACCAAACTTCACCCAATAGTGTATTGTATCACAATCTAGTAGTTACATTTGGAAATTTGGATCTAGGACATTTGGTTTGAGCGCAGTCCTCAAACCGAGTTCAAAAAAGCCATTTACGCCTTTTGACAGTGAAATCTACTCATTTCGGCCTAGAAATTCAATTTTGATGATAACTCCCAAACGCTGCGCAGAAGTGAACCAAACCACCCAGTAGTGTATTGTATCATAATCTAGTAGTTACATTTGGAAATTTGGTTCTAGGACATTTAGTCTGAGCGCAATCCTTAAACTGAGTTAAAAAAAGCCGTTCTCACCTTTTGACAGTGAGATTTACTCACATCGGCACAGAAATGTAATTTTGATGTTAACTCCCAAACCGCTGCGCAGAAGTTCACCAAACTTCACCCAATAGTGTATTGTATCACAATCTAGTAGTTACATTTGGAAATTTGTTTCTAGGACATTTGGTTTGAGCGCAATCCTCAAACTGAGTTGGTACTCCCCAAGGTTTCTCATTTTTCTCCCAATTGACTCTGGAGTTTTTGGAGTTTTTCCTTGCCGGCATGGAGGGTCTTAGGATAGTGGATACCCAGGACTTGAACTGTATCTATTCATCTTTGTTGCTTCATTTCTAATTGTGTATCATATTGCCTCTGTAAAGCCCTTTGAGACCTCTGTTGTGATTGTGGGCTATACAAATAAAATTGAATTGAATTGAATTGAATTGAAAAAAATCCGTTCTCACCTTTTGACAGTGAGATCTATTCACTTCGGCCGAGAAATGTAATTTTTATGTTAACTCCCAAACCGCTTCGCAGAAGTGAACCAAATTTCACCCAATAGTGTATTGTATCACAATCTAGTAGTTACATTTGGAAATTTGGTTCTAGGACATTTGGTTTGAGCTCAATCTTTTAACTGAGTTCAAAAAAGCCATTCTCACCTTTTGACAGTGAGATCTATTCACTTCGGCCGAGAAATGTAATCTTGATGTTAACTCCCAAACCGCTGCGCGGAAGTGAACCAAACTTAACCCAATAGTGTATTGTATCACAATCTAGTAGTTACATTTGGAAATTTGGTTCTAGGACATTTGGTTTGAGCGCAATCCTCAAACTGAGTTCAAAAAAGCCGTTCTCACCTTATGACAGTGAGATATATTCACTTCGGCCGAGAAATGTAATTTTGATGATAACTCCCAAGCCGCTGCGCAGAAGTGAACCAAACTTCACACAATAGTGTATTGTATCACAATCTAGTAGCTACATTTGGAAATTTGGTTCTAGGACATTTAGTCTGAGCGCAATCCTTAAACTGAGTTCAAAAAAGCCGTTCTCACCTTTTGACAGTGAGATTTACTCACATCGTTAGAGAAATGTAATTTGGATGTTAACTCCCAAACCGCTGCGCAGAAATTAACCAAACTTCACCCAATAGTGTATTGTATCACAATCTAGTAGTTACATTTGGAAATTTGGTTCTAGGACATTTGGTTTGAGCGCAATCCTCAAACTGAGTTAAAAAAAAGCCGTTCTCACCTTTTGACAGTGAGATCTATTCACTTCGGCCGAGAAATGTAATTTTGATTATAACTCCCAAACAGCTGTGCAGAAGTGAACCAAACTTCACCCAATGGTGTATTGTATCACAATCTAGTAGTTACATTTGGAAATTTGTTTCTAGGACATTTGGTTTGAGCGCAATCCTCAAACTGAGTTCAAAAAAGCCATTTAAGCCTTTTGACAGTGAGATCTACGCGATTCGGCCGAGAAATGTAATTTTGATGTTAACTCCCAAACCGCTGCGCAGAAGTCAACCAAACTTCACCCAATAGTGTATTGTATCACATTCTAGTAGTTACATTTGGAAATTTGGTTCTAGGACATTTGGTTTGAGCGCAATCCTTAAACTTAGTTAAAAAAAGCCATTTAAGCCTTTTGACAGTGAGATCTATGCGATTCGGCTGAGAAATTTAATTTTGATGTTAACTCCCAAACCGCTGCGCAGAAGTCAACCAAACTTCACCCAATAGTGTATTGTATCACAATCTAGTAGTTACATTTGGAAATTTGGTTCTAGGACATTTGGTTTGAGCGCAATCCTCAAACTTAGTTAAAAAAAGCCATTTAAGCCTTTTGACAGTGAGATCTACGCGATTCGGCTGAGAAATGTAATTTGGATGTTAACTCCCAAACCGCTGTGCAGAAGTCAACCAAACTTCACCCAATAGTGTATTGTATCACAATCTAGTAGTTACATTTAGAATTTTGCTTCTAGGACATTTGGTTTGAGCGCAATCGTCAAACTTAGTTAAAAAAAAGTTATTTAAGCCTTTTGACAGTGAGATCTATGCGATTCGGCTGAGAAATTTAATTTTGATGTTAACTCCCAAACCGCTGCGCAGAAGTCAACCAAACTTCACCAAATAGTGTATTGTATCACAATCTAGTAGTTACATTTGGAAATTTGGTTCTAGGACATTTGGTTTGAGCGCTATAATCGAACTTAGTTAAAAAAAGCCATTTAAGCCTTTTGACAGTGAGATCTACGCGACTCGGCTGAGAAATGTAATTTTGATGTTAACTCCCAAACCGCTGCGAAGAAGTCAACCAAACTTCACCCAATAGTGTATTGTATCACAATCTAGTAGTTACATTTGGAAATTTGATTCTAGGATATTTGGTTTGAGCGCAATCCTCAAACTTAGTTAAAAAAAGCCATTTAAGCCTTTTGACAGTGAGATCTACGCGATTCGGCCGAGAAATGTAATTTTGATGATAACTCCCAAACCGCTGCGCAGAAGTCAACCAAACTTCACCCAATAGTGTATTGTATCACAATCTAGTAGTTACATTTGGAAATTTGGTTCTAGGACATTTGGTTTGAGCGCAATCCTCAAACTGAGTTCAAAAAAGCCGTTCTCACCTTATGACAGTGAGATATATTCACTTCGGCCGAGAAATGTAATTTTGATGATAACTCCCAAGCCGCTGCGCAGAAGTCAACCAAACTTCACCCAATAGTGTATTGTATCACAATCTAGTAGTTACATTTGGAAATTTGGTTCTAGGACATTTGGTTTGAGCGCAATCCTCAAACTTAGTTAAAAAAAGCCATTTAAGCCTTTTGACAGTGAGATCTACGCGATTCGGCCGAGAAATGTAATTTTGATGTTAACTCCCAAACCGCTGCGCAGAAGTCAACCAAACTTCACCCAATAGTGTATTGTATCACAATCTAGTAGTTACATTTGGAAATTTGATTCTAGGACATTTGGTTTGAGCGCAATCCTCAAACTTAGTTAAAAAAAGCCATTTAAGCCTTTTGACAGTGAGATCTACGCGATTCGGCAGAGAAATGTAATTTTGATGATAACTCCCAAACCGCTGCGCAGAAGTCAACCAAACTTCACCCAATAGTGTATTGTATCACAATCTAGTAGTTACATTTGGAAATTTGGTTCTAGGACATTTAGTTTGAGCGCAATCCTTAAACTGAGTTCAAAAAAGCCGTTATCACCTTTTGACAGTGAAATCTACTCACATCGGCCGAGAAATGTAATTTGGATGTTAACTCCCAAACCGCTGCGCAGAAGTGAACCAAACTTCACCCAATAGTGTATTGTATCACAATCTAGTAGTTACATTTGGAAATTTGGTTCTAGGACATTTGGTTTGAGCGCAATCCTCAAACTGAGTTCAAAAAGCTGTTCTCCCCTTTTGACAGTGAGCTCTACTCAATTCGGCCGAGAAATGTAATTTGGATGTTAACTCCCAAACCGCTGCGCAGAAGTCAACCAAACTTCACCCAATAGTGTATTGTATCACAATCTAGTAGTTACATTTGGAAATTTGTTTCTAGGACATTTGGTTTGAGCGCAAACCTCAAACTGAGTTCAAAAAAGCCGTTCTCACCTTTTGACAGTGAGATCTATTCACTTCGGCCGAGAAATATAATTTTTATGTTAACTCCCAAATCGCTGCGCAGAAGTGAACCAAACTTCACCCAATAGCGTATTGTATCACAATCTAGTAGTTACATTTGGAAATTTGGTTCTAGGACATTTGGTTTGAGCGCAATCCTCAAACTGAGTTCAAAAAAGCCATTTAAGCCTTTTGACAGTGAGATCTACGCGATTCGGCCGAGAAATGTAATTTTGATGTTAACTCCCAAACCGCTGCGCAGAAGTCAACCAAACTTCACCCAATAGTGTATTGTATCACATTCTAGTAGTTACATTTGGAAATTTGGTTCTAGGACATTTGGTTTGAGCGCAATCCTCAAACTTAGTTAAAAAAAGCCATTTAAGCCTTTTGACAGTGAGATCTATGCGATTCGGCTGAGAAATTTAATTTTGATGTTAACTCCCAAACCGCTGCGCAGAAGTCAACCAAACTTCACCCAATAGTGTATTGTATCACAATCTAGTAGTTACATTTGGAAATTTGGTTCTAGGACATTTGGTTTGAGCGCAATCCTCAAACTTAGTTAAAAAAAGCCATTTAAGCTTTTTGACAGTGAGATCTACGCGATTCGGCTGAGAAATGTAATTTGGATGTTAACTCCCAAACCGCTGCGCAGAAGTCAACCAAACTTCACCCAATAGTGTATTGTATCACAATCTAGTAGTTACATTTAGAATTTTGCTTCTAGGACATTTGGTTTGAGCGCAATCGTCAAACTTAGTTAAAAAAAGTCATTTAAGCCTTTTGACAGTGAGATCTATGCGATTCGGCTGAGAAATTTAATTTTGATGTTAACTCCCAAACCGCTGCGCAGAAGTCAACCAAACTTCACCAAATAGTGTATTGTATCACAATCTAGTAGTTACATTTGGAAATTTGGTTCTAGGACATTTGGTTTGAGCGCTATAATCGAACTTAGTTAAAAAAAGCCATTTAAGCCTTTTGACAGTGAGATCTACGCGACTCGGCTGAGAAATGTAATTTTGATGTTAACTCCCAAACCGCTGCGAAGAAGTCAACCAAACTTCACCCAATAGTGTATTGTATCACAATCTAGTAGTTACATTTGGAAATTTGATTCTAGGATATTTGGTTTGAGCGCAATCCTCAAACTTAGTTAAAAAAAGCCATTTAAGCCTTTTGACAGTGAGATCTACGCGATTCGGCCGAGAAATGTAATTTTGATGATAACTCCCAAACCGCTGCGCAGAAGTCAACCAAACTTCACCCAATAGTGTATTGTATCACAATCTAGTAGTTACATTTGGAAATTTGGTTCTAGGACATTTGGTTTGAGCGCAATCCTCAAACTGAGTTCAAAAAAGCCGTTCTCACCTTATGACAGTGAGATATATTCACTTCGGCCGAGAAATGTAATTTTGATGATAACTCCCAAGCCGCTGCGCAGAAGTGAACCAAACTTCACACAATAGTGTATTGTATCACAATCTAGTAGCTACATTTGGAAATTTGGTTCTAGGACATTTAGTCTGAGCGCAATCCTTAAACTGAGTTCAAAAAAGCCGTTCTCACCTTTTGACAGTGAGATCTATTCACTTCGGCCGAGAAATATAATTTTTATGTTAACTCCCAAATCGCTGCGCAGAAGTGAACCAAACTTCACCCAATAGCGTATTGTATCACAATCTAGTAGTTACATTTGGAAATTTGGTTCTAGGACATTTGGTTTGAGCGCAATCCTCAAACTGAGTTAAAAAAAGCCATTTAAGCCTTTTGACAGTGAGATCTACGCGATTAGGCCGAGAAATGTAATTATGATGTTAACTCCCAAACCGCTGCGCAGAAGTCAACCAAACATCACCCAATAGTGTATTGTATCACAATCTAGTAGTTACATTTGGAAATTTGATTCTAGGACATTTGGTTTGAACGCAATCATCAAACTTAGTTAAAAAAAGCCATTTAAGCCTTTTTGACAGTGAGATCTACGCGATTCGGCTGAGAAATGTAATTTTGATGTTAACTCCCAAACCGCTGCGCAGAAGTCAACCAAACATCACCCAATAGTGTATTGTATCACAATCTAGTAGTTACATTTGGAAATTTGATTCTAGGACATTTGGTTTGAGCGCAATCCTCAAACTTATTTAAAAAAAAGCCATTTAAGCCTTTTTACACTGAGATCTACGCGATTCGGCCGAGAAATGTAATTTTGATGTTAACTCCCAAACCGCTGCGCAGAAGTAAACCAAACTTCACTCAATAGTGTATTGTATCACAATCTAGTAGTTACTTTTGGAAATTTGGTTTTAGGACATTTGGTTTGAGCGCAATCCTCCAACTTAGTTCAAAAATCCATTTAAGCGTTTTGACAGTGAGATCTACTCAATTCGGCCGTGAAATGTAATTTTGATGTTAACTCCCAAACCGCTGCGCAGAAGTTAACCAAACTTCACCCAATAGTGTATTGTATCACAATCTAGTAGGTACATTTAGAATTTTGCTTCTAGGACATTTGGTTTGAGCGCAATCGTCAAACTTAGTTAAAAAAAGTCATTTAAACCTTTTCACAGTGAGATCTACGCGATTCGGCTGAGAAATTTAATTTTGATGTTAACTCCCAAACCGCTGCGCAGAAGTCAACCAAACTTCACCAAATAGTGTATTGTATCACAATCTAGTAGTTACATTTGGAAATTTGGTTCTATGACATTTGGTTTGAGCCCTATAATCGAACTTAGTTAAAAAAAGCCATTTAAGCCTTTTGACAGTGAGATCTACGCGATTCGGCCGAGAAATGTAATTTTGATGTTAACTCCCAAACCGCTGCGAAGAAGTCAACCAAACTTCACCCAATAGTGTATTGTATCACAATCTAGTAGTTACATTTGGAAATTTGGTTCTAGGACATTTGGTTTGAGCGCTATAATCAAACTTAGTTAAAAAAAAAGTCATTTAAGCCTTTTGACAGTGAGATCTACGCGATTCGGCTGAGAAATGTAATTTTGATGTTAACTCCCAAACCGCTGCGCAGAAGTCAACCAAACTTCACCCAATAGTGTATTGTATCACAATCTAGTAGTTACATTTGGAAATTTGGTTCTAGGACATTTGGTTTGAGCGCAATCCTCAAACTTAGTTGAAAAAAGCCATTTAAGCCTTTTGACAGTGAGATCTACGCGATTCGGCCGAGAAATGTAATTTTGATGTTAACTCCCAAACCGCTGCGCAGAAGTCAACCAAACTTCACCCAATAATTTATTGTATCACATTCTAGTAGTTACATTTGGAAATTTGGTTCTAGGACATTTGGTTTGAGCGCAATCCTCAAACTTAGTTAAAAAAAGCCATTTAAGCTTTTTGACAGTGAGATCTACGCGATTCGGCTGAGAAATGTAATTTGGATGTTAACTCCCAAACCGCTGCGCAGAAGTCAACCAAACTTCACCCAATAGTGTATTGTATCACAATCTAGTAGTTACATTTAGAATTTTGCTTCTAGGACATTTGGTTTGAGCGCAATCGTCAAACTTAGTTAAAAAAAGTCATTTAAGCCTTTTGACAGTGAGATCTATGCTATTCGGCTGAGAAATTTAATTTTTATGTTAACTCCCAAACCGCTGCGCAGAAGTCAACCAAACTTCACCAAATAGTGTATTGTATCACAATCTAGTAGTTACATTTGGAAATTTGGTTCTAGGACATTTGGTTTGAGCGCTATAATCGAACTTAGTTAAAAAAAGCCATTTAAGCCTTTTGACAGTGAGATCTACGCGACTCGGCTGAGAAATGTAATTTTGATGTTAACTCCCAAACCGCTGCGAAGAAGTCAACCAAACTTCACCCAATAGTGTATTGTATCACAATCTAGTAGTTACATTTGGAAATTTGGTTCTAGGACATTTAGTTTGAGCGCAATCCTTAAACTGAGTTCAAAAAAGCCGTTCTCACCTTTTGACAGTGAGGTTTACTCACATCGGCACAGAAATGTAATTTTGATGTTAACTCCCAAACCGCTGCGCAGAAGTCAACCAAACTTCACCCAATGGTGTATTGTATCACAATCTAGTAGTTACATTTGGAAATTTGTTTCTAGGACATTTGGTTTGAGCGCAATCCTCAAACTGAGTTAAAAAAAATCCGTTCTCACCTTTTGACAGTGAGATCTATTCACTTCGGCCGAGAAATGTAATTTTTATGTTAACTCCCAAACCGCTTCGCAGAAGTGAACCAAATTTCACCCAATAGTGTATTGTATCACAATCTAGTAGTTACATTTGGAAATTTGGTTCGAGGACATTTGGTTTGAGCTCAATCTTTTAACTGAGTTCAAAAAAGCCATTCTCACCTTTTGACAGTGAGATCTATTCACTTCGGCCGAGAAATGTAATCTTGATGTTAACTCCCAAACCGCTGCGAAGAAGTCAACCAAACTTCACCCAATAGTGTATTGTATCACAATCTAGTAGTTACATTTGGAAATTTGGTTCTAGGACATTTGGTTTGACCGCTATAATCAAACTTAGTTAAAAAAAGTCATTTAAGCCTTTTGACAGTGAGATCTACGCGATTCGGCTGAGAAATGTAATTTTGATGTTAACTCCCAAACCGCTGCGCAGAAGTCAACCAAACTTCACCCAATAGTGTATTGTATCACAATCTAGTAGTTACATTTGGAAATTTGGTTCTAGGACATTTGGTTTGAGCGCAATCCTCAAACTTAGTTAAAAAAAGCCATTTAAGCCTTTTGACAGTGAGATCTACGCGATTCGGCCGAGAAATGTAATTTTGATGTTAACTCCCAAACCGCTGCGCAGAAGTCAACCAAACTTCACCCAATAGTTTATTGTATCACATTCTAGTAGTTACATTTGGAAATTTGGTTCTAGGACATTTGGTTTGAGCGCAATCCTCAAACTTAGTTAAAAAAAGCCATTTAAGCTTTTTGACAGTGAGATCTACGCGATTCAGCTGAGAAATGTAATTTGGATGTTAACTCCCAAACCGCTGCGCAGAAGTCAACCAAACTTCACCCAATAGTGTATTGTATCAC
Organism: Corythoichthys intestinalis; assembly: GCF_030265065.1. Taxonomy (NCBI): domain Eukaryota; kingdom Metazoa; phylum Chordata; class Actinopteri; order Syngnathiformes; family Syngnathidae; genus Corythoichthys; species Corythoichthys intestinalis. Next base: position 63,365,871 of record NC_080398.1, on the reverse strand, counting down.
AATCTAGTAGTTACATTTAGAATTTTGCTTCTAGGACATTTGGTTTGAGCGCAATCGTCAAACTTAGTTAAAAAAAGTCATTTAAGCCTTTTGACAGTGAGATCTATGCTATTCGGCTGAGAAATTTAATTTTTATGTTAACTCCCAAACCGCTGCGCAGAAGTCAACCAAACTTCACCAAATAGTGTATTGTATCACAATCTAGTAGTTACATTTGGAAATTTGGTTCTAGGACATTTGGTTTGAGCGCTATAATCGAACTTAGTTAAAAAAAGCCATTTAAGCCTTTTGACAGTGAGATCTACGCGACTCGGCTGAGAAATGTAATTTTGATGTTAACTCCCAAACCGCTGCGAAGAAGTCAACCAAACTTCACCCAATAGTGTATTGTATCACAATCTAGTAGTTACATTTGGAAATTTGGTTCTAGGACATTTAGTTTGAGCGCAATCCTTAAACTGAGTTCAAAAAAGCCGTTCTCACCTTTTGACAGTGAGGTTTACTCACATCGGCACAGAAATGTAATTTTGATGTTAACTCCCAAACCGCTGCGCAGAAGTTCACCAAACTTCACCCAATAGTGTATTGTTTCACAATCTAGTAGTTACATTTGGAAATTTGTTTCTAGGACATTTGGTTTGAGCGCAATCCTCAAACTGAGTTAAAAAAAATCCGTTCTCACCTTTTGACAGTGAGATCTATTGACTTCGGCCGAGAAATGTAATTTTTATGTTAACTCCCAAACCGCTTCGCAGAAGTGAACCAAATTTCACCCAATAGTGTATTGTATCACAATCTAGTAGTTACATTTGGAAATTTGGTTCGAGGACATTTGGTTTGAGCTCAATCTTTTAACTGAGTTCAAAAAAGCCATTCTCACCTTTTGACAGTGAGATCTATTCACTTCGGCCGAGAAATGTAATCTTGATGTTAACTCCCAAACCGCTGCGAAGAAGTCAACCAAACTTCACCCAATAGTGTATTGTATCACAATCTAGTAGTTACATTTGGAAATTTGGTTCTAGGACATTTGGTTTGACCGCTATAATCAAACTTAGTTAAAAAAAAGTCATTTAAGCCTTTTGACAGTGAGATCTACGCGATTCGGCTGAGAAATGTAATTTTGATGTTAACTCCCAAACCGCTGCGCAGAAGTCAACCAAACTTCACCCAATAGTGTATTGTATCACAATCTAGTAGTTACATTTGGAAATTTGGTTCTAGGACATTTGGTTTGAGCGCAATCCTCAAACTTAGTTAAAAAAAGCCATTTAAGCCTTTTGACAGTGAGATCTACGCGATTCGGCCGAGAAATGTAATTTTGATGTTAACTCCCAAACCGCTGCGCAGAAGTCAACCAAACTTCACCCAATAGTTTATTGTATCACATTCTAGTAGTTACATTTGGAAATTTGGTTCTAGGACATTTGGTTTGAGCGCAATCCTCAAACTTAGTTAAAAAAAGCCATTTAAGCTTTTTGACAGTGAGATCTACGCGATTCGGCTGAGAAATGTAATTTGGATGTTAACTCCCAAACCGCTGCGCAGAAGTCAACCAAACTTCACCCAATAGTGTATTGTATCACAATCTAGTAGTTACATTTAGAATTTTGCTTCTAGGACATTTGGTTTGAGCGCAATCGTCAAACTTAGTTAAAAAAAGTCATTTAAGCCTTTTGACAGTGAGATCTATGCGATTCGGCTGAGAAATTTAATTTTGATGTTAACTCCCAAACCGCTGCGCAGAAGTCAACCAAACTTCACCAAATAGTGTATTGTATCACAATCTAGTAGTTACATTTGGAAATTTGGTTCTAGGACATTTGGTTTGAGCGCTATAATCGAACTTAGTTAAAAAAAGCCATTTAAGCCTTTTGACAGTGAGATCTACGCGACTCGGCTGAGAAATGTAATTTTGATGTTAACTCCCAAACCGCTGCGAAGAAGTCAACCAAACTTCACCCAATAGTGTATTGTATCACAATCTAGTAGTTACATTTGGAAATTTGATTCTAGGACATTTGGTTTGAGCGCAATCCTCAAACTTAGTTAAAAAAAGCCATTTAAGCCTTTTGACAGTGAGATCTACGCGATTCGGCCGAGAAATGTAATTTTGATGTTAACTCCCAAACCGCTGCGCAGAAGTCAACCAAACTTCACCCAATAGTGTATTGTATCACAATCTAGTAGTTACATTTGGATATTTGGTTCTAGGACATTTGGTTTGAGCGCTATAATCAAACTTAGTTAAAAAAAGTCATTTAAGCCTTTTGACAGTGAGATCTACGCGATTCGGCTGAGAAATGTAATTTTGATGTTAACTCCCAAACCGCTGCGCAGAAGTCAACCAAACTTCACCCAATAGTGTATTGTATCACAATCTAGTAGTTACATTTGGAAATTTGGTTCTAGGACATTTGGTTTGAGCGCAATCCTCAAACTTAGTTAAAAAAAGCCATTTAAGCCTTTTGACAGTGAGATCTACGCGATTCGGCCGAGAAATGTAATTTTGATGTTAACTCCCAAACCGCTGCGCAGAAGTCAACCAAACTTCACCCAATAGTTTATTGTATCACATTCTAGTAGTTACATTTGGAAATTTGGTTCTAGGACATTTGGTTTGAGCGCAATCCTCAAACTTAGTTAAAAAAAAGCCATTTAAGCTTTTTGACAGTGAGATCTACGCGATTCGGCTGAGAAATGTAATTTGGATGTTAACTCCCAAACCGCTGCGCAGAAGTCAACCAAACTTCACCCAATAGTGTATTGTATCACAATCTAGTAGTTACATTTAGAATTTTGCTTCTAGGACATTTGGTTTGAGCGCAATCGTCAAACTTAGTTAAAAAAAAGTCATTTAAGCCTTTTGACAGTGAGATCTATGCTATTCGGCTGAGAAATTTAATTTTTATGTTAACTCCCAAACCGCTGCGCAGAAGTCAACCAAACTTCACCAAATAGTGTATTGTATCACAATCTAGTAGTTACATTTGGAAATTTGGTTCTAGGACATTTGGTTTGAGCGCTATAATCGAACTTAGTTAAAAAAAGCCATTTAAGCCTTTTGACAGTGAGATCTACGCGACTCGGCTGAGAAATGTAATTTTGATGTTAACTCCCAAACCGCTGCGAAGAAGTCAACCAAACTTCACCCAATAGTGTATTGTATCACAATCTAGTAGTTACATTTGGAAATTTGGTTCTAGGACATTTAGTTTGAGCGCAATCCTTAAACTGAGTTCAAAAAAGCCGTTCTCACCTTTTGACAGTGAGGTTTACTCACATCGGCACAGAAATTTAATTTTGATGTTAACTCCCAAACCGCTGCGCAGAAGTTCACCAAACTTCACCCAATAGTGTATTGTATCACAATCTAGTAGTTACATTTGGAAATTTGTTTCTAGGACATTTGGTTTGAGCGCAATCCTCAAACTGAGTTAAAAAAAATCCGTTCTCACCTTTTGACAGTGAGATCTATTCACTTCGGCCGAGAAATGTAATTTTTATGTTAACTCCCAAACCGCTTCGCAGAAGTGAACCAAATTTCACCCAATAGTGTATTGTATCACAATCTAGTAGTTACATTTGGAAATTTGGTTCTAGGACATTTGGTTTGAGCTCAATCTTTTAACTGAGTTCAAAAAAGCCATTCTCACCTTTTGACAGTGAGATCTATTCACTTCGGCCGAGAAATGTAATCTTGATGTTAACTCCCAAACCGCTGCGCGGAAGTGAACCAAACTTAACCCAATATTGTATTGTATCACAATCTAGTAGTTACATTTGGAAATTTGGTTCTAGGACATTTGGTTTGAGCGCAATCCTCAAACTGAGTTCAAAAAACCCGTTCTCACCTTATGACAATGAGATATATTCACTTCGGCCGAGAAATGTAATTTTGATGATAACTCCCAAGCCGCTGCGCAGAAGTGAACCAAACTTCACACAATAGTGTATTGTATCACAATCTAGTAGCTACATTTGGAAATTTGGTTCTAGGACATTTAGTCTGAGCGCAATCCTTAAACTGAGTTCAAAAAAGCCGTTCTCACCTTTTGACAGTGAGATTTACTCACATCGTTAGAGAAATGTAATTTGGATGTTAACTCCCAAACCGCTGCGCAGAAATTAACCAAACTTCACCCAATAGTGTATTGTATCACAATCTAGTAGTTACATTTGGAAATTTGGTTCTAGGACATTTGGTTTGAGCGCAATCCTCAAACTTAGTTAAAAAAAGCCATTTAAGCCTTTTGACAGTGAGATCTACGCGATTCGGCCGAGAAATGTAATTTTGATGTTTTCTCCCAAACCGCTGCGCAGAAGTCAACCAAACTTCACCCAATAGTTTATTGTATCACATTCTAGTAGTTACATTTGGAAATTTGGTTCTAGGACATTTGGTTTGAGCGCAATCCTCAAACTTAGTTAAAAAAAGCCATTTAAGCTTTTTGACAGTGAGATCTACGCGATTCGGCTGAGAAATGTAATTTGGATGTTAACTCCCAAACCGCTGCGCAGAAGTCAACCAAACTTCACCCAATAGTGTATTGTATCACAATCTAGTAGTTACATTTAGAATTTTGCTTCTAGGACATTTGGTCTAAGCGCAATCGTCAAACTTAGTTAAAAAAAGTCATTTAAGCCTTTTGACAGTGAGATCTATGCTATTCGGCTGAGAAATTTAATTTTTATGTTAACTCCCAAACCGCTGCGCAGAAGTCAACCAAACTTCACCAAATAGTGTATTGTATCACAATCTAGTAGTTACATTTGGAAATTTGGTTCTAGGACATTTAGTTTGAGCGCAATCCTTAAACTGAGTTCAAAAAAGCCGTTCTCACCTTTTGACAGTGAGGTTTACTCACATCGGCACAGAAATGTAATTTTGATGTTAACTCCCAAACCGCTGCGCAGAAGTTCACCAAACTTCACCCAATAGTGTATTGTATCACAATCTAGTAGTTAGATTTGGAAATTTGTTTCTAGGACATTTGGTTTGAGCGCAATCCTCAAACTGAGTTTAAAAAAAATCCGTTCTCACCTTTTGACAGTGAGATCTATTCACTTCGGCCGAGAAATGTAATTTTTATGTTAACTCCCAAACCGCTTCGCAGAAGTGAACCAAATTTCACCCAATAGTGTATTGTATCACAATCTAGTAGTTACATTTGGAAATTTGGTTCTAGGACATTTGGTTTGAGCTCAATCTTTTAACTGAGTTCAAAAAAGCCATTCTCACCTTTTGACAGTGAGATCTATTCACTTCGGCCGAGAAATGTAATCTTGATGTTAACTCCCAAACCGCTGCGCGGAAGTGAACCAAACTTAACCCAATAGTGTATTGTATCACAATCTAGTAGTTACATTTGGAAATTTGGTTCTAGGACATTTGGTTTGAGCGCAATCCTCAAACTGAGTTCAAAAAAGCCGTTCTCACCTTATGACAATGAGATATATTCACTTCGGCCGAGAAATGTAATTTTGATGATAACTCCCAAGCCGCTGCGCAGAAGTGAACCAAACTTCACACAATAGTGCATTGTATCACAATCTAGTAGCTACATTTGGAAATTTGGTTCTAGGACATTTAGTCTGAGCGCAATCCTTAAACTGAGTTCAAAAAAGCCGTTCTCACCTTTTGACAGTGAGATTTACTCACATCGTTAGAGAAATGTAATTTGGATGTTAACTCCCAAACCGCTGCGCAGAAATTAACCAAACTTCACCCAATAGTGTATTGTATCACAATCTAGTAGTTACATTTGGAAATTTGGTTCTAGGACATTTGGTTTGAGCGCAATCCTCAAACTTAGTTAAAAAAAGCCATTTAAGCCTTTTGACAGTGAGATCTACGCGATTCGGCCGAGAAATGTAATTTTGATGTTAACTCCCAAACCGCTGCGCAGAAGTCAACCAAACTTCACCCAATAGTTTATTGTATCACATTCTAGTAGTTACATTTGGAAATTTGGTTCTAGGACATTTGGTTTGAGCGCAATCCTCAAACTTAGTTAAAAAAAGCCATTTAAGCTTTTTGACAGTGAGATCTACGCGATTCGGCTGAGAAATGTAATTTGGATGTTAACTCCCAAACCGCTGCGCAGAAATTAACCAAACTTCACCCAATAGTGTATTGTATCACAATCTAGTAGTTACATTTGGAAATTTGGTTCTAGGACATTTGGTTTGAGCGCAATCCTCAAACTTAGTTAAAAAAAGCCATTTAAGCCTTTTGACAGTGAGATCTACGCGATTCGGCCGAGAAATGTAATTTTGATGTTAACTCCCAAACCGCTGCGCAGAAGTCAACCAAACTTCACCAAATAGTGTATTGTATCACAATCTAGTAGTTACATTTGGAAATTTGGTTCTAGGACATTTGGTTTGAGCGCTATAATCGAACTTAGTTAAAAAAAGCCATTTAAGCCTTTTGACAGTGAGATCTACGCGACTCGGCTGAGAAATGTAATTTTGATGTTAACTCCCAAACCGCTGCGAAGAAGTCAACCAAACTTCACCCAATAGTGTATTGTATCACAATCTAGTAGTTACATTTGGAAATTTGGTTCTAGGACATTTAGTTTGAGCGCAATCCTTAAACTGAGTTCAAAAAAGCCGTTCTCACCTTTTGACAGTGAGGTTTACTCACATCGGCACAGAAATGTAATTTTGATGTTAACTCCCAAACCGCTGCGCAGAAGTTCACCAAACTTCACCCAATAGTGTATTGTATCACAATCTAGTAGTTACATTTGGAAATTTGTTTCTAGGACATTTGGTTTGAGCGCAATCCTCAAACTGAGTTAAAAAAAATCCGTTCTCACCTTTTGACAGTGAGATCTATTCACTTCGGCCGAGAAATGTAATTTTTATGTTAACTCCCAAACCGCTTCGCAGAAGTGAACCAAATTTCACCCAATAGTGTATTGTATCACAATCTAGTAGTTACATTTGGAAATTTGGTTCTAGGACATTTGGTTTGAGCTCAATCTTTTAACTGAGTTCAAAAAAGCCATTCTCACCTTTTGACAGTGAGATCTATTCACTTCGGCCGAGAAATGTAATCTTGATGTTAACTCCCAAACCGCTGCGCGGAAGTGAACCAAACTTAACCCAAAAGTGTATTGTATCACAATCTAGTAGTTACATTTGGAAATTTGGTTCTAGGACATTTGGTTTGAGCGCAATCCTCAAACTGAATTCAAAAAAGCCGTTCTCACCTTATGACAGTGAGATATATTCACTTCGGCCGAGAAATGTAATTTTGATGATAACTCCCAAGCCGCTGCGCAGAAGTGAACCAAACTTCACACAATAGTGTATTGTATCACAATCTAGTAGCTACATTTGGAAATTTGGTTCAAGGACATTTAGTCTGAGCGCAATCCTTAAACTGAGTTCAAAAAAGCCGTTCTCACCTTTTGACAGTGAGATTTACTCACATCGTTAGAGAAATGTAATTTGGATGTTAACTCCCAAACCGCTGCGCAGAAATTAACCAAACTTCACCCAATAGTGTATTGTATCACAATCTAGTAGTTACATTTGGAAATTTGGTTCTAGGACATTTGGTTTGAGCGCAATCCTCAAACTGAGTTAAAAAAAAGCCGTTCTCACCTTTTGACTGTGAGATCTATTCACTTCGGCCGAGAAATGTAATTTTGATTATAACTCCCAAACAGCTGTGCAGAAGTGAACCAAACTTCACCCAATGGTGTATTGTATCACAATCTAGTAGTTACATTTGGACATTTGTTTCTAGGACATTTGGTTTGAGCGCAAACCTCAAACTGAGTTCAAAAAAGCCGTTCTCACCTTTTGACAGTGAGATCTATTCACTTCGGCCGAGAAATATAATTTTTATGTTAACTCCCAAATCGCTGCGCAGAAGTGAACTAAACTTCACCCAATAGCGTATTGTATCACAATCTAGTAGTTACATTTGGAAATTTGGTTCTAGGACATTTGGTTTGAGCGCAATCCTCAAACTTAGTTAAAAAAAGCCATTTAAGCCTTTTGACAGTGAGATCTACGCGATTCGGCCGAGAAATGTAATTTTGATGTTAACTCCCAAACCGCTGCGCAGAAGTCAACCAAACTTCACCCAATAGTGTATTGTATCACAATCTAGTAGTTACATTTGGAAATTTGGTCCTAGGACATTTGGTTTGAGCGCTATAATCAAACTTAGTTAAAAAAAGTCATTTAAGCCTTTTGACAGTGAGATCTACGCGATTCGGCTGAGAAATGTAATTTTGATGTTAACTCCCAAACCGCTGCGCAGAAGTCAACCAAACTTCACCCAATAGTGTATTGTATCACAATCTAGTAGTTACATTTGGAAATTTGGTTCTAGGACATTTGGTTTGAGCGCAATCCTCAAACTTAGTTAAAAAAAAGCCATTTAAGCCTTTTGACAGTGAGATCTACGCGATTCGGCCGAGAAATGTAATTTTGATGTTAACTCCCAAACCGCTGCGCAGAAGTCAACCAAACTTCACCCAATAGTTTATTGTATCACAATCTAGTAGTTACATTTGGAAATTTGGTTCTAGGACATTTGGTTTGAGCGCAATTCTCAAACTTAGTTAAAAAAAGCCATTTAAGCTTTTTGACAGTGAGATCTACGCGATTCGGCTGAGAAATGTAATTTGGATGTTAACTCCCAAACCGCTGCGCAGAAGTCAACCAAACTTCACCCAATAGTGTATTGTATCACAATCTAGTAGTTACATTTAGAATTTTGCTTCTAGGACATTTGGTTTGAGCGCAATCCTCAAACTGAGTTCAAAAAAGCCGTTCTCACCTTATGACAGTGAGATATATTCACTTCGGCCGAGAAATGTAATTTTGATGATAACTCCCAAGCCGCTGCGCAGAAGTGAACCAAACTTCACACAATAGTGTATTGTATCACAATCTAGTAGCTACATTTGGAAATTTGGTTCTAGGACATTTAGTCTGAGCGCAATCCTTAAACTGAGTTCAAAAAAGCCGTTCTCACCTTTTGACAGTGAGATTTACTCACATCGTTAGAGAAATGTAATTTGGATGTTAACTCCCAAACCGCTGCGCAGAAATTAACCAAACTTCACCCAATAGTGTATTGTATCACAATCTAGTAGTTACATTTGGAAATTTGGTTCTAGGACATTTGGTTTGAGCGCAATCCTCAAACTGAGTTAAAAAAAAGCCGTTCTCACCTTTTGACAGTGAGATCTATTCACTTCGGCCGAGAAATGTAATTTTGATTATAACTCCCAAACAGCTGTGCAGAAGTGAACCAAACTTCACCCAATGGTGTATTGTATCACAATCTAGTAGTTACATTTGGAAATTTGTTTCTAGGACATTTGGTTTGAGCGCAAACCTCAAACTGAGTTCAAAAAAGCCGTTCTCACCTTTTGACAGTGAGATCTATTCACTTCGGCCGAGAAATATAATTTTTATGTTAACTCCCAAATCGCTGCGCAGAAGTGAACCAAACTTCACCCAATAGCGTATTGTATCACAATCTAGTAGTTACATTTGGAAATTTGGTTCTAGGACATTTGGTTTGAGCGCAATCCTCAAATTGAGTTCAAAAAAGCCATTTAAGCCTTTTGACAGTGAGATCTACGCGATTCGGCCGAGAAATGTAATTTTGATGTTAACTCCCAAACCGCTGCGCAGAAGTCAACCAAACTTCACCCAATAGTGTATTGTATCACAATCTAGTAGTTACATTTGGAAATTTGGTTCTAGGACATTTGGTTTGAGCGCAATCCTCAAACTTAGTTAAAAAAAAGCCATTTAAGCCTTTTGACAGTGAGATCTACGCGATTCGGCCGAGAAATGTAATTTTGATGTTAACTCCCAAACCGCTGCGCAGAAGTCAACCAAACTTCACCCAATAGTGTATTGTATCACAATCTAGTAGTTACATTTGGAAATTTGGTTCTAGGACATTTGGTTTGAGCGCTATAATCAAACTTAGTTAAAAAAAGTCATTTAAGCCTTTTGACAGTGAGATCTACGCGATTCGGCTGAGAAATGTAATTTTGATGTTAACTCCCAAACCGCTGCGCAGAAGTCAACCAAACTTCACCCAATAGTGTATTGTATCACAATCTAGTAGTTACATTTGGAAATTTGGTTCTAGGACATTTGGTTTGAGCGCAATCCTCAAACTTAGTTAAAAAAAAGCCATTTAAGCCTTTTGACAGTGAGATCTACGCGATTCGGCCGAGAAATGTAATTTTGATGTTAACTCCCAAACCGCTGCGCAGAAGTCAACCAAACTTCACCCAATAGTTTATTGTATCACAATCTAGTAGTTACATTTGGAAATTTGGTTCTAGGACATTTGGTTTGAGCGCAATTCTCAAACTTAGTTAAAAAAAGCCATTTAAGCTTTTTGACAGTGAGATCTACGCGATTCGGCTGAGAAATGTAATTTGGATGTTAACTCCCAAACCGCTGCGCAGAAGTCAACCAAACTTCACCCAATAGTGTATTGTATCACAATCTAGTAGTTACATTTAGAATTTTGCTTCTAGGACATTTGGTTTGAGCGCAATCCTCAAACTGAGTTCAAAAAAGCCGTTCTCACCTTATGACAGTGAGATATATTCACTTCGGCCGAGAAATGTAATTTTGATGATAACTCCCAAGCCGCTGCGCAGAAGTGAACCAAACTTCACACAATAGTGTATTGTATCACAATCTAGTAGCTACATTTGGAAATTTGGTTCTAGGACATTTAGTCTGAGCGCAATCCTTAAACTGAGTTCAAAAAAGCCGTTCTCACCTTTTGACAGTGAGATTTACTCACATCGTTAGAGAAATGTAATTTGGATGTTAACTCCCAAACCGCTGCGCAGAAATTAACCAAACTTCACCCAATAGTGTATTGTATCACAATCTAGTAGTTACATTTGGAAATTTGGTTCTAGGACATTTGGTTTGAGCGCAATCCTCAAACTGAGTTAAAAAAAAGCCGTTCTCACCTTTTGACAGTGAGATCTATTCACTTCGGCCGAGAAATGTAATTTTGATTATAACTCCCAAACAGCTGTGCAGAAGTGAACCAAACTTCACCCAATGGTGTATTGTATCACAATCTAGTAGTTACATTTGGAAATTTGTTTCTAGGACATTTGGTTTGAGCGCAAACCTCAAACTGAGTTCAAAAAAGCCGTTCTCACCTTTTGACAGTGAGATCTATTCACTTCGGCCGAGAAATATAATTTTTATGTTAACTCCCAAATCGCTGCGCAGAAGTGAACCAAACTTCACCCAATAGCGTATTGTATCACAATCTAGTAGTTACATTTGGAAATTTGGTTCTAGGACATTTGGTTTGAGCGCAATCCTCAAATTGAGTTCAAAAAAGCCATTTAAGCCTTTTGACAGTGAGATCTACGCGATTCGGCCGAGAAATGTAATTTTGATGTTAACTCCCAAACCGCTGCGCAGAAGTCAACCAAACTTCACCCAATAGTGTATTGTATCACAATCTAGTAGTTACATTTGGAAATTTGGTTCTAGGACATTTGGTTTGAGCGCAATCCTCAAACTTAGTTAAAAAAAAGCCATTTAAGCCTTTTGACAGTGAGATCTACGCGATTCGGCCGAGAAATGTAATTTTGATGTTAACTCCCAAACCGCTGCGCAGAAGTCAACCAAACTTCACCCAATAGTGTATTGTATCACAATCTAGTAGTTACATTTGGAAATTTGGTTCTAGGACATTTGGTTTGAGCGCTATAATCAAACTTAGTTAAAAAAAGTCATTTAAGCCTTTTGACAGTGAGATCTACGCGATTCGGCTGAGAAATGTAATTTTGATGTTAACTCCCAAACCGCTGCGCAGAAGTCAACCAAACTTCACCCAATAGTGTATTGTATCACAATCTAGTAGTTACATTTGGAAATTTGGTTCTAGGACATTTGGTTTGAGCGCAATCCTAAAACTTAGTTAAAAAAAAGCCATTTAAGCCTTTTGACAGTGAGATCTACGCGATTCGGCCGAGAAATGTAATTTTGATGTTAACTCCCAAACCGCTGCGCAGAAGTCAACCAAACTTCACCCAATAGTTTATTGTATCACAATCTAGTAGTTACATTTGGAAATTTGGTTCTAGGACATTTGGTTTGAGCGCAATTCTCAAACTTAGTTAAAAAAAGCCATTTAAGCTTTTTGACAGTGAGATCTACGCGATTCGGCTGAGAAATGTAATTTGGATGTTAACTCCCAAACCGCTGCGCAGAAGTCAACCAAACTTCACCCAATAGTGTATTGTATCACAATCTAGTAGTTACATTTAGAATTTTGCTTCTAGGACATTTGGTTTGAGCGCAATCCTCAAACTGAGGTCAAAAAAGCCGTTCTCACCTTATGACAGTGAGATATATTCACTTCGGCCGAGAAATGTAATTTTGATGATAACTCCCAAGCCGCTGCGCAGAAGTGAACCAAACTTCACACAATAGTGTATTGTATCACAATCTAGTAGCTACATTTGGAAATTTGGTTCTAGGACATTTAGTCTGAGCGCAATCCTTAAACTGAGTTCAAAAAAGCCGTTCTCACCTTTTGACAGTGAGATTTACTCACATCGTTAGAGAAATGTAATTTGGATGTTAACTCCCAAACCGCTGCGCAGAAATTAACCAAACTTCACCCAATAGTGTATTGTATCACAATCTAGTAGTTACATTTGGAAATTTGGTTCTAGGACATTTGGTTTGAGCGCTATAATCAAACTTAGTTAAAAAAAGTCATTTAAGCCTTTTGACAGTGAGATCTACGCGATTCGGCTGAGAAATGTAATTTTGATGTTAACTCCCAAACCGCTGCGCAGAAGTCAACCAAACTTCACCCAATAGTGTATTGTATCACAATCTAGTAGTTACATTTGGAAATTTGGTTCTAGGACATTTGGTTTGAGCGCAATCCTCAAACTTAGTTAAAAAAAAGCCATTTAAGCCTTTTGACAGTGAGATCTACGCGATTCGGCCGAGAAATGTAATTTTGATGTTAACTCCCAAACCGCTGCGCAGAAGTCAACCAAACTTCACCCAATAGTTTATTGTATCACAATCTAGTAGTTACATTTGGAAATTTGGTTCTAGGACATTTGGTTTGAGCGCAATTCTCAAACTTAGTTAAAAAAGCCATTTAAGCTTTTTGACAGTGAGATCTACGCGATTCGGCTGAGAAATGTAATTTGGATGTTAACTCCCAAACCGCTGCGCAGAAGTCAACCAAACTTCACCCAATAGTGTATTGTATCACAATCTAGTAGTTACATTTAGAATTTTGCTTCTAGGACATTTGGTTTGAGCGCAATCCTCAAACTGAGTTCAAAAAAGCCGTTCTCACCTTATGACAGTGAGATATATTCACTTCGGCCGAGAAATGTAATTTTGATGATAACTCCCAAGCCGCTGCGCAGAAGTGAACCAAACTTCACACAATAGTGTATTGTATCACAATCTAGTAGCTACATTTGGAAATTTGGTTCTAGGACATTTAGTCTGAGCGCAATCCTTAAACTGAGTTCAAAAAAGCCGTTCTCACCTTTTGACAGTGAGATTTACTCACATCGTTAGAGAAATGTAATTTGGATGTTAACTCCCAAACCGCTGCGCAGAAATTAACCAAACTTCACCCAATAGTGTATTGTATCACAATCTAGTAGTTACATTTGGAAATTTGGTTCTAGGACATTTGGTTTGAGCGCAATCCTCAAACTGAGTTAAAAAAAAGCCGTTCTCACCTTTTGACAGTGAGATCTATTCACTTCGGCCGAGAAATGTAATTTTGATTATAACTCCCAAACAGCTGTGCAGAAGTGAACCAAACTTCACCCAATGGTGTATTGTATCACAATCTAGTAGTTACATTTGGAAATTTGTTTCTAGGACATTTGGTTTGAGCGCAAACCTCAAACTGAGTTCAAAAAAGCCGTTCTCACCTTTTGACAGTGAGATCTATTCACTTCGGCCGAGAAATATAATTTTTATGTTAACTCCCAAATCGCTGCGCAGAAGTGAACCAAACTTCACCCAATAGCGTATTGTATCACAATCTAGTAGTTACATTTGGAAATTTGGTTCTAGGACATTTGGTTTGAGCGCAATCCTCAAATTGAGTTCAAAAAAGCCATTTAAGCCTTTTGACAGTGAGATCTACGCGATTCGGCCGAGAAATGTAATTTTGATGTTAACTCCCAAACCGCTGCGCAGAAGTCAACCAAACTTCACCCAATAGTGTATTGTATCACAATCTAGTAGTTACATTTGGAAATTTGGTTCTAGGACATTTGGTTTGAGCGCAATCCTCAAACTTAGTTAAAAAAAAGCCATTTAAGCCTTTTGACAGTGAGATCTACGCGATTCGGCCGAGAAATGTAATTTTGATGTTAACTCCCAAACCGCTGCGCAGAAGTCAACCAAACTTCACCCAATAGTGTATTGTATCACAATCTAGTAGTTACATTTGGAAATTTGGTTCTAGGACATTTGGTTTGAGCGCTATAATCAAACTTAGTTAAAAAAAGTCATTTAAGCCTTTTGACAGTGAGATCTACGCGATTCGGCTGAGAAATGTAATTTTGATGTTAACTCCCAAACCGCTGCGCAGAAGTCAACCAAACTTCACCCAATAGTGTATTGTATCACAATCTAGTAGTTACATTTGGAAATTTGGTTCTAGGACATTTGGTTTGAGCGCAATCCTAAAACTTAGTTAAAAAAAAGCCATTTAAGCCTTTTGACAGTGAGATCTACGCGATTCGGCCGAGAAATGTAATTTTGATGTTAACTCCCAAACCGCTGCGCAGAAGTCAACCAAACTTCACCCAATAGTTTATTGTATCACAATCTAGTAGTTACATTTGGAAATTTGGTTCTAGGACATTTGGTTTGAGCGCAATTCTCAAACTTAGTTAAAAAAAGCCATTTAAGCTTTTTGACAGTGAGATCTACGCGATTCGGCTGAGAAATGTAATTTGGATGTTAACTCCCAAACCGCTGCGCAGAAGTCAACCAAACTTCACCCAATAGTGTATTGTATCACAATCTAGTAGTTACATTTAGAATTTTGCTTCTAGGACATTTGGTTTGAGCGCAATCCTCAAACTGAGGTCAAAAAAGCCGTTCTCACCTTATGACAGTGAGATATATTCACTTCGGCCGAGAAATGTAATTTTGATGATAACTCCCAAGCCGCTGCGCAGAAGTGAACCAAACTTCACACAATAGTGTATTGTATCACAATCTAGTAGCTACATTTGGAAATTTGGTTCTAGGACATTTAGTCTGAGCGCAATCCTTAAACTGAGTTCAAAAAAGCCGTTCTCACCTTTTGACAGTGAGATTTACTCACATCGTTAGAGAAATGTAATTTGGATGTTAACTCCCAAACCGCTGCGCAGAAATTAACCAAACTTCACCCAATAGTGTATTGTATCACAATCTAGTAGTTACATTTGGAAATTTGGTTCTAGGACATTTGGTTTGAGCGCTATAATCAAACTTAGTTAAAAAAAGTCATTTAAGCCTTTTGACAGTGAGATCTACGCGATTCGGCTGAGAAATGTAATTTTGATGTTAACTCCCAAACCGCTGCGCAGAAGTCAACCAAACTTCACCCAATAGTGTATTGTATCACAATCTAGTAGTTACATTTGGAAATTTGGTTCTAGGACATTTGGTTTGAGCGCAATCCTCAAACTTAGTTAAAAAAAAGCCATTTAAGCCTTTTGACAGTGAGATCTACGCGATTCGGCCGAGAAATGTAATTTTGATGTTAACTCCCAAACCGCTGCGCAGAAGTCAACCAAACTTCACCCAATAGTTTATTGTATCACAATCTAGTAGTTACATTTGGAAATTTGGTTCTAGGACATTTGGTTTGAGCGCAATTCTCAAACTTAGTTAAAAAAAGCCATTTAAGCTTTTTGACAGTGAGATCTACGCGATTCGGCTGAGAAATGTAATTTGGATGTTAACTCCCAAACCGCTGCGCAGAAGTCAACCAAACTTCACCCAATAGTGTATTGTATCACAATCTAGTAGTTACATTTAGAATTTTGCTTCTAGGACATTTGGTTTGAGCGCAATCCTCAAACTGAGTTCAAAAAAGCCGTTCTCACCTTATGACAGTGAGATATATTCACTTCGGCCGAGAAATGTAATTTTGATGATAACTCCCAAGCCGCTGCGCAGAAGTGAACCAAACTTCACACAATAGTGTATTGTATCACAATCTAGTAGCTACATTTGGAAATTTGGTTCTAGGACATTTAGTCTGAGCGCAATCCTTAAACTGAGTTCAAAAAAGCCGTTCTCACCTTTTGACAGTGAGATTTACTCACATCGTTAGAGAAATGTAATTTGGATGTTAACTCCCAAACCGCTGCGCAGAAATTAACCAAACTTCACCCAATAGTGTATTGTATCACAATCTAGTAGTTACATTTGGAAATTTGGTTCTAGGACATTTGGTTTGAGCGCAATCCTCAAACTGAGTTAAAAAAAAGCCGTTCTCACCTTTTGACAGTGAGATCTATTCACTTCGGCCGAGAAATGTAATTTTGATTATAACTCCCAAACAGCTGTGCAGAAGTGAACCAAACTTCACCCAATGGTGTATTGTATCACAATCTAGTAGTTACATTTGGAAATTTGTTTCTAGGACATTTGGTTTGAGCGCAAACCTCAAACTGAGTTCAAAAAAGCCGTTCTCACCTTTTGACAGTGAGATCTATTCACTTCGGCCGAGAAATATAATTTTTATGTTAACTCCCAAATCGCTGCGCAGAAGTGAACCAAACTTCACCCAATAGCGTATTGTATCACAATCTAGTAGTTACATTTGGAAATTTGGTTCTAGGACATTTGGTTTGAGCGCAATCCTCAAATTGAGTTCAAAAAAGCCATTTAAGCCTTTTGACAGTGAGATCTACGCGATTCGGCCGAGAAATGTAATTTTGATGTTAACTCCCAAACCGCTGCGCAGAAGTCAACCAAACTTCACCCAATAGTGTATTGTATCACAATCTAGTAGTTACATTTGGAAATTTGGTTCTAGGACATTTGGTTTGAGCGCAATCCTCAAACTTAGTTAAAAAAAAGCCATTTAAGCCTTTTGACAGTGAGATCTACGCGATTCGGCCGAGAAATGTAATTTTGATGTTAACTCCCAAACCGCTGCGCAGAAGTCAACCAAACTTCACCCAATAGTTTATTGTATCACAATCTAGTAGTTACATTTGGAAATTTGGTTCTAGGACATTTGGTTTGAGCGCAATTCTCAAACTTAGTTAAAAAAAGCCATTTAAGCTTTTTGACAGTGAGATCTACGCGATTCGGCTGAGAAATGTAATTTGGATGTTAACTCCCAAACCGCTGCGCAGAAGTCAACCAAACTTCACCCAATAGTGTATTGTATCACAATCTAGTAGTTACATTTAGAATTTTGCTTCTAGGACATTTGGTTTGAGCGCAATCCTCAAACTGAGTTCAAAAAAGCCGTTCTCACCTTATGACAGTGAGATATATTCACTTCGGCCGAGAAATGTAATTTTGATGATAACTCCCAAGCCGCTGCGCAGAAGTGAACCAAACTTCACACAATAGTGTATTGTATCACAATCTAGTAGCTACATTTGGAAATTTGGTTCTAGGACATTTAGTCTGAGCGCAATCCTTAAACTGAGTTCAAAAAAGCCGTTCTCACCTTTTGACAGTGAGATTTACTCACATCGTTAGAGAAATGTAATTTGGATGTTAACTCCCAAACCGCTGCGCAGAAATTAACCAAACTTCACCCAATAGTGTATTGTATCACAATCTAGTAGTTACATTTGGAAATTTGGTTCTAGGACATTTGGTTTGAGCGCAATCCTCAAACTGAGTTAAAAAAAAGCCGTTCTCACCTTTTGACAGTGAGATCTATTCACTTCGGCCGAGAAATGTAATTTTGATTATAACTCCCAAACAGCTGTGCAGAAGTGAACCAAACTTCACCCAATGGTGTATTGTATCACAATCTAGTAGTTACATTTGGAAATTTGTTTCTAGGACATTTGGTTTGAGCGCAAACCTCAAACTGAGTTCAAAAAAGCCGTTCTCACCTTTTGACAGTGAGATCTATTCACTTCGGCCGAGAAATATAATTTTTATGTTAACTCCCAAATCGCTGCGCAGAAGTGAACCAAACTTCACCCAATAGCGTATTGTATCACAATCTAGTAGTTACATTTGGAAATTTGGTTCTAGGACATTTGGTTTGAGCGCAATCCTCAAATTGAGTTCAAAAAAGCCATTTAAGCCTTTTGACAGTGAGATCTACGCGATTCGGCCGAGAAATGTAATTTTGATGTTAACTCCCAAACCGCTGCGCAGAAGTCAACCAAACTTCACCCAATAGTGTATTGTATCACAATCTAGTAGTTACATTTGGAAATTTGGTTCTAGGACATTTGGTTTGAGCGCAATCCTCAAACTTAGTTAAAAAAAAGCCATTTAAGCCTTTTGACAGTGAGATCTACGCGATTCGGCCGAGAAATGTAATTTTGATGTTAACTCCCAAACCGCTGCGCAGAAGTCAACCAAACTTCACCCAATAGTGTATTGTATCACAATCTAGTAGTTACATTTGGAAATTTGGTTCTAGGACATTTGGTTTGAGCGCTATAATCAAACTTAGTTAAAAAAAGTCATTTAAGCCTTTTGACAGTGAGATCTACGCGATTCGGCTGAGAAATGCAATTTTGATGTTAACTCCCAAACCGCTGCGCAGAAGTCAACCAAACTTCACCCAATAGTGTATTGTATCACAATCTAGTAGTTACATTTGGAAATTTGGTTCTAGGACATTTGGTTTGAGCGCAATCCTAAAACTTAGTTAAAAAAAAGCCATTTAAGCCTTTTGACAGTGAGATCTACGCGATTCGGCCGAGAAATGTAATTTTGATGTTAACTCCCAAACCGCTGCGCAGAAGTCAACCAAACTTCACCCAATAGTTTATTGTATCACAATCTAGTAGTTACATTTGGAAATTTGGTTCTAGGACATTTGGTTTGAGCGCAATTCTCAAACTTAGTTAAAAAAAGCCATTTAAGCTTTTTGACAGTGAGATCTACGCGATTCGGCTGAGAAATGTAATTTGGATGTTAACTCCCAAACCGCTGCGCAGAAGTCAACCAAACTTCACCCAATAGTGTATTGTATCACAATCTAGTAGTTACATTTAGAATTTTGCTTCTAGGACATTTGGTTTGAGCGCAATCCTCAAACTGAGGTCAAAAAAGCCGTTCTCACCTTATGACAGTGAGATATATTCACTTCGGCCGAGAAATGTAATTTTGATGATAACTCCCAAGCCGCTGCGCAGAAGTGAACCAAACTTCACACAATAGTGTATTGTATCACAATCTAGTAGCTACATTTGGAAATTTGGTTCTAGGACATTTAGTCTGAGCGCAATCCTTAAACTGAGTTCAAAAAAGCCGTTCTCACCTTTTGACAGTGAGATTTACTCACATCGTTAGAGAAATGTAATTTGGATGTTAACTCCCAAACCGCTGCGCAGAAATTAACCAAACTTCACCCAATAGTGTATTGTATCACAATCTAGTAGTTACATTTGGAAATTTGGTTCTAGGACATTTGGTTTGAGCGCTATAATCAAACTTAGTTAAAAAAAGTCATTTAAGCCTTTTGACAGTGAGATCTACGCGATTCGGCTGAGAAATGTAATTTTGATGTTAACTCCCAAACCGCTGCGCAGAAGTCAACCAAACTTCACCCAATAGTGTATTGTATCACAATCTAGTAGTTACATTTGGAAATTTGGTTCTAGGACATTTGGTTTGAGCGCAATCCTAAAACTTAGTTAAAAAAAAGCCATTTAAGCCTTTTGACAGTGAGATCTACGCGATTCGGCCGAGAAATGTAATTTTGATGTTAACTCCCAAACCGCTGCGCAGAAGTCAACCAAACTTCACCCAATAGTTTATTGTATCACAATCTAGTAGTTACATTTGGAAATTTGGTTCTAGGACATTTGGTTTGAGCGCAATTCTCAAACTTAGTTAAAAAAAGCCATTTAAGCTTTTTGACAGTGAGATCTACGCGATTCGGCTGAGAAATGTAATTTGGATGTTAACTCCCAAACCGCTGCGCAGAAGTCAACCAAACTTCACCCAATAGTGTATTGTATCACAATCTAGTAGTTACATTTAGAATTTTGCTTCTAGGACATTTGGTTTGAGCGCAATCCTCAAACTGAGTTCAAAAAAGCCGTTCTCACCTTATGACAGTGAGATATATTCACTTCGGCCGAGAAATGTAATTTTGATGATAACTCCCAAGCCGCTGCGCAGAAGTGAACCAAACTTCACACAATAGTGTATTGTATCACAATCTAGTAGCTACATTTGGAAATTTGGTTCTAGGACATTTAGTCTGAGCGCAATCCTTAAACTGAGTTCAAAAAAGCCGTTCTCACCTTTTGACAGTGAGATTTACTCACATCGTTAGAGAAATGTAATTTGGATGTTAACTCCCAAACCGCTGCGCAGAAATTAACCAAACTTCACCCAATAGTGTATTGTATCACAATCTAGTAGTTACATTTGGAAATTTGGTTCTAGGACATTTGGTTTGAGCGCAATCCTCAAACTGAGTTAAAAAAAAGCCGTTCTCACCTTTTGACAGTGAGATCTATTCACTTCGGCCGAGAAATGTAATTTTGATTATAACTCCCAAACAGCTGTGCAGAAGTGAACCAAACTTCACCCAATGGTGTATTGTATCACAATCTAGTAGTTACATTTGGAAATTTGTTTCTAGGACATTTGGTTTGAGCGCAAACCTCAAACTGAGTTCAAAAAAGCCGTTCTCACCTTTTGACAGTGAGATCTATTCACTTCGGCCGAGAAATATAATTTTTATGTTAACTCCCAAATCGCTGCGCAGAAGTGAACCAAACTTCACACAATAGTGTATTGTATCACAATCTAGTAGCTACATTTGGAAATTTGGTTCTAGGACATTTAGTCTGAGCGCAATCCTTAAACTGAGTTCAAAAAAGCCGTTCTCACCTTTTGACAGTGAGATTTACTCACATCGTTAGAGAAATGTAATTTGGATGTTAACTCCCAAACCGCTGCGCAGAAATTAACCAAACTTCACCCAATAGTGTATTGTATCACAATCTAGTAGTTACATTTGGAAATTTGGTTCTAGGACATTTGGTTTGAGCGCAATCCTCAAACTGAGTTAAAAAAAAGCCGTTCTCACCTTTTGACAGTGAGATCTATTCACTTCGGCCGAGAAATGTAATTTTGATTATAACTCCCAAACAGCTGTGCAGAAGTGAACCAAACTTCACCCAATGGTGTATTGTATCACAATCTAGTAGTTACATTTGGAAATTTGTTTCTAGGACATTTGGTTTGAGCGCAAACCTCAAACTGAGTTCAAAAAAGCCGTTCTCACCTTTTGACAGTGAGATCTATTCACTTCGGCCGAGAAATATAATTTTTATGTTAACTCCCAAATCGCTGCGCAGAAGTGAACCAAACTTCACCCAATAGCGTATTGTATCACAATCTAGTAGTTACATTTGGAAATTTGGTTCTAGGACATTTGGTTTGAGCGCAATCCTCAAATTGAGTTCAAAAAAGCCATTTAAGCCTTTTGACAGTGAGATCTACGCGATTCGGCCGAGAAATGTAATTTTGATGTTAACTCCCAAACCGCTGCGCAGAAGTCAACCAAACTTCACCCAATAGTGTATTGTATCACAATCTAGTAGTTACATTTGGAAATTTGGTTCTAGGACATTTGGTTTGAGCGCAATCCTCAAACTTAGTTAAAAAAAAGCCATTTAAGCCTTTTGACAGTGACATCTACGCGATTCGGCCGAGAAATGTAATTTTGATGTTAACTCCCAAACCGCTGCGCAGAAGTCAACCAAACTTCACCCAATAGTTTATTGTATCACAATCTAGTAGTTACATTTGGAAATTTGGTTCTAGGACATTTGGTTTGAGCTCAATTCTCAAACTTAGTTAAAAAAAGCCATTTAAGCTTTTTGACAGTGAGATCTACGCGATTCGGCTGAGAAATGTAATTTGGATGTTAACTCCCAAACCGCTGCGAAGAAGTCAACCAAACTTCACCCAATAGTGTATTGTATCACAATCTAGTAGTTACATTTAGAATTTTGCTTCTAGGACATTTGGTTTGAGCGCAATCCTCAAACTGAGTTCAAAAAAGCCGTTCTCACCTTATGACAGTGAGATATATTCACTTCGGCCGAGAAATGTAATTTTGATGATAACTCCCAAGCCGCTGCGCAGAAGTGAACCAAACTTCACACAATAGTGTATTGTATCACAATCTAGTAGCTACATTTGGAAATTTGGTTCTAGGACATTTAGTCTGAGCGCAATCCTTAAACTGAGTTCAAAAAAGCCGTTCTCACCTTTTGACAGTGAGATTTACTCACATCGTTAGAGAAATGTAATTTGGATGTTAACTCCCAAACCGCTGCGCAGAAATTAACCAAACTTCACCCAATAGTGTATTGTATCACAATCTAGTAGTTACATTTGGAAATTTGGTTCTAGGACATTTGGTTTGAGCGCAATCCTCAAACTGAGTTAAAAAAAAAGCCGTTCTCACCTTTTGACAGTGAGATCTATTCACTTCGGCCGAGAAATGTAATTTTGATTATAACTCCCAAACAGCTGTGCAGAAGTGAACCAAACTTCACCCAATGGTGTATTGTATCACAATCTAGTAGTTACATTTGGAAATTTGTTTCTAGGACATTTGGTTTGAGCGCAAACCTCAAACTGAGTTCAAAAAAGCCGTTCTCACCTTTTGACAGTGAGATCTATTCACTTCGGCCGAGAAATATAATTTTTATGTTAACTCCCAAATCGCTGCGCAGAAGTGAACCAAACTTCACCCAATAGCGTATTGTATCACAATCTAGTAGTTACATTTGGAAATTTGGTTCTAGGACATTTGGTTTGAGCGCAATCCTCAAACTGAGTTCAAAAAAGCCATTTAAGCCTTTTGACAGTGAGATCTACGCGATTCGGCCGAGAAATGTAATTTTGATGTTAACTCCCAAACCGCTGCGCAGAAGTCAACCAAACTTCACCCAATAGTGTATTGTATCACAATCTAGTAGTTACATTTGGAAATTTGGTTCTAGGACATTTGGTTTGAGCGCAATCCTCAAACTTAGTTAAAAAAAGTCATTTAAGCCTTTTGACAGTGAGATCTACGCGATTCGGCTGAGAAATGTAATTTTGATGTTAACTCCCAAACCGCTGCGCAGAAGTCAACCAAACTTCACCCAATAGTGTATTGTATCACAATCTAGTAGTTACATTTGGAAATTTGGTTCTAGGACATTTGGTTTGAGCGCAATCCTCAAACTTAGTTAAAAAAAAGCCATTTAAGCCTTTTGACAGTGAGATCTACGCGATTCGGCCGAGAAATGTAATTTTGATGTTAACTCCCAAACCGCTGCGCAGAAGTCAACCAAACTTCACCCAATAGTTTATTGTATCACAATCTAGTAGTTTCATTTGGAAATTTGGTTCTAGGACATTTGGTTTGAGCGCAATCCTCAAACTTAGTTAAAAAAAGCCATTTAAGCCTTTTGACAGTGAGATCTACGCGATTCGGCCGAGAAATGTAATTTTGATGTTAACTCCCAAACCGCTGCGCAGAAGTCAACCAAACTTCACCCAATAGTTTATTGTATCACATTCTAGTAGTTACATTTGGAAATTTGGTTCTAGGACATTTGGTTTGAGCGCAATCCTCAAACTTAGTTAAAAAAAGCCATTTAAGCTTTTTGACAGTGAGATCTACGCGATTCGGCTGAGAAATGTAATTTGGATGTTAACTCCCAAACCGCTGCGCAGAAGTCAACCAAACTTCACCCAATAGTGTATTGTATCACAATCTAGTAGTTACATTTAGAATTTTGCTTCTAGGACATTTGGTTTGAGCGCAATCGTCAAACTTAGTTAAAAAAAGTCATTTAAGCCTTTTGACAGTGAGATCTATGCTATTCGGCTGAGAAATTTAATTTTTATGTTAACTCCCAAACCGCTGCGCAGAAGTCAACCAAACTTCACCAAATAGTGTATTGTATCACAATCTAGTAGTTACATTTGGAAATTTGGTTCTAGGACATTTGGTTTGAGCGCTATAATCGAACTTAGTTAAAAAAAGCCATTTAAGCCTTTTGACAGTGAGATCTACGCGACTCGGCTGAGAAATGTAATTTTGATGTTAACTCCCAAACCGCTGCGAAGAAGTCAACCAAACTTCACCCAATAGTGTATTGTATCACAATCTAGTAGTTACATTTGGAAATTTGGTTCTAGGACATTTAGTTTGAGCGCAATCCTTAAACTGAGTTCAAAAAAGCCGTTCTCACCTTTTGACAGTGAGGTTTACTCACATCGGCACAGAAATGTTATTTTGATGTTAACTCCCAAACCGCTGCGCAGAAGTTCACCAAACTTCACCCAATAGTGTATTGTATCACAATCTAGTAGTTACATTTGGAAATTTGTTTCTAGGACATTTGGTTTGAGCGCAATCCTCAAACTGAGTTAAAAAAAATCCGTTCTCACCTTTTGACAGTGAGATCTATTCACTTCGGCCGAGAAATGTAATTTTTATGTTAACTCCCAAACCGCTTCGCAGAAGTGAACCAAATTTCACCCAATAGTGTATTGTATCACAATCTAGTAGTTACATTTGGAAATTTGGTTCTAGGACATTTGGTTTGAGCTCAATCTTTTAACTGAGTTCAAAAAAGCCATTCTCACCTTTTGACAGTGAGATCTATTCACTTCGGCCGAGAAATGTAATCTTGATGTTAACTCCCAAACCGCTGCGCGGAAGTGAACCAAACTTAACCCAATAGTGTATTGTATCACAATCTAGTAGTTACATTTGGAAATTTGGTTCTAGGACATTTGGTTTGAGCGCAATCCTCAAACTGAATTCAAAAAAGCCGTTCTCACCTTATGACAGTGAGATATATTCACTTCGGCCGAGAAATGTAATTTTGATGATAACTCCCAAGCCGCTGCGCAGAAGTGAACCAAACTTCACACAATAGTGTATTGTATCACAATCTAGTAGCTACATTTGGAAATTTGGTTCAAGGACATTTAGTCTGAGCGCAATCCTTAAACTGAGTTCAAAAAAGCCGTTCTCACCTTTTGACAGTGAGATTTACTCACATCGTTAGAGAAATGTAATTTGGATGTTAACTCCCAAACCGCTGCGCAGAAATTAACCAAACTTCACCCAATAGTGTATTGTATCACAATCTAGTAGTTACATTTGGAAATTTGGTTCTAGGACATTTGGTTTGAGCGCAATCCTCAAACTGAGTTAAAAAAAAGCCGTTCTCACCTTTTGACAGTGAGATCTATTCACTTCGGCCGAGAAATGTAATTTTGATTATAACTCCCAAACAGCTGTGCAGAAGTGAACCAAACTTCACCCAATGGTGTATTGTATCACAATCTAGTAGTTACATTTGGACATTTGTTTCTAGGACATTTGGTTTGAGCGCAAACCTCAAACTGAGTTCAAAAAAGCCGTTCTCACCTTTTGACAGTGAGATCTATTCACTTCGGCCGAGAAATATAATTTTTATGTTAACTCCCAAATCGCTGCGCAGAAGTGAACCAAACTTCACCCAATAGCGTATTGTATCACAATCTAGTAGTTACATTTGGAAATTTGGTTCTAGGACATTTGGTTTGAGCGCAATCCTCAAACTGAGTTCAAAAAAGCCATTTAAGCCTTTTGACAGTGAGATCTACGCGATTCGGCCGAGAAATGTAATTTTGATGTTAACTCCCAAACCGCTGCGCAGAAGGCAACCAAACTTCACCCAATAGTGTATTGTATCACAATCTAGTAGTTACATTTGGAAATTTGGTTCTAGGACATTTGGTTTGAGCGCAATCCTCAAACTTAGTTAAAAAAAGCCATTTAAGCCTTTTGACAGTGAGATCTACGCGATTCGGCCGAGAAATGTAATTTTGATGTTAACTCCCAAACCGCTGCGCAGAAGTCAACCAAACTTCACCCAATAGTGTATTGTATCACAATCTAGTAGTTACATTTGGAAATTTGGTTCTAGGACATTTGGTTTGAGCGCTATAATCAAACTTAGTTAAAAAAAGTCATTTAAGCCTTTTGACAGTGAGATCTACGCGATTCGGCTGAGAAATGTAATTTTGATGTTAACTCCCAAACCGCTGCGCAGAAGTCAACCAAACTTCACCCAATAGTGTATTGTATCACAATCTAGTAGTTACATTTGGAAATTTGGTTCTAGGACATTTGGTTTGAGCGCAATCCTCAAACTTAGTTAAAAAAAAGCCATTTAAGCCTTTTGACAGTGAGATCTACGCGATTCGGCCGAGAAATGTAATTTTGATGTTAACTCCCAAACCGCTGCGCAGAAGTCAACCAAACTTCACCCAATAGTTTATTGTATCACAATCTAGTAGTTACATTTGGAAATTTGGTTCTAGGACATTTGGTTTGAGCGCAATTCTCAAACTTAGTTAAAAAAAAGCCATTTAAGCTTTTTGACAGTGAGATCTACGCGATTCGGCTGAGAAATGTAATTTGGATGTTAACTCCCAAACCGCTGCGCAGAAGTCAACCAAACTTCACCCAATAGTGTATTGTATCACAATCTAGTAGTTACATTTAGAATTTTGCTTCTAGGACATTTGGTTTGAGCGCAATCCTCAAACTGAGTTCAAAAAAGCCGTTCTCACCTTATGACAGTGAGATATATTCACTTCGGCCGAGAAATGTAATTTTGATGATAACTCCCAAGCCGCTGCGCAGAAGTGAACCAAACTTCACACAATAGTGTATTGTATCACAATCTAGTAGCTACATTTGGAAATTTGGTTCTAGGACATTTAGTCTGAGCGCAATCCTTAAACTGAGTTCAAAAAAGCCGTTCTCACCTTTTGACAGTGAGATTTACTCACATCGTTAGAGAAATGTAATTTGGATGTTAACTCCCAAACCGCTGCGCAGAAATTAACCAAACTTCACCCAATAGTGTATTGTATCACAATCTAGTAGTTACATTTGGAAATTTGGTTCTAGGACATTTGGTTTGAGCGCAATCCTCAAACTGAGTTAAAAAAAAAGCCGTTCTCACCTTTTGACAGTGAGATCTATTCACTTCGGCCGAGAAATGTAATTTTGATTATAACTCCCAAACAGCTGTGCAGAAGTGAACCAAACTTCACCCAATGGTGTATTGTATCACAATCTTTTAGTTACATTTGGAAATTTGTTTCTAGGACATTTGGTTTGAGCGCAAACCTCAAACTGAGTTCAAAAAAGCCGTTCTCACCTTTTGACAGTGAGATCTATTCACTTCGGCCGAGAAATATAATTTTTATGTTAACTCCCAAATCGCTGCGCAGAAGTGAACCAAACTTCACCCAATAGCGTATTGTATCACAATCTAGTAGTTACATTTGGAAATTTGGTTCTAGGACATTTGGTTTGAGCGCAATCCTCAAATTGAGTTCAAAAAAGCCATTTAAGCCTTTTGACAGTGAGATCTACGCGATTCGGCCGAGAAATGTAATTTTGATGTTAACTCCCAAACCGCTGCGCAGAAGTCAACCAAACTTCACCCAATAGTGTATTGTATCACAATCTAGTAGTTACATTTGGAAATTTGGTTCTAGGACATTTGGTTTGAGCGCAATCCTCAAACTTAGTTAAAAAAAAGCCATTTAAGCCTTTTGACAGTGAGATCTACGCGATTCGGCCGAGAAATGTAATTTTGATGTTAACTCCCAAACCGCTGCGCAGAAGTCAACCAAACTTCACCCAATAGTGTATTGTATCACAATCTAGTAGTTACATTTGGAAATTTGGTTCTAGGACATTTGGTTTGAGCGCTATAATCAAACTTAGTTAAAAAAAGTCATTTAAGCCTTTTGACAGTGAGATCTACGCGATTCGGCTGAGAAATGTAATTTTGATGTTAACTCCCAAACCGCTGCGCAGAAGTCAACCAAACTTCACCCAATAGTGTATTGTATCACAATCTAGTAGTTACATTTGGAAATTTGGTTCTAGGACATTTGGTTTGAGCGCAATCCTCAAACTTAGTTAAAAAAAAGCCATTTAAGCCTTTTGACAGTGAGATCTACGCGATTCGGCCGAGAAATGTAATTTTGATGTTAACTCCCAAACCGCTGCGCAGAAGTCAACCAAACTTCACCCAATAGTTTATTGTATCACAATCTAGTAGTTACATTTGGAAATTTGGTTCTAGGACATTTGGTTTGAGCGCAATTCTCAAACTTAGTTAAAAAAAGCCATTTAAGCTTTTTGACAGTGAGATCTACGCGATTCGGCTGAGAAATGTAATTTGGATGTTAACTCCCAAACCGCTGCGCAGAAGTCAACCAAACTTCACCCAATAGTGTATTGTATCACAATCTAGTAGTTACATTTAGAATTTTGCTTCTAGGACATTTGGTTTGAGCGCAATCCTCAAACTGAGTTCAAAAAAGCCGTTCTCACCTTATGACAGTGAGATATATTCACTTCGGCCGAGAAATGTAATTTTGATGATAACTCCCAAGCCGCTGCGCAGAAGTGAACCAAACTTCACACAATAGTGTATTGTATCACAATCTAGTAGCTACATTTGGAAATTTGGTTCTAGGACATTTAGTCTGAGCGCAATCCTTAAACTGAGTTCAAAAAAGCCGTTCTCACCTTTTGACAGTGAGATTTACTCACATCGTTAGAGAAATGTAATTTGGATGTTAACTCCCAAACCGCTGCGCAGAAATTAACCAAACTTCACCCAATAGTGTATTGTATCACAATCTAGTAGTTACATTTGGAAATTTGGTTCTAGGACATTTGGTTTGAGCGCAATCCTCAAACTGAGTTAAAAAAAAGCCGTTCTCACCTTTTGACAGTGAGATCTATTCACTTCGGCCGAGAAATGTAATTTTGATTATAACTCCCAAACAGCTGTGCAGAAGTGAACCAAACTTCACCCAATGGTGTATTGTATCACAATCTAGTAGTTACATTTGGAAATTTGTTTCTAGGACATTTGGTTTGAGCGCAAACCTCAAACTGAGTTCAAAAAAGCCGTTCTCACCTTTTGACAGTGAGATCTATTCACTTCGGCCGAGAAATATAATTTTTATGTTAACTCCCAAATCGCTGCGCAGAAGTGAACCAAACTTCACCCAATAGCGTATTGTATCACAATCTAGTAGTTACATTTGGAAATTTGGTTCTAGGACATTTGGTTTGAGCGCAATCCTCAAATTGAGTTCAAAAAAGCCATTTAAGCCTTTTGACAGTGAGATCTACGCGATTCGGCCGAGAAATGTAATTTTGATGTTAACTCCCAAACCGCTGCGCAGAAGTCAACCAAACTTCACCCAATAGTGTATTGTATCACAATCTAGTAGTTACATTTGGAAATTTGGTTCTAGGACATTTGGTTTGAGCGCAATCCTCAAACTTAGTTAAAAAAAAGCCATTTAAGCCTTTTGACAGTGAGATCTACGCGATTCGGCCGAGAAATGTAATTTTGATGTTAACTCCCAAACCGCTGCGCAGAAGTCAACCAAACTTCACCCAATAGTGTATTGTATCACAATCTAGTAGTTACATTTGGAAATTTGGTTCTAGGACATTTGGTTTGAGCGCTATAATCAAACTTAGTTAAAAAAAGTCATTTAAGCCTTTTGACAGTGAGATCTACGCGATTCGGCTGAGAAATGTAATTTTGATGTTAACTCCCAAACCGCTGCGCAGAAGTCAACCAAACTTCACCCAATAGTGTATTGTATCACAATCTAGTAGTTACATTTGGAAATTTGGTTCTAGGACATTTGGTTTGAGCGCAATCCTCAAACTTAGTTAAAAAAAAGCCATTTAAGCCTTTTGACAGTGAGATCTACGCGATTCGGCCGAGAAATGTAATTCTGATGTTAACTCCCAAACCGCTGCGCAGAAGTCAACCAAACTTCACCCAATAGTTTATTGTATCACAATCTAGTAGTTACATTTGGAAATTTGGTTCTAGGACATTTGGTTTGAGCGCAATTCTCAAACTTAGTTAAAAAAAGCCATTTAAGCTTTTTGACAGTGAGATCTACGCGATTCGGCTGAGAAATGTAATTTGGATGTTAACTCCCAAACCGCTGCGCAGAAGTCAACCAAACTTCACCCAATAGTGTATTGTATCACAATCTAGTAGTTACATTTAGAATTTTGCTTCTAGGACATTTGGTTTGAGCGCAATCCTCAAACTGAGGTCAAAAAAGCCGTTCTCACCTTATGACAGTGAGATATATTCACTTCGGCCGAGAAATGTAATTTTGATGATAACTCCCAAGCCGCTGCGCAGAAGTGAACCAAACTTCACACAATAGTGTATTGTATCACAATCTAGTAGCTACATTTGGAAATTTGGTTCTAGGACATTTAGTCTGAGCGCAATCCTTAAACTGAGTTCAAAAAAGCCGTTCTCACCTTTTGACAGTGAGATTTACTCACATCGTTAGAGAAATGTAATTTGGATGTTAACTCCCAAACCGCTGCGCAGAAATTAACCAAACTTCACCCAATAGTGTATTGTATCACAATCTAGTAGTTACATTTGGAAATTTGGTTCTAGGACATTTGGTTTGAGCGCAATCCTCAAACTGAGTTAAAAAAAAGCCGTTCTCACCTTTTGACAGTGAGATCTATTCACTTCGGCCGAGAAATGTAATTTTGATTATAACTCCCAAACAGCTGTGCAGAAGTGAACCAAACTTCACCCAATGGTGTATTGTATCACAATCTAGTAGTTACATTTGGAAATTTGTTTCTAGGACATTTGGTTTGAGCGCAAACCTCAAACTGAGTTCAAAAAAGCCGTTCTCACCTTTTGACAGTGAGATCTATTCACTTCGGCCGAGAAATATAATTTTTATGTTAACTCCCAAATCGCTGCGCAGAAGTGAACCAAACTTCACCCAATAGCGTATTGTATCACAATCTAGTAGTTACATTTGGAAATTTGGTTCTAGGACATTTGGTTTGAGCGCAATCCTCAAATTGAGTTCAAAAAAGCCATTTAAGCCTTTTGACAGTGAGATCTACGCGATTCGGCCGAGAAATGTAATTTTGATGTTAACTCCCAAACCGCTGCGCAGAAGTCAACCAAACTTCACCCAATAGTGTATTGTATCACAATCTAGTAGTTACATTTGGAAATTTGGTTCTAGGACATTTGGTTTGAGCGCAATCCTCAAACTTAGTTAAAAAAAAGCCATTTAAGCCTTTTGACAGTGAGATCTACGCGATTCGGCCGAGAAATGTAATTTTGATGTTAACTCCCAAACCGCTGCGCAGAAGTCAACCAAACTTCACCCAATAGTTTATTGTATCACAATCTAGTAGTTACATTTGGAAATTTGGTTCTAGGACATTTGGTTTGAGCGCAATTCTCAAACTTAGTTAAAAAAAGCCATTTAAGCTTTTTGACAGTGAGATCTACGCGATTCGGCTGAGAAATGTAATTTGGATGTTAACTCCCAAACCGCTGCGAAGAAGTCAACCAAACTTCACCCAATAGTGTATTGTATCACAATCTAGTAGTTACATTTAGAATTTTGCTTCTAGGACATTTGGTTTGAGCGCAATCCTCAAACTGAGTTCAAAAAAGCCGTTCTCACCTTATGACAGTGAGATATATTCACTTCGGCCGAGAAATGTAATTTTGATGATAACTCCCAAGCCGCTGCGCAGAAGTGAACCAAACTTCACACAATAGTGTATTGTATCACAATCTAGTAGCTACATTTGGAAATTTGGTTCTAGGACATTTAGTCTGAGCGCAATCCTTAAACTGAGTTCAAAAAAGCCGTTCTCACCTTTTGACAGTGAGATTTACTCACATCGTTAGAGAAATGTAATTTGGATGTTAACTCCCAAACCGCTGCGCAGAAATTAACCAAACTTCACCCAATAGTGTATTGTATCACAATCTAGTAGTTACATTTGGAAATTTGGTTCTAGGACATTTGGTTTGAGCGCAATCCTCAAACTGAGTTAAAAAAAAGCCGTTCTCACCTTTTGACAGTGAGATCTATTCACTTCGGCCGAGAAATGTAATTTTGATTATAACTCCCAAACAGCTGTGCAGAAGTGAACCAAACTTCACCCAATGGTGTATTGTATCACAATCTAGTAGTTACATTTGGAAATTTGTTTCTAGGACATTTGGTTTGAGCGCAAACCTCAAACTGAGTTCAAAAAAGCCGTTCTCACCTTTTGACAGTGAGATCTATTCACTTCGGCCGAGAAATATAATTTTTATGTTAACTCCCAAATCGCTGCGCAGAAGTGAACCAAACTTCACCCAATAGCGTATTGTATCACAATCTAGTAGTTACATTTGGAAATTTGGTTCTAGGACATTTGGTTTGAGCGCAATCCTCAAACTGAGTTCAAAAAAGCCATTTAAGCCTTTTGACAGTGAGATCTACGCGATTCGGCCGAGAAATGTAATTTTGATGTTAACTCCCAAACCGCTGCGCAGAAGTCAACCAAACTTCACCCAATAGTGTATTGTATCACAATCTAGTAGTTACATTTGGAAATTTGGTTCTAGGACATTTGGTTTGAGTGCAATCCTCAAACTTAGTTAAAAAAAGTCATTTAAGCCTTTTGACAGTGAGATCTACGCGATTCGGCCGAGAAATGTAATTTTGATGTTAACTCCCAAACCGCTGCGCAGAAGTCAACCAAACTTCACCCAATAGTGTATTGTATCACAATCTAGTAGTTACATTTGGAAATTTGGTTCTAGGACATTTGGTTTGAGCGCAATCCTCAAACTTAGTTAAAAAAAAGCCATTTAAGCCTTTTGACAGTGAGATCTACGCGATTCGGCCGAGAAATGTAATTTTGATGTTAACTCCCAAACCGCTGCGCAGAAGTCAACCAAACTTCACCCAATAGTTTATTGTATCACAATCTAGTAGTTTCATTTGGAAATTTGGTTCTAGGACATTTGGTTTGAGCGCAATTCTCAAACTTAGTTAAAAAAAGCCATTTAAGCTTTTCGACAGTGAGATCTACGCGATTCGGCTGAGAAATGTAATTTGGATGTTAACTCCCAAACCGCTGCGCAGAAGTCAACCAAACTTCACCCAATAGTGTATTGTATCACAATCTAGTAGTTACATTTAGAATTTTGCTTCTAGGACATTTGGTTTGAGCGCAATCGTCAAACTTAGTTAAAAAAAAACCATTTAAGCCTTTTGACAGTGAGATCTACGCGATTCGGCCGAGAAATGTAATTTTGATGTTAACTCCCAAATCGCTGCGCAGAAGTGAACCAAACTTCACCCAATAGCGTATTGTATCACAATCTAGTAGTTACATTTGGAAATTTGGTTCTAGGACATTTGGTTTGAGCGCAATCCTCAAACTGAGTTCAAAAAAGCCATTTAAGCCTTTTGACAGTGAGATCTACGCGATTCGGCCGAGAAATGTAATTTTGATGTTAACTCCCAAACCGCTGCGCAGAAGTCAACCAAACTTCACCCAATAGTGTATTGTATCACAATCTAGTAGTTACATTTGGAAATTTGGTTCTAGGACATTTGGTTTGAGTGCAATCCTCAAACTTAGTTAAAAAAAGTCATTTAAGCCTTTTGACAGTGAGATCTACGCGATTCGGCTGAGAAATGTAATTTTGATGTTAACTCCCAAACCGCTGCGCAGAAGTCAACCAAACTTCACCCAATAGTGTATTGTATCACAATCTAGTAGTTACATTTGGAAATTTGGTTCTAGGACATTTGGTTTGAGCGCAATCCTCAAACTTAGTTAAAAAAAAGCCATTTAAGCCTTTTGACAGTGAGATCTACGCGATTCGGCCGAGAAATGTAATTTTGATGTTAACTCCCAAACCGCTGCGCAGAAGTCAACCAAACTTCACCCAATAGTGTATTGTATCACAATCTAGTAGTTACATTTGGAAATTTGATTCTAGGACATTTGGTTTGAGCGCAATCCTCAAACTTAGTTAAAAAAAAACCATTTAAGCCTTTTGACAGTGAGATCTACGCGATTCGGCCGAGAAATGTAATTTTGATGATAACTCCCAAACCGCTGCGCAGAAGTCAACCAAACTTCACCCAATAGTGTATTGTATCACAATCTAGTAGTTACATTTGGAAATTTGGTTCTAGGACATTAAGTTTGAGCGCAATCCTTAAACTGAATTCAAAAAAGCCGTTATCACCTTTTGACAGTGAAATCTACTCACATCGGCCGAGAAATGTAATTTTGATGTTAACTCCCAAACCGCTGCGCAGAAGTGAACCAAACTTCACCCAATAGTGTATTGTATCACAATCTAGTAGTTACATTTGGAAATTTTGTTCTAGGACATTTGGTTTGAGCGCAATCCTCAAACTGAGTTCAAAAAGCTGTTCTCCCCTTTTGACAGTGAGCTCTACTCACTTCGGCCGAGAAATGTAATTTGGATGTTAACTCCCAAACCGCTGCGCAGAAGTCAACCAAACTTCACCCAATAGTGTATTGTATCACAATCTAGTAGTTACATTTGGAAATTTGGTTCTAGGACATTTGGTTTGAGCGCAATCCTCAAACTGAGTTCAAAAAAGCTGTTCTCCCCTTTTGACAGTGAGCTCTACTCACTTCGGCCGAGAAATGTAATTTGGATGTTAACTCCCAAACCGCTGCGCAGAAGTCAACCAAACTTCACCCAATAGTGTATTGTATCACAATCTAGTAGTTACATTTGGAAATTTGGATCTAGGACATTTGGTTTGAGCGCAGTCCTCAAACCGAGTTCAAAAAAGCCATTTACGCCTTTTGACAGTGAAATCTACTCATTTCGGCCTAGAAATTCAATTTTGATGATAACTCCCAAACCGCTGCGCAGAAGTTAACCAAACTTCACCCAATAGTGTATTGTATCACAATCTAGTAGGTACATTTAGAATTTTGCTTCTAGGACATTTGGTTTGAGCGCAATCGTCAAACTTCGTTAAAAAAAGCCATTTAAGCCTTTTGACAGTGAGATCTACGCGATTCGGCTGAGAAATGTAATTTTGATGTTAACTCCCAAACCGCTGCGCAGAAGTCAACCAAACTTCACCAAATAGTGTATTGTATCACAATGTAGTAGTTACATTTGGAAATTTGGTTCTAGGACATTTGGTTTGAGCGCTATAATCAAACTTAGTTAAAAAAAGTCATTTAAGCCTTTTGACAGTGAGATCTACGCGATTCGGCTGAGAAATGTAATTTTGATGTTAACTCCCAAACCGCTGCGCAGAAGTCAACCAAACTTCACCCAATAGTGTATTGTATCACAATCTAGTAGTTACATTTGGAAATTTGGTTCTAGGACATTTGGTTTGAGCGCAATCCTCAAACTTAGTTAAAAAAAGCCATTTAAGCCTTTTGACAGTGAGATCTACGCGATTCGGCCGAGAAATGTAATTTTGATGTTAACTCCCAAACCGCTGTGCAGAAGTCAACCAAACTTCACCCAATAGTTTATTGTATCACATTCTAGTAGTTACATTTGGAAATTTGGTTCTAGGACATTTGGTTTGAGCGCAATCCTCAAACTTAGTTAAAAAAAGCCATTTAAGCTTTTTGACAGTGAGATC
Organism: Corythoichthys intestinalis; assembly: GCF_030265065.1. Lineage (NCBI taxonomy): Eukaryota > Metazoa > Chordata > Actinopteri > Syngnathiformes > Syngnathidae > Corythoichthys > Corythoichthys intestinalis. Next base: position 63,330,078 of record NC_080398.1, on the reverse strand, counting down.
TACGCGATTCGGCTGAGAAATGTAATTTGGATGTTAACTCCCAAACCGCTGCGCAGAAGTCAACCAAACTTCACCCAATAGTGTATTGTATCACAATCTAGTAGTTACATTTAGAATTTTGCTTCTAGGACATTTGGTTTGAGCGCAATCGTCAAACTTAGTTAAAAAAAGTCATTTAAGCCTTTTGACAGTGAGATCTATGCGATTCGGCTTAGAAATTTAATTTTTATGTTAACTCCCAAACCGCTGCGCAGAAGTCAACCAAACTTCACCAAATAGTGTATTGTATCACAATCTAGTAGTTACATTTGGAAATTTGGTTCTAGGACATTTGGTTTGAGCGCTATAATCGAACTTAGTTAAAAAAAGCCATTTAAGCCTTTTGACAGTGAGATCTACGCGACTCGGCTGAGAAATGTAATTTTGATGTTAACTCCCAAACCGCTGCGAAGAAGTCAACCAAACTTCACCCAATAGTGTATTGTATCACAATCTAGTAGTTACATTTGAAAATTTGGTTCTAGGACATTTGGTTTGAGCGCAATCCTCAAACTTAGTTAAAAAAAGCCATTTAAGCCTTTTTACAGTGAGATCTACGCGATTCGGCCGAGAAATGTAATTTTGATGTTAACTCCCAAAACGCTGCGCAGAAGTCAACCAAACTTCACCCAATAGTTTATTGTATCACATTCGAGTAGTTACATTTGGAAATTTTGTTCTAGGACATTTGGTTTGAGCGCAATCCTCAAACTTAGTTAAAAAAAGCCATTTAAGCTTTTTGACAGTGAGATCTACGCGACTCGGCTGAGAAATGTAATTTGGATGTTAACTCCCAAACCGCTGCGCAGAAGTCAACCAAACTTCACCCAATAGTGTATTGTATCACAATCTAGTAGTTACATTTGGAAATTTGGTTCTAGGACATTTGGTTTGAGCGCAATCCTCAAACTTAGTTAAAAAAAGCCATTTAAGCTTTTTGACAGTGAGATCTACGCGATTCGGCTGAGAAATGTAATTTGGATGTTAACTCCCAAACCGCTGCGCAGAAGTCAACCAAACTTCACCCAATAGTGTATTGTATCACAATCTAGTAGTTACATTTAGAATTTTGCTTCTAGGACATTTGGTTTGAGCGCAATCGTCAAACTTAGTTAAAAAAAAGTCATTTAAGCCTTTTGACAGTGAGATCTATGCGATTCGGCTTAGAAATTTAATTTTTATGTTAACTCCCAAACCGCTGCGCAGAAGTCAACCAAACTTCACCAAATAGTGTATTGTATCACAATCTAGTAGTTACATTTGGAAATTTGGTTCTAGGACATTTGAATTGAGCGCTATAATCGAACTTAGTTAAAAAAAGCCATTTAAGCCTTTTGACAGTGAGATCTACGCGACTCGGCTGAGAAATGTAATTTTGATGTTAACTCCCAAACCGCTGCGAAGAAGTCAACCAAACTTCACCCAATAGTGTATTGTATCACAATCTAGTAGTTACATTTGGAAATTTTGTTCTAGGACATTTGGTTTGAGCGCAATCCTCAAACTGAGTTCAAAAAGCTGTTCTCCCCTTTTGACAGTGAGCTCTACTCACTTCGGCCGAGAAATGTAATTTGGATGTTAACTCCCAAACCGCTGCGCAGAAGTGAACCAAACTTCACCCAATAGTGTATTTTATCACAATCTATTGGTTACATTTGGAAATTTGGTTCTAGGACATTTGGCTTGAGCGCAATCCTCAAACTGAGTTCAAAAAAGCTGTTCTCCCCTTTTGACAGTGAACTCTACTCACTTCGGCCGAGAAATGTAATTTGGATGTTAACTCCCAAACCGCTGCGCAGAAGTCAACCAAACTTCACCCAATAGTGTATTGTATCACAATCTAGTAGTTACATTTGGAAATTTGGATCTAGGACATTTGGTTTGAGCGCAGTCCTCAAACCGAGTTCAAAAAAGCCATTTACGCCTTTTGACAGTGAAATCTACTCATTTCGGCCTAGAAATTCAATTTTGATGATAACTCCCAAACCGCTGTGCAGAAGTGAACCAAACCACCCAGTAGTGTATTGTATCATAATCTAGTAGTTACATTTGGAAATTTGGTTCTAGGACATTTAGTCTGAGCGCAATCCTTAAACTGAGTTCAAAAAAGCCGTTCTCACCTTTTGACAGTGAGATTTACTCACATCGGCACAGAAATGTAATTTTGATGTTAACTCCCAAACCGCTGCGCAGAAGTTCACCAAACTTCACCCAATAGTGTATTGTATCACAATCTAGTAGTTACATTTGGAAATTTGTTTCTAGGACATTTGGTTTGAGCGCAATCCTCAAACTGAGTTAAAAAAAAATCCGTTCTCACCTTTTGACAGTGAGATCTATTCACTTCGGCCGAGAAATGTAATTTTTATGTTAACTCCCAAACCGCTTCGCAGAAGTGAACCAAATTTCACCCAATAGTGTATTGTATCACAATCTAGTAGTTACATTTGGAAATTTGGTTCTAGGACATTTGGTTTGAGCTCAATCTTTTAACTGAGTTCAAAAAAGCCATTCTCACCTTTTGACGGTGAGATCTATTCACTTCGGCCGAGAAATGTAATCTTGATTATAACTCCCAAACAGCTGCGCAGAAGTAAACCAAACTTCACCCAATAGCGTATTGTATCACAATCTAGTAGTTACATTTGGAAATTTGGTTCTAGGACATTTGGTTTGAGCTCAATCTTTTAACTGAGTTCAAAAAAGCCATTCTCACCTTTTGACAGTGATATCTATTCACTTCGGCCGAGAAATGTAATTTTGATGTTAACTCCCAAACCGCTGCGCAGAAGTCAACCAAACTTCACCAAATAGTGTATTGTATCACAATCTAGTAGTTACATTTGGAAATTTGGTTCTAGGACATTTGGTTTGAGCTCAATCTTTTAACTGAGTTCAAAAAAGCCATTCTCACCTTTTGACGGTGAGATCTATTCACTTCGGCCGAGAAATGTAATCTTGATGTTAACTCCCAAACCGCTGCGCGGAAGTGAACCAAACTTAACCCAATAGTGTATTGTATCACAATCTAGTAGTTACATTTGGAAATTTGGTTCTAGGACATTTGGTTTGAGTGCAATCCTCAAACTGAGTTCAAAAAAGCCGTTCTCACCTTATGACAGTGAGATATATTCACTTCGGCCGAGAAATGTAATTTTGATGATAACTCCCAAGCCGCTGCGCAGAAGTGAACCAAACTTCACACAATAGTGTATTGTATCACAATCTAGTAGCTACATTTGGAAATTTGGTTCTAGGACATTTAGTCTGAGCGCAATCCTTAAACTGAGTTAAAAAAAGCCGTTCTCACCTTTTGACAGTGAGATTTACTCACATCGTTAGAGAAATGTAATTTGGATGTTAACTCCCAAACCGCTGCGCAGAAATTAACCAAACTTCACCCAATAGTGTATTGTATCACAATCTAGTAGTTACATTTGGAAATTTGGTTCTAGGACATTTGGTTTGAGCGCAATCCTCAAACTGAGTTAAAAAAAAGCCGTTCTCACCTTTTGACAGTGAGATCTATTCACTTCGGCCGAGAAATATAATTTTTATGTTAACTCCCAAATCGCTGCGCAGAAGTTAACCAAACTTCACCCAATAGCGTATTGTATCACAATCTAGTAGTTACATTTGGAAATTTGGTTCTAGGACATTTGGTTTGAGCGCAATCCTCAAACTGAGTTCAAAAAAGCCGTTCTCACCTTTTGACAGTGAGATCTATTCACTTCGGCCGAGAAATATAATCTTGATGTTAACTCCCAAACCGCTGCGCGGAAGTGAACCAAACTTAACCCAATAGTGTATTGTATCACAATCTAGTAGTTTCATTTGGAAATTTGGTACTAGGACATTTGGTTTGAGCGCAATCCTCAAACTGAGTTCAAAAAAGCCGTTCTCACCTTTTGACAGTGAGATCTATTCACTTCGGCCGAGAAATGTAATTTTGATTATAACTCCCAAACAGCTGCGCAGAAGTAAACCAAACTTCACCCAATAGCGTATTGTATCACAATCTAGTAGTTACATTTGGAAATTTGGTTCTAGGACATTTGGTTTGAGCTCAATCTTTTAACTGAGTTCAAAAAAGCCATTCTCACCTTTTGACAGTGATATCTATTCACTTCGGCCGAGAAATGTAATTTTGATGTTAACTCCCAAACCGCTGCGCAGAAGTCAACCAAACTTCACTCAATAGTGTATTGTATCACAATCTAGTAGTTACTTTTGGAAATTTTGCTTTAGGACATTTGGTTTGAGCGCAATCCTCAAACTTAGTTCAAAAATCCATTTAAGCGTTTTGACAGTGAGATCTACTCAATTCGGCCGAGAAATGTAATTTTGATGTTAACTCCCAAACCGCTGCGCAGAAGTTAACCAAACTTCACCCAATAGTGTATTGTATCACAATCTAGTAGGTACATTTAGAATTTTGCTTCTAGGACATTTGGTTTGAGCGCAATCGTCAAACTTAGTTTAAAAAAGTCATTTAAGCCTTTTGACAGTGAGATCTACGCGATTCGGCTGAGAAATTTAATTTTGATGTTAACTCCCAAACCGCTGCGCAGAAGTCAACCAAACTTCACCAAATAGTGTATTGTATCACAATCTAGTAGTTACATTTGGAAATTTGGTTCTAGGACATTTGGTTTGAGCACTATAATCGAACTTAGTTAAAAAAAAGCCATTTAAGCCTTTTGACAGTGAGATCTACGCGACTCGGCTGAGAAAAGTAATTTTGATGTTAACTCCCAAACCGCTGCGAAAAGGTCAACCAAACTACACCCAATAGTGTATTGTATCACAATCTAGTAGTTACATTTGGAAATTTGGTTCTAGGACATTTGGTTTGAGCTCAATCTTTTAACTGAGTTCAAAAAAGCCATTCTCACCTTTTGACAGTGAGATCTATTCACTTCGGCCGAGAAATGTAATCTTGATGTTAACTCCCAAACCGCTGCGCGGAAGTGAACCAAACTTAACCCAATAGTGTATTGTATCACAATCTAGTAGTTACATTTGGAAATTTGGTTCTAGGACATTTGGTTTGAGCGCAATCCTCAAACTGAGTTCAAAAAAGCCGTTCTCACCTTATGACAGTGAGATATATCCACTTCGGCCGAGAAATGTAATTTTGATGATAACTCCCAAGCCGCTGCGCAGAAGTGAACCAAACTTCACACAATAGTGTATTGTATCACAATCTTGTAGCTACATTTGGAAATTTGGTTCTAGGACATTTAGTCTGAGCGCAATCCTTAAACTGAGTTCAAAAAAGCCGTTCTCACCTTTTGACAGTGAGATTTACTCACATCGTTAGAGAAATGTAATTTGGATGTTAACTCCCAAACCGCTGCGCAGAAATTAACCAAACTTCACCCAATAGTGTATTGTATCACAATCTAGTAGTTACATTTGGAAATTTGGTTCTAGGACATTTGGTTTGAGCGCAATCCTCAAACTGAGTTAAAAAAAAGCCGTTCTCACCTTTTGACAGTGAGATCTATTCACTTCGGCCGAGAAATGTAATTTTGATTATAACTCCCAAACAGCTGTGCAGAAGTGAACCAAACTTCACCCAATGGTGTATTGTATCACAATCTAGTAGTTACATTTGGAAATTTGTTTCTAGGACATTTGGTTTGAGCGCAAACCTCAAACTGAGTTCAAAAAAGCCGTTCTCACCTTTTGACAGTGAGATCTATTCACTTCGGCCGAGAACTATAATTTTTATGTTAACTCCCAAATCGCTGCGCAGAAGTGAACCAAACTTCACCCAATAGCGTATTGTATCACAATCTAGTAGTTACATTTGGAAATTTGGTTCTAGGACATTTGGTTTGAGCGCAATCCTCAAACTGAGTTCAAAAAAGCCATTTAAGCCTTTTGACAGTGAGATCTACGCGATTCGGCCGAGAAATGTAATTTTGATGTTAACTCCCAAACCGCTGCGCAGAAGTCAACCAAACTTCACCCAATAGTGTATTGTATCACAATCTAGTAGTTACATTTGGAAATTTGGTTCTAGGACATTTGGTTTGAGCGCAATCCTCAAACTTAGTTAAAAAAAGCCATTTAAGCCTTTTGACAGTGAGATCTATGCGATTCGGCTGAGAAATTTAATTTTGATGTTAACTCCCAAACCGCTGCGCAGAAGTCAACCAAACTTCACCAAATAGTGTATTGTATCACAATCTAGTAGTTACATTTGGAAATTTGGTTCTAGGACATTTGGTTTGGGCGCTATAATTGAACTTAGTTAAAAAAAGCCATTTAAGCCTTTTGACAGTGAGATCTACACGACTCGGCTGAGAAATGTAATTTTGATGTTAACTCCCAAACCGCTGCGAAGAAGTCAACCAAACTTCACCCAATAGTGTATTGTATCACAATCTAGTAGTTACATTTGGAAATTTTGTTTTAGGACATTTGGTTTGAGCGCAATCCTCAAACTTAGTTCAAAAATCCATTTAAGCGTTTTGACAGTGAGATCTACTCAATTCGGCCGAGAAATGTAATTTTGATGTTAACTCCCAAACCGCTGCGCAGAAGTTAACCAAACTTCACCCAATAGTGTATTGTATCACAATCTAGTAGGTACATTTAGAATTTTGCTTCTAGGACATTTGGTTTGAGCGCAATCGTCAAACTTAGTTTAAAAAAGTCATTTAAGCCTTTTGACAGTGAGATCTACGCGATTCGGCTGAGAAATTTAATTTTGATGTTAACTCCCAAACCGCTGCGCAGAAGTCAACCAAACTTCACCAAATAGTGTATTGTATCACAATCTAGTAGTTACATTTGGAAATTTGGTTCTAGGACATTTGGTTTGAGCACTATAATCGAACTTAGTTAAAAAAAGCCATTTAAGCCTTTTGACAGTGAGATCTACGCGACTCGGCTGAGAAAAGTAATTTTGATGTTAACTCCCAAACCGCTGCGAAGAAGTCAACCAAACTTCACCCAATAGTGTATTGTATCACAATCTAGTAGTTACATTTGGAAATTTGATTCTAGGACATTTGGTTTGAGCGCAATCCTCAAACTTAGTTAAAAAAAGCCATTTAAGCCTTTTGACAGTGAGATTTACGCGATTCGGCCGAGAAATGTAATTTTGATGTTAACTCCCAAACCGCTGCGAAGAAGTCAACCAAACTTCACCCAATAGTGTATTGTATCACAATCTAGTAGTTACATTTGGAAATTTGGTTCTAGGACATTTGGTTTGAGCGCAATCCTCAAACTGAGTTAAAAAAAAGCCGTTCTCACCTTTTGACAGTGAGATCTATTCACTTCGGCCGAGAAATGTAATTTTGATTATAACTCCCAAACAGCTGCGCAGAAGTCAACCAAACTTCACCCAATAGTGTATTGTATCACAATCTAGTAGTTACATTTGGAAATTTTGTTCTAGGACATTTGGTTTGAGCGCAATCCTCAAACTGAGTTCAAAAAGCTGTTCTCCCCTTTTGACAGTGAGCTCTACTCACTTCGGCCGAGAAATGTAATTTGGATGTTAACTCCCAAACCGCTGCGCAGAAGTCAACCAAACTTCACCCAATAGTGTATTGTATCACAATCTAGTAGTTACATTTGGAAATTTGGTTCTAGGACATTTGGTTTGAGCGCAATCCTCAAACTGAGTTCAAAAAAGCTGTTCTCCCCTTTTGACAGTGAGCTCTACTCACTTCGGCCGAGAAATGTAATTTGGATGTTAACTCCCAAACCGCTGCGCAGAAGTCAACCAAACTTCACCCAATAGTGTATTGTATCACAATCTAGTAGTTACATTTGGAAATTTGGATCGAGGACATTTGGTTTGAGCGCAGTCCTCAAACCGAGTTCAAAAAAGCCATTTACGCCTTTTGACAGTGAAATCTACTCATTTCGGCCTAGAAATTCAATTTTGATGATATCTCCCAAACCGCTGCGCAGAAGTGAACCAAACCACCCAGTAGTGTATTGTATCATAATCTAGTAGTTACATTTGGAAATTTGGTTCTAGGACATTTAGTCTGAGCGCAATCCTTAAACTGAGTTCAAAAAAGCCGTTCTCACCTTTTGACAGTGAGATTTACTCACATCGGCACAGAAATGTAATTTTGATGTTAACTCCCAAACCGCTGCGCAGAAGTTCACCAAACTTCACCCAATAGTGTATTGTATCACAATCTAGTAGTTACATTTGGAAATTTGGATCGAGGACATTTGGTTTGAGCGCAGTCCTCAAACCGAGTTAAAAAAAGCCATTTACGCCTTTTGACAGTGAAATCTACTCATTTCGGCCTAGAAATTCAATTTTGATGATATCTCCCAAACCGCTTCGCAGAAGTGAACCAAATTTCACCCAATAGTGTATTGTATCACAATCTAGTAGTTACATTTGGAAATTTGGTTCTAGGACATTTGGTTTGAGCTCAATCTTTTAACTGAGTTCAAAAAAGCCATTCTCACCTTTTGACAGTGAGATCTATTCACTTCGGCCGAGAAATGTAATCTTGATGTTAACTCCCAAACCGCTGCGTGGAAGTGAACCAAACTTAACCCAATAGTGTATTGTATCACAATCTAGTAGTTACATTTGGAAATTTGGTTCTAGGACATTTGGTTTGAGCGCAATCCTCAAACTGAGTTCAAAAAAGCCGTTCTCACCTTATGACAGTGAGATATATTCACTTCGGCCGAGAAATGTAATTTTGATGATAACTCCCAAGCCGCTGCGCAGAAGTGAACCAAACTTCACACAATAGTGTATTGTATCACAATCTAGTAGCTACATTTGGAAATTTGGTTCTCGGACATTTAGTCTGAGCGCAATCCTTAAACTGAGTTCAAAAAAGCCGTTCTCACCTTTTGACAGTGAGATTTACTCACATCGTTAGAGAAATGTAATTTGGATGTTAACTCCCAAACCGCTGCGCAGAAATTAACCAAACTTCACCCAATAGTGTATTGTATCACAATCTAGTAGTTACATTTGGAAATTTGTTTCTAGGACATTTGGTTTGAGCGCAATCCTCAAACTGAGTTAAAAAAAATCCGTTCTCACCTTTTGACAGTGAGATCTATTCACTTCGGCCGAGAAATGTAATTTTTATGTTAACTCCCAAACCGCTTCGCAGAAGTGAACCAAATTTCACCCAATAGTGTATTGTATCACAATCTAGTAGTTACATTTGGAAATTTGGTTCTAGGACATTTGGTTTGAGCTCAATCTTTTAACTGAGTTCAAAAAAGCCATTCTCACCTTTTGACAGTGAGATCTATTCACTTCGGCCGAGAAATGTAATCTTGATGTTAACTCCCAAACCGCTGCGCGGAAGTGAACCACACTTAACCCAATAGTGTATTGTATCACAATCTAGTAGTTACATTTGGAAATTTGGTTCTAGGACATTTGGTTTGAGCGCAATCCTCAAACTGAGTTCAAAAAAGCCGTTCTCACCTTATGACAGTGAGATATATTCACTTCGGCCGAGAAATGTAATTTTGATGATAACTCCCAAGCCGCTGCGCAGAAGTGAACCAAACTTCACACAATAGTGTATTGTATCACAATCTAGTAGCTACATTTGGAAATTTGGTTCTAGGACATTTAGTCTGAGCGCAATCCTTAAACTGAGTTCAAATAAGCCGTTCTCACCTTTTGACAGTGAGATTTACTCACATCGTTAGAGAAACGTAATTTGGATGTTAACTCCCAAACCGCTGCGCAGAAATTAACCAAACTTCACCCAATAGTGTATTGTATCACAATCTAGTAGTTACATTTGGAAATTTGGTTCTAGGACATTTGGTTTGAGCGCAATCCTCAAACTGAGTTAAAAAAAAGCCGTTCTCACCTTTTGACAGTGAGATCTATTCACTTCGGCCGAGAAATGTAATTTTGATTATAACTCCCAAACAGCTGTGCAGAAGTGAACCAAACTTCACCCAATGGTGTATTGTATCACAATCTAGTAGTTACATTTGGAAATTTGTTTCTAGGACATTTGGTTTGAGCGCAAACCTCAAACTGAGTTCAAAAAAGCCGTTCTCACCTTTTGACAGTGAGATCTATTCACTTCGGCCGAGAAATATAATTTTTATGTTAACTCCCAAATCGCTGCGCAGAAGTGAACCAAACTTCACCCAATAGCGTATTGTATCACAATCTAGTAGTTACATTTGGAAATTTGGTTCTAGGACATTTGGTTTGAGCGCAATCCTCAAACTGAGTTCAAAAAAGCCGTTCTCACCTTTTGACAGTGAGCTCTACTCACTTCGGCCGAGAAATGTAATTTGGATGTTAACTCCCAAACCGCTGCGCAGAAGTGAACCAAACTTCACCCAATAGTGTATTGTATCACAATCTAGTAGTTACATTTGGAAATTTGTTTCTAGGACATTTGGTTTGAGCGCAATCCTCAAACTGAGTTAAAAAAAAATCCGTTCTCACCTTTTGACAGTGAGATCTATTCACTTCGGCCGAGAAATGTAATTTTTATGTTAACTCCCAAACCGCTTCGCAGAAGTGAACCAAATTTCACCCAATAGTGTATTGTATCACAATCTAGTAGTTACATTTGGAAATTTGGTTCTAGGACATTTGGTTTAAGCTCAATCTTTTAACTGAGTTCAAAAAAGCCATTCTCACCTTTTGACAGTGAGATCTATTCACTTCGGCCGAGAAATGTAATCTTGATGTTAACTCCCAAACCGCTGCGCGGAAGTGAACCAAACTTAACCCAATAGTGTATTGTATCACAATCTAGTAGTTACATTTGGAAATTTGGTTCTAGGACATTTGGTTTGAGCGCAATCCTCAAACTGAGTTCAAAAAAGCCGTTCTCACCTTATGACAGTGAGATATATTCACTTCGGCCGAGAAATGTAATTTTGATGATAACTCCCAAGCCGCTGCGCAGAAGTGAACCAAACTTCACACAATAGTGTATTGTATCACAATCTAGTAGCTACATTTGGAAATTTGGTTCTAGGACATTTAGTCTGAGCGCAATCCTTAAACTGAGTTCAAAAAAGCCGTTCTCACCTTTTGACAGTGAGATTTACTCACATCGTTAGAGAAATGTAATTTGGATGTTAACTCCCAAACCGCTGCGCAGAAATTAACCAAACTTCACCCAATAGTGTATTGTATCACAATCTAGTAGTTACATTTGGAAATTTGGTTCTAGGACATTTGGTTTGAGCGCAATCCTCAAACTGAGATAAAAAAAAGCCGTTCTCACCTTTTGACAGTGAGATCTATTCACTTCGGCCGAGAAATGTAATTTTGATTATAACTCCCAAACAGCTGTGCAGAAGTGAACCAAACTTCACCCAATGGTGTATTGTATCACAATCTAGTAGTTACATTTGGAAATTTGTTTCTAGGACATTTGGTTTGAGCGCAAACCTCAAACTGAGTTCAAAAAAGCCGTTCTCACCTTTTGACAGTGAGATCTATTCACTTCGGCCGAGAAATATAATTTTTATGTTAACTCCCAAATCGCTGCGCAGAAGTGAACCAAACTTCACCCAATAGCGTATTGTATCACAATCTAGTAGTTACATTTGGAAATTTGGTTCTAGGACATTTGGTTTGAGCGCAATCCTCAAACTGAGTTCAAAAAAGCCGTTCTCACCTTTTGACAGTGAGCTCTACTCACTTCGGCCGAGAAATGTAATTTGGATGTTAACTCCCAAACCGCTGCGCAGAAGTGAACCAAACTTCACCCAATAGTGTATTGTATCACAATCTAGTAGTTACATTTGGAAATTTGGATCTAGGACATTTGGTTTGAGCGCAGTCCTCAAACCGAGTTCAAAAAAGCCTTTTACGCCTTTTGACAGTGAAATCTACTCATTTCGGCCTAGAAATTCAATTTTGATGATAACTCCCAAACCGCTGCGCAGAAGTGAACCAAACCACCCAGTAGTGTATTGTATCATAATCTAGTAGTTACATTTGGAAATTTGGTTCTAGGACATTTAGTCTGAGCGCAATCCTTAAACTGAGTTCAAAAAAGCCGTTCTCACCTTTTGACAGTGAGATTTACTCACATCGGCACAGAAATGTAATTTTGATGTTAACTCCCAAACCGCTGCGCAGAAGTTCACCAAACTTCACCCAATAGTGTATTGTATCACAATCTAGTAGTTACATTTGGAAATTTGTTTCTAGGACATTTGGTTTGAGCGCAATCCTCAAACTGAGTTAAAAAAAATCCGTTCTCACCTTTTGACAGTGAGATCTATTCACTTCGGCCGAGAAATGTAATTTTGATGTTAACTCCCAAACCGCTTCGCAGAAGTGAACCAAATTTCACCCAATAGTGTATTGTATCACAATCTAGTAGTTTCATTTGAAAATTTGGTACTAGGACATTTGGTTTGAGCGCAATCCTCAAACTGAGTTCAAAAAAGCCGTTCTCACCTTTTGACAGTGAGATCTATTCACTTCGGCCGAGAAATGTAATTTTGATTATAACTCCCAAACAGCTGCGGAGAAGTGAACCAAACTTCACCCAATGGTTTATTGTATCACAATCTAGTAGTTACATTTGGAAATTTGTTTCTAGGACATTTGGTTTGAGCGCAAACCTCAAACTGAGTTCAAAAAAGCCGTTCTCACCTTTTGACAGTGAGATCTATTCACTTCGGCCGAGAAATGTAATTTTTATGTTAACTCCCAAATCGCTGCGCAGAAGTGAACAAAACTTCACCCAATAGCGTATTGTATCACAATCTAGTAGTTACATTTGGAAATTTGGTTCTAGGACATTTGGTTTGAGCTCAAATCTTTTAACTGAGTTCAAAAAAGCCATTCTCACCTTTTGACAGTGAGATCTATTCACTTCGGCCGAGAAATGTAATTTTGATGTTAACTCCCAAACCGCTGCGCAGAAGTCAACCAAACTTCACTCAATAGTGTATTGTATCACAATCTAGTAGTTACATTTGGAAATTTTGTTTTAGGACATTTGGTTTGAGCGCAATCCTCAAACTTAGTTCAAAAATCCATTTAAGCGTTTTGACAGTGAGATCTACTCAATTCGGCCGAGAAATGTAATTTTGATGTTAACTCCCAAACCGCTGCGCAGAAGTTAACCAAACTTCACCCAATAGTGTATTGTATCACAATCTAGTAGGTACATTTAGAATTTTGCTTCTAGGACATTTGGTTTGAGCGCAATCGTCAAACTTAGTTAAAAAAAGTCATTTAAGCCTTTTGACAGTGAGATCTACGCGATTCGGCTGAGAAATTTAATTTTGATGTTAACTCCCAAACCGCTGCGCAGAAGTCAACCAAACTTCACCAAATAGTGTATTGTATCACAATCTAGTAGTTACATTTGGAAATTTGGTTCTAGGACATTTGGTTTGAGCACTATAATCGAACTTAGTTAAAAAAAGCCATTTAAGCCTTTTGACAGTGAGATCTACGCGACTCGGCTGAGAAAAGTAATTTTGATGTTAACTCCCAAACCGCTGCGAAGAAGTCAACCAAACTTCACCCAATAGTGTATTGTATCACAATCTAGTAGTTACATTTGGAAATTTGATTCTAGGACATTTGGTTTGAGCGCAATCCTCAAACTTAGTTAAAAAAAGCCATTTAAGCCTTTTGACAGTGAGATTCACGCGATTCGGCCGAGAAATGTAATTTTGATGTTAACTCCCAAACCGCTGCGAAGAAGTCAACCAAACTTCACCCAATAGTGTATTGTATCACAATCTAGTAGTTACATTTGGAAATTTGGTTCTAGGACATTTGGTTTGAGCGCTATAATCGAACTTAGTTAAAAAAAGCCATTTAAGCCTTTTGACAGTGAGATCTACGCGATTCGGCCGAGAAATGTAATTTTGATGTTAACTCCCAAACCGCTGCGCAGAAGTCAACCAAACTTCACCCAATAGTGTATTGTATCACAATCTAGTAGTTACATTTGGAAATTTGGTTCTAGGACATTTGGTTTGAGCGCTATAATTGAACTTAGTTAAAAAAAGCCATTTAAGCCTTTTGACAGTGAGATCTATTCACTTCGGCCGAGAAATGTAATTTTGATTATAACTCCCAAACAGCTGTGCAGAAGTGAACCAAACTTCACCCAATGGTGTATTGTATCACAATCTAGTAGTTACATTTGGAAATTTGTTTCTAGGACATTTGGTTTGAGCGCAAACCTCAAACTGAGTTCAAAAAAGCCGTTCTCACCTTTTGACAGTGAGATCTATTCACTTCGGCCGAGAAATATAATTTTTATGTTAACTCCCAAATCGCTGCGCAGAAGTGAACCAAACTTCACCCAATAGCGTATTGTATCACAATCTAGTAGTTACATTTGGAAATTTGGTTCTAGGACATTTGGTTTGAGCGCAATCCTCAAACTGAGTTCAAAAAAGCCATTTAAGCCTTTTGACAGTGAGATCTACGCGATTCGGCCGAGAAATGTAATTTTGATGTTAACTCCCAAACCGCTGCGCAGAAGTCAACCAAACTTCACCCAATAGTGTATTGTATCACAATCTAGTAGTTACATTTGGAAATTTGGTTCTAGGACATTTGGTTTGAGCGCAATCCTCAAACTTAGTTAAAAAAAGTCATTTAAGCCTTTTGACAGTGAGATCTACGCGATTCGGCTGAGAAATGTAATTTTGATGTTAACTCCCAAACCGCTGCGCAGAAGTCAACCAAACTTCACCCAATAGTGTATTGTATCACAATCTAGTAGTTACATTTGGAAATTTGGTTCTAGGACATTTGGTTTGAGCGCTATAATCGAACTTAGTTAAAAAAAGCCATTTAAGCCTTTTGACAGTGAGATCTACGCGACTCGGCTGAGAAATGTAATTTTGATGTTAACTCCCAAACCGCTGCGAAGAAGTCAACCAAACTTCACCCAATAGTGTATTGTATCACAATCTAGTAGTTACATTTGGAAATTTGATTCTAGGACATTTGGTTTGAGCGCAATCCTCAAACTTAGTTAAAAAAAGCCATTTAAGCCTTTTGACAGTGAGATCTACGCGATTCGGCCGAGAAATGTAATTTTGATGATAACTCCCAAACCGCTGCGCAGAAGTCAACCAAACTTCACCCAATAGTGTATTGTATCACAATCTAGTAGTTACATTTGGAAATTTGGTTCTAGGACATTTAGTTTAAGCGCAATCCTTAAACTGAGTTCAAAAAAGCCGTTATCACCTTTTGACAGTGAAATCTACTCACTTCGGCCGAGAAATATAATTTTTATGTTAACTCCCAAATCGCTGCGCAGAAGTGAACCAAACTTCACCCAATAGCGTATTGTATCACAATCTAGTAGTTACATTTGGAAATTTGGTTCTAGGACATTTGGTTTGAGCGCAATCCTCAAACTGAGTTCAAAAAAGCCATTTAAGCCTTTTGACAGTGAGATCTACGCGATTCGGCCGAGAAATGTAATTTTGATGTTAACTCCCAAACCGCTGCGCAGAAGTCAACCAAACTTCACCCAATAGTGTATTATATCACAATCTAGTAGTTACATTTGGTAATTTGGTTCTAGGACATTTGGTTTGAGCGCTATAATCAAACTTAGTTAAAAAAAGTCATTTAAGCCTTTTGACAGTGAGATCTACGCGATTCGGCTGAGAAATGTAATTTTGATGTTAACTCCCAAACCGCTGCGCAGAAGTCAACCAAACTTCACCCAATAGTGTATTGTATCACAATCTAGTAGTTACATTTGGAAATTTGGTTCTAGGACATTTGGTTTGAGCGCTATAATCGAACTTAGTTAAAAAAAGCCATTTAAGCCTTTTGACAGTGAGATCTACGCGACTCGGCTGAGAAATGTAATTTTGATGTTAACTCCCAAACCGCTGCGAAGAAGTCAACCAAACTTCACCCAATAGTGTATTGTATCACAATCTAGTAGTTACATTTGGAAATTTGATTCTAGGACATTTGGTTTGAGCGCAATCCTCAAACTTAGTTAAAAAAAGCCATTTAAGCCTTTTGACAGTGAGATCTACGCGATTCGGCCGAGAAATGTAATTTTGATGATAACTCCCAAACCGCTGCGCAGAAGTCAACCAAACTTCACCCAATAGTGTATTGTATCACAATCTAGTAGTTACATTTGGAAATTTGGTTCTAGGACATTTAGTTTGAGCGCAATCCTTAAACTGAGTTCAAAAAAGCCGTTATCACCTTTTGACAGTGAAATCTACTCACATCGGCCGAGAAATGTAATTTGGATGTTAACTCCCAAACCGCTGCGCAGAAGTGAACCAAACTTCACCCAATAGTGTATTGTATCACAATCTAGTAGTTACATTTGGAAATTTGGTTCTAGGACATTTGGTTTGAGCGCAATCCTCAAACTGAGTTCAAAAAAGCTGTTCTCCCCTTTTGACAGTGAGATCTATTCACTTCGGCCGAGAAATGTAATCTTGATGTTAACTCCCAAACCGCTGCGCGGAAGTGAACCAAACTTAACCCAATAGTGTATTGTATCACAATCTAGTAGTTACATTTGGAAATTTGGTTCTAGGACATTTGGTTTGAGCGCAATCCTCAAACTGAGTTCAAAAAAGCCGTTCTCACCTTATGACAGTGAGATATATTCACTTCGGCCGAGAAATGTAATTTTGATGATAACTCCCAAGCCGCTGCGCAGAAGTGAACCAAACTTCACACAATAGTGTATTGTATCACAATCTAGTAGCTACATTTGGAAATTTGGTTCTAGGACATTTAGTCTGAGCGCAATCCTTAAACTGAGTTCAAAAAAGCCGTTCTCACCTTTTGACAGTGAGATTTACTCACATCGTTAGAGAAATGTAATTTGGATGTTAACTCCCAAACCGCTGCGCAGAAATTAACCAAACTTCACCCAATAGTGTATTGTATCACAATCTAGTAGTTACATTTGGAAATTTGGTTCTAGGACATTTGGTTTGAGCGCAATCCTCAAACTGAGTTAAAAAAAAGCCGTTCTCACCTTTTGACAGTGAGATCTATTCACTTCGGCCGAGAAATGTAATTTTGATTATAACTCCCAAACAGCTGTGCAGAAGTGAACCAAACTTCACCCAATGGTGTATTGTATCACAATCTAGTAGTTACATTTGGAAATTTGTTTCTAGGACATTTGGTTTGAGCGCAAACCTCAAACTGAGTTCAAAAAAGCCGTTCTCACCTTTTGACAGTGAGATCTATTCACTTCGGCCGAGAAATATAATTTTTATGTAAACTCCCAAATCGCTGCGCAGAAGTGAACCAAACTTCACCCAATAGCGTATTGTATCACAATCTAGTAGTTACATTTGGAAATTTGGATCTAGGACATTTGGTTTGAGCGCAGTCCTCAAACCGAGTTCAAAAAAGCCTTTTACGCCTTTTGACAGTGAAATCTACTCATTTCGGCCTAGAAATTCAATTTTGATGATAACTCCCAAACCGCTGCGCAGAAGTGAACCAAACCACCCAGTAGTGTATTGTATCATAATCTAGTAGTTACATTTGGAAATTTGGTTCTAGGACATTTAGTCTGAGCGCAATCCTTAAACTGAGTTCAAAAAAGCCGTTCTCACCTTTTGACAGTGAGATTTACTCACATCGGCACAGAAATGTAATTTTGATGTTAACTCCCAAACCGCTGCGCAGAAGTTCACCAAACTTCACCCAATAGTGTATTGTATCACAATCTAGTAGTTACATTTGGAAATTTGTTTCTAGGACATTTGGTTTGAGCGCAATCCTCAAACTGAGTTAAAAAAAATCCGTTCTCACCTTTTGACAGTGAGATCTATTCACTTCGGCCGAGAAATGTAATTTTGATGTTAACTCCCAAACCGCTTCGCAGAAGTGAACCAAATTTCACCCAATAGTGTATTGTATCACAATCTAGTAGTTTCATTTGAAAATTTGGTACTAGGACATTTGGTTTGAGCGCAATCCTCAAACTGAGTTCAAAAAAGCCGTTCTCACCTTTTGACAGTGAGATCTATTCACTTCGGCCGAGAAATGTAATTTTGATTATAACTCCCAAACAGCTGCGGAGAAGTGAACCAAACTTCACCCAATGGTTTATTGTATCACAATCTAGTAGTTACATTTGGAAATTTGGTTCTAGGACATTTGGTTTGAGCTCAATCTTTTAACTGAGTTCAAAAAAGCCATTCTCACCTTTTGACAGTGAGATCTATTCACTTCGGCCGAGAAATGTAATTTTGATGTTAACTCCCAAACCGCTGCGCAGAAGTCAACCAAACTTCACTCAATAGTGTATTGTATCACAATCTAGTAGTTACATTTGGAAATTTTGTTTTAGGACATTTGGTTTGAGCGCAATCCTCAAACTTAGTTCAAAAATCCATTTAAGCGTTTTGACAGTGAGATCTACTCAATTCGGCCGAGAAATGTAATTTTGATGTTAACTCCCAAACCGCTGCGCAGAAGTTAACCAAACTTCACCCAATAGTGTATTGTATCACAATCTAGTAGGTACATTTAGAATTTTGCTTCTAGGACATTTGGTTTGAGCGCAATCGTCAAACTTAGTTAAAAAAAGTCATTTAAGCCTTTTGACAGTGAGATCTACGCGATTCGGCTGAGAAATTTAATTTTGATGTTAACTCCCAAACCGCTGCGCAGAAGTCAACCAAACTTCACCAAATAGTGTATTGTATCACAATCTAGTAGTTACATTTGGAAATTTGGTTCTAGGACATTTGGTTTGAGCACTATAATCGAACTTAGTTAAAAAAAGCCATTTAAGCCTTTTGACAGTGAGATCTACGCGACTCGGCTGAGAAAAGTAATTTTGATGTTAACTCCCAAACCGCTGCGAAGAAGTCAACCAAACTTCACCCAATAGTGTATTGTATCACAATCTAGTAGTTACATTTGGAAATTTGATTCTAGGACATTTGGTTTGAGCGCCATCCTCAAACTTAGTTAAAAAAAGCCATTTAAGCCTTTTGACAGTGAGATTCACGCGATTCGGCCGAGAAATGTAATTTTGATGTTAACTCCCAAACCGCTGCGAAGAAGTCAACCAAACTTCACCCAATAGTGTATTGTATCACAATCTAGTAGTTACATTTGGAAATTTGGTTCTAGGACATTTGGTTTGAGCGCTATAATCGAACTTAGTTAAAAAAAGCCATTTAAGCCTTTTGACAGTGAGATCTACGCGATTCGGCCGAGAAATGTAATTTTGATGTTAACTCCCAAACCGCTGCGCAGAAGTCAACCAAACTTCACCCAATAGTGTATTGTATCACAATCTAGTAGTTACATTTGGAAATTTGGTTCTAGGACATTTGGTTTGAGCGCTATAATTGAACTTAGTTAAAAAAAGCCATTTAAGCCTTTTGACAGTGAGATCTACACGACTCGGCTGAGAAATGTAATTTAATGTTAACTCCCAAACCGCTGCGAAGAAGTCAACCAAACTTCACCCAATAGTGTATTGTATCACAATCTAGTAGTTACATTTGGAAATTTTGTTTTAGGACATTTGGTTTGAGCGCAATCCTCAAACTTAGTTCAAAAATCCATTTAAGCGTTTTGACAGTGAGATCTACTCAATTCGGCCGAGAAATGTAATTTTGATGTTAACTCCCAAACCGCTGCGCAGAAGTTAACCAAACTTCACCCAATAGTGTATTGTATCACAATCTAGTAGGTACATTTAGAATTTTGCTTCTAGGACATTTGGTTTGAGCGCAATCGTCAAACTTAGTTTAAAAAAGTCATTTAAGCCTTTTGACAGTGAGATCTACGCGATTCGGCTGAGAAATTTAATTTTGATGTTAACTCCCAAACCGCTGCGCAGAAGTCAACCAAACTTCACCAAATAGTGTATTGTATCACAATCTAGTAGTTACATTTGGAAATTTGGTTCTAGGACATTTGGTTTGAGCACTATAATCGAACTTAGTTAAAAAAAGCCATTTAAGCCTTTTGACAGTGAGATCTACGCGACTCGGCTGAGAAAAGTAATTTTGATGTTAACTCCCAAACCGCTGCGAAGAAGTCAACCAAACTTCACCCAATAGTGTATTGTATCACAATCTAGTAGTTACATTTGGAAATTTGATTCTAGGACATTTGGTTTGAGCGCAATCCTCAAACTTAGTTAAAAAAAGCCATTTAAGCCTTTTGACAGTGAGATTTACGCGATTCGGCCGAGAAATGTAATTTTGATGTTAACTCCCCAACCGCTGCGAAGAAGTCAACCAAACTTCACCCAATAGTGTATTGTATCACAATCTAGTAGTTACATTTGGAAATTTGGTTCTAGGACATTTGGTTTGAGCGCAATCCTCAAACTGAGTTAAAAAAAAGCCGTTCTCACCTTTTGACAGTGAGATCTATTCACTTCGGCCGAGAAATGTAATTTTGATTATAACTCCCAAACAGCTGTGCAGAAGTTAACCAAACTTCACCCAATGGTGTATTGTATCACAATCTAGTAGTTACATTTGGAAATTTGTTTCTAGGACATTTGGTTTGAGCGCAAACCTCAAACTGAGTTCAAAAAAGCCGTTCTCACCTTTTGACAGTGAGATCTATTCACTTCGGCCGAGAAATATAATTTTTATGTTAACTCCCAAATCGCTGCGCAGAAGTGAACCAAACTTCACCCAATAGCGTATTGTATCACAATCTAGTAGTTACATTTGGAAATTTGGTTCTAGGACATTTGGTTTGAGCGCAATCCTCAAACTGAGTTCAAAAAAGCCATTTAAGCCTTTTGACAGTGAGATCTACGCGATTCGGCCGAGAAATGTAATTTTGATGTTAACTCCCAAACCGCTGCGCAGAAGTCAACCAAACTTCACCCAATAGTGTATTGTATCACAATCTAGTAGTTACATTTGGAAATTTGGTTCTAGGACATTTGGTTTGAGCGCAATCCTCAAACTTAGTTAAAAAAAGTCATTTAAGCCTTTTGACAGTGAGATCTACGCGATTCGGCTGAGAAATGTAATTTTGATGTTAACTCCCAAACCGCTGCGCAGAAGTCAACCAAACTTCACCCAATAGTGTATTGTATCACAATCTAGTAGTTACATTTGGAAATTTGGTTCTAGGACATTTGGTTTGAGCGCTATAATCGAACTTAGTTAAAAAAAGCCATTTAAGCCTTTTGACAGTGAGATCTACGCGACTCGGCTGAGAAATGTAATTTTGATGTTAACTCCCAAACCGCTGCGAAGAAGTCAACCAAACTTCACCCAATAGTGTATTGTATCACAATCTAGTAGTTACATTTGGAAATTTGATTCTAGGACATTTGGTTTGAGCGCAATCCTCAAACTTAGTTAAAAAAAGCCATTTAAGCCTTTTGACAGTGAGATCTACGCGATTCGGCCGAGAAATGTAATTTTGATGATAACTCCCAAACCGCTGCGCAGAAGTCAACCAAACTTCACCCAATAGTGTATTGTATCACAATCTAGTAGTTACATTTGGAAATTTGGTTCTAGGACATTTAGTTTGAGCGCAATCCTTAAACTGAGTTCAAAAAAGCCGTTATCACCTTTTGACAGTGAAATCTACTCACTTCGGCCGAGAAATATAATTTTTATGTTAACTCCCAAATCGCTGCGCAGAAGTGAACCAAACTTCACCCAATAGCGTATTGTATCACAATCTAGTAGTTACATTTGGAAATTTGGTTCTAGGACATTTGGTTTGAGCGCAATCCTCAAACTGAGTTCAAAAAAGCCATTTAAGCCTTTTGACAGTGAGATCTACGCGATTCGGCCGAGAAATGTAATTTTGATGTTAACTCCCAAACCGCTGCGCAGAAGTCAACCAAACTTCACCCAATAGTGTATTATATCACAATCTAGTAGTTACATTTGGAAATTTGGTTCTAGGACATTTGGTTTGAGCGCTATAATCAAACTTAGTTAAAAAAAGTCATTTAAGCCTTTTGACAGTGAGATCTACGCGATTCGGCTGAGAAATGTAATTTTGATGTTAACTCCCAAACCGCTGCGCAGAAGTCAACCAAACTTCACCCAATAGTGTATTGTATCACAATCTAGTAGTTACATTTGGAAATTTGGTTCTAGGACATTTGGTTTGAGCGCTATAATCGAACTTAGTTAAAAAAAGCCATTTAAGCCTTTTGACAGTGAGATCTACGCGACTCGGCTGAGAAATGTAATTTTGATGTAACTCCCAAACCGCTGCGAAGAAGTCAACCAAACTTCACCCAATAGTGTATTGTATCACAATCTAGTAGTTACATTTGGAAATTTGATTCTAGGACATTTGGTTTGAGCGCAATCCTCAAACTTAGTTAAAAAAAGCCATTTAAGCCTTTTGACAGTGAGATCTACGCGATTCGGCCGAGAAATGTAATTTTGATGATAACTCCCAAACCGCTGCGCAGAAGTCAACCAAACTTCACCCAATAGTGTATTGTATCACAATCTAGTAGTTACATTTGGAAATTTGGTTCTAGGACATTTAGTTTGAGCGCAATCCTTAAACTGAGTTCAAAAAAGCCGTTATCACCTTTTGACAGTGAAATCTACTCACATCGGCCGAGAAATGTAATTTGGATGTTAACTCCCAAACCGCTGCGCAGAAGTGAACCAAACTTCACCCAATAGTGTATTGTATGACAATCTAGTAGTTACATTTGGAAATTTGGTTCTAGGACATTTGGTTTGAGCGCAATCCTCAAACTGAGTTCAAAAAAGCTGTTCTCCCCTTTTGACAGTGAGCTCTACTCACTTCGGCCGAGAAATGTAATTTGGATGTTAACTCCCAAACCGCTGCGCAGAAGTCAACCAAACTTCACCCAATAGTGTATTGTATCACAATCTAGTAGTTACATTTGGAAATTTGGATCTAGGACATTTGGTTTGAGCGCAGTCCTCAAACCGAGTTCAAAAAAGCCATTTACGCCTTTTGACAGTGAAATCTACTCATTTCGGCCTAGAAATTCAATTTTGATGATAACTCCCAAACCGCTGCGCAGAAGTGAACCAAACCACCCAGTAGTGTATTGTATCATAATCTAGTAGTTACATTTGGAAATTTGGTTCTAGGACATTTAGTCTGAGCGCAATCCTTAAACTGAGTTCAAAAAAGCCGTTCTCACCTTTTGACAGTGAGATTTACTCACATCGGCACAGAAATGTAATTTTGATGTTAACTCCCAAACCGCTGCGCAGAAGTTCACCAAACTTCACCCAATAGTGTATTGTATCACAATCTAGTAGTTACATTTGGAAATTTGGTTCTAGGACATTTTGTTTGAGCGCAATCCTCAAACTGAGTTCAAAAAAGCCGTTCTCACCTTATGACAGTGAGATATATTCACTTCGGCCGAGAAATGTAATTTTGATGATAACTCCCAAGCCGCTGCGCAGAAGTGAACCAAACTTCACACAATAGTGTATTGTATCACAATCTAGTATTTACATTTGGAAATTTGGTTCTAGGACATTTAGTCTGAGCGCAATCCTTAAACTGAGTTCAAAAAAGCCGTTCTCACCTTTTGACAGTGAGATTTACTCACATCGTTAGAGAAATGTAATTTGGATGTTAACTCCCAAACCGCTGCGCAGAAATTAACCAAACTTCACCCAATAGTGTATTGTATCACAATCTAGTAGTTACATTTGGAAATTTGGTTCTAGGACATTTGGTTTGAGCGCAATCCTCAAACTGAGTTAAAAAAAAGCCGTTCTCACCTTTTGACAGTGAGATCTATTCACTTCGGCCGAGAAATGTAATTTTGATTATAACTCCCAAACAGCTGTGCAGAAGTGAACCAAACTTCACCCAATGGTGTATTGTATCACAATCTAGTAGTTACATTTGGAAATTTGTTTCTAGGACATTTGGTTTGAGCGCAAACCTCAAACTGAGTTCAAAAAAGCCGTTCTCACCTTTTGACAGTGAGATCTATTCACTTCGGCCGAGAAATATAATTTTTATGTTAACTCCCAAATCGCTGCGCAGAAGTGAACCAAACTTCACCCAATAGCGTATTGTATCACAATCTAGTAGTTACATTTGGAAATTTGGTTCTAGGACATTTGGTTTGAGCGCAATCCTCAAACTGAGTTCAAAAAAGCCATTTAAGCCTTTTGACAGTGAGATCTACGCGATTCGGCCGAGAAATGTAATTTTGATGTTAACTCCCAAACCGCTGCGCAGAAGTCAACCAAACTTCACCCAATAGTGTATTGTATCACAATCTAGTAGTTACATTTGGAAATTTGGTTCTAGGACATTTGGTTTGAGCGCAATCCTCAAACTTAGTTAAAAAAAGCCATTTAAGCCTTTTGACAGTGAGATCTATGCGATTCGGCTGAGAAATTTAATTTTGATGTTAACTCCCAAACCGCTGCGCAGAAGTCAACCAAACTTCACCAAATAGTGTATTGTATCACAATCTAGTAGTTACATTTGGAAATTTGTTTCTAGGACATTTGGTTTGAGCGCAAACCTCAAACTGAGTTCAAAAAAGCCGTTCTCACCTTTTGACAGTGAGATCTATTCACTTCGGCCGAGAAATATAATTTTTATGTTAACTCCCAAATCGCTGCGCAGAAGTGAACCAAACTTCACCCAATAGCGTATTGTATCACAATCTAGTAGTTATATTTGGAAATTTGGTTCTAGGACATTTGGTTTGAGCGCAATCCTCAAACTGAGTTCAAAAAAGCCATTTAAGCCTTTTGACAGTGAGATCTACGCGATTCGGCCGAGAAATGTAATTTTGATGTTAACTCCCAAACCGCTGCGCAGAAGTCAACCAAACTTCACCCAATAGTGTATTGTATCACAATCTAGTAGTTACATTTGGAAATTTGGTTCTAGGACATTTGGTTTGAGCGCAATCCTCAAACTTAGTTAAAAAAAGCCATTTAAGCCTTTTGACAGTGAGATCTATGCGATTCGGCTGAGAAATTTAATTTTGATGTTAACTCCCAAACCGCTGCGCAGAAGTCAACCAAACTTCACCAAATAGTGTATTGTATCACAATCTAGTAGTTACATTTGGAAATTTGGTTCTAGGACATTTGGTTTGGGCGCTATAATCGAACTTAGTTAAAAAAAAGCCATTTAAGCCTTTTGACAGTGAGATCTACGCGACTCGGCTGAGAAATGTAATTTTGATGTTAACTCCCAAACCGCTGCGAAGAAGTCAACCAAACTTCACCCAATAGTGTATTGTATCACAATCTAGTAGTTACATTTGGAAATTTGATTCTAGGACATTTGGTTTGAGCGCAATCCTCAAACTTAGTTAAAAAAAGCCATTTAAGCCTTTTGACAGTGAGATCTACGCGATTCGGCCGAGAAATGTAATTTTGTTGTTAACTCCCAAACCGCTGCGCAGAAGTGAACCAAACTTCACCCAATAGTGTATTGTATCACAATCTAGTAGTTACATTTGGAAATTTTGTTCTAGGACATTTGGTTTGAGCGCAATCCTCAAACTAAGTTCAAAAAGCTGTTCTCCCCTTTTGACAGTGAGCTCTACTCACTTCGGCCGAGAAATGTAATTTGGATGTTAACTCCCAAACCGCTGCGCAGAAGTCAACCAAACTTCACCCAATAGTGTATTGTATCACAATCTAGTAGTTACATTTGGAAATTTGGTTCTAGGACATTTGGTTTGAGCGCAATCCTCAAACTGAGTTCAAAAAAGCTGTTCTCCCCTTTTGACAGTGAGCTCTACTCACTTCGGCCTAGAAATGTAATTTGGATGTTAACTCCCAAACCGCTGCGCAGAAGTCAACCAAACTTCACCCAATAGTGTATTGTATAACAATCTAGTAGTTACATTTGGAAATTTGGATCGAGGACATTTGGTTTGAGCGCAGTCCTCAAACCGAGTTCAAAAAAGCCATTTACGCCTTTTGACAGTGAAATCTACTCATTTCGGCCTAGAAATTCAATTTTGATGATATCTCCCAAACCGCTGCGCAGAAGTGAACCAAACCACCCAGTAGTGTATTGTATCATAATCTAGTAGTTACATTTGGAAATTTGGTTCTAGGACATTTAGTCTGAGCGCAATCCTTAAACTGAGTTCAAAAAAGCCGTTCTCACCTTTTGACAGTGAGATTTACTCACATCGGCACAGAAATGTAATTTTGATGTTAACTCCCAAACCGCTGCGCAGAAGTTCACCAAACTTCACCCAATAGTGTATTGTATCACAATCTAGTAGTTACATTTGGAAATTTGGATCGAGGACATTTGGTTTGAGCGCAGTCCTCAAACCGAGTTAAAAAAAGCCATTTACGCCTTTTGACAGTGAAATCTACTCATTTCGGCCTAGAAATTCAATTTTGATGATATCTCCCAAACCGCTTCGCAGAAGTGAACCAAATTTCACCCAATAGTGTATTGTATCACAATCTAGTAGTTACATTTGGAAATTTGGTTCTAGGACATTTGGTTTGAGCTCAATCTTTTAACTGAGTTCAAAAAAGCCATTCTCACCTTTTGACAGTGAGATCTATTCACTTCGGCCGAGAAATGTAATCTTGATGTTAACTCCCAAACCGCTGCGTGGAAGTGAACCAAACTTAACCCAATAGTGTATTGTATCACAATCTAGTAGTTACATTTGGAAATTTGGTTCTAGGACATTTGGTTTGAGCGCAATCCTCAAACTGAGTTCAAAAAAGCCGTTCTCACCTTATGACAGTGAGATATATTCACTTCGGCCGAGAAATGTAATTTTGATGATCACTCCCAAGCCGCTGCGCAGAAGTGAACCAAACTTCACACAATAGTGTATTGTATCACAATCTAGTAGCTACATTTGGAAATTTGGTTCTAGGACATTTAGTCTGAGCGCAATCCTTAAACTGAGTTCAAAAAAGCCGTTCTCACCTTTTGACAGTGAGATTTACTCACATCGTTAGAGAAATGTAATTTGGATGTTAACTCCCAAACCGCTGCGCAGAAATTAACCAAACTTCACCCAATAGTGTATTGTATCACCATCTAGTAGTTACATTTGGAAATTTGTTTCTAGGACATTTGGTTTGAGCGCAATCCTCAAACTGAGTTAAAAAAAATCCGTTCTCACCTTTTGACAGTGAGATCTATTCACTTCGGCCGAGAAATGTAATTTTTATGTTAACTCCCAAACCGCTTCGCAGAAGTGAACCAAATTTCACCCAATAGTGTATTGTATCACAATCTAGTAGTTACATTTGGAAATTTGGTTCTAGGACATTTGGTTTGAGCTCAATCTTTTAACTGAGTTCAAAAAAGCCATTCTCACCTTTTGACAGTGAGATCTATTCACTTCGGCCGAGAAATGTAATCTTGATGTTAACTCCCAAACCGCTGCGCGGAAGTGAACCACACTTAACCCAATAGTGTATTGTATCACAATCTAGTAGTTACATTTGGAAATTTGGTTCTAGGACATTTGGTTTGAGCGCAATCCTCAAACTGAGTTCAAAAAAGCCGTTCTCACCTTATGACAGTGAGATATATTCACTTCGGCCGAGAAATGTAATTTTGATGATAACTCCCAAGCCGCTGCGCAGAAGTGAACCAAACTTCACACAATAGTGTATTGTATCACAATCTAGTAGCTACATTTGGAAATTTGGTTCTAGGACATTTAGTCTGAGCGCAATCCTTAAACTGAGTTCAAATAAGCCGTTCTCACCTTTTGACAGTGAGATTTACTCACATCGTTAGAGAAATGTAATTTGGATGTTAACTCCCAAACCGCTGCGCAGAAATTAACCAAACTTCACCCAATAGTGTATTGTATCACAATCTAGTAGTTACATTTGGAAATTTGTTTCTAGGACATTTGGTTTGAGCGCAATCCTCAAACTGAGTTAAAAAAAAGCCGTTCTCACCTTTTGACAGTGAGATCTATTCACTTCGGCCGAGAAATGTAATTTTGATTATAACTCCCAAACAGCTGTGCAGAAGTGAACCAAACTTCACCCAATGGTGTATTGTATCACAATCTAGTAGTTACATTTGGAAATTTGTTTCTAGGACATTTGGTTTGAGCGCAAACCTCAAACTGAGTTCAAAAAAGCCGTTCTCACCTTTTGACAGTGAGATCTATTCACTTCGGCCGAGAAATATAATTTTTATGTTAACTCCCAAATCGCTGCGCAGAAGTGAACCAAACTTCACCCAATAGCGTATTGTATCACAATCTAGTAGTTACATTTGGAAATTTGGTTCTAGGACATTTGGTTTGAGCGCAATCCTCAAACTGAGTTCAAAAAAGCCGTTCTCACCTTTTGACAGTGAGCTCTACTCACTTCGGCCGAGAAATGTAATTTGGATGTTAACTCCCAAACCGCTGCGAAGAAGTGAACCTAACTTCACCCAATAGTGTATTGTATCACAATCTAGTAGTTACATTTGGAAATTTGGTTCTAGGACATTTGGTTTGAGCGCAATCCTCAAACTGAGTTCAAAAAAGCCGTTCTCACCTTATGACAGTGAGATATATTCACTTCGGCCGAGAAATGTAATTTTGATGATAACTCCCAAGCCGCTGCGCAGAAGTGAACCAAACTTCACACAATAGTGTATTGTATCACAATCTAGTAGCTACATTTGGAAATTTGGTTCTAGGACATTTAGTCTGAGCGCAATCCTTAAACTGAGTTCAAAAAAGCCGTTCTCACCTTTTGACAGTGAGATTTACTCACATCGTTAGAGAAATGTAATTTGGATGTTAACTCCCAAACCGCTGCGCAGAAATTAACCAAACTTCACCCAATAGTGTATTGTATCACAATCTAGTAGTTACATTTGGAAATTTGTTTCTAGGACATTTGGTTTGAGCGCAATCCTCAAACTGAGTTAAAAAAAAATCCGTTCTCACCTTTTGACAGTGAGATCTATTCACTTCGGCCGAGAAATGTAATTTTTATGTTAACTCCCAAACCGCTTCGCAGAAGTGAACCAAATTTCACCCAATAGTGTATTGTATCACAATCTAGTAGTTACATTTGGAAATTTGGTTCTAGGACATTTGGTTTAAGCTCAATCTTTTAACTGAGTTCAAAAAAGCCATTCTCACCTTTTGACAGTGAGATCTATTCACTTCGGCCGAGAAATGTAATCTTGATGTTAACTCCCAAACCGCTGCGCGGAAGTGAACCAAACTTAACCCAATAGTGTATTGTATCACAATCTAGTAGTTACATTTGGAAATTTGGTTCTAGGACATTTGGTTTGAGCGCAATCCTCAAACTGAGTTCAAAAAAGCCGTTCTCACCTTATGACAGTGAGATATATTCACTTCGGCCGAGAAATGTAATTTTGATGATAACTCCCAAGCCGCTGCGCAGAAGTGAACCAAACTTCACACAATAGTGTATTGTATCACAATGTAGTAGCTACATTTGGAAATTTGGTTCTAGGACATTTAGTCTGAGCGCAATCCTTAAACTGAGTTCAAAAAAGCCGTTCTCACCTTTTGACAGTGAGATTTACTCACATCGTTAGAGAAATGTAATTTGGATGTTAACTCCCAAACCGCTGCGCAGAAATTAACCAAACTTCACCCAATAGTGTATTGTATCACAATCTAGTAGTTACATTTGGAAATTTTGTTTTAGGACATTTGGTTTGAGCGCAATCCTCAAACTTAGTTAAAAAAAGCCATTTAAGCCTTTTGACAGTGAGATCTACGCGATTCGGCCGAGAAATGTAATTTTGATGTTAACTCCCAAACCGCTGCGCAGAAGTGAACCAAACTTCACCCAATAGTGTATTGTATCACAATCTAGTAGTTACATTTGGAAATTTTGTTCTAGGACATTTGGTTTGAGCGCAATCCTCAAACTGAGTTCAAAAAGCTGTTCTCCCCTTTTGACAGTGAGCTCTACTCACTTCGGCCGAGAAATGTAATTTGGATGTTAACTCCCAAACCGCTGCGCAGAAGTCAACCAAACTTCACCCAATAGTGTATTGTATCACAATCTAGTAGTTACATTTGGAAATTTGGTTCTAGGACATTTGGTTTGAGCGCAATCCTCAAACTGAGTTCAAAAAAGCTGTTCTCCCCTTTTGACAGTGAGCTCTACTCACTTCGGCCGAGAAATGTAATTTGGATGTTAACTCCCAAACCGCTGCGCAGAAGTCAACCAAACTTCACCCAATAGTGTATTGTATCACAATCTAGTAGTTACATTTGGAAATTTGGATCGAGGACATTTGATTTGAGCGCAGTCCTCAAACCGAGTTCAAAAAAGCCATTTACGCCTTTTGACAGTGAAATCTACTCATTTCGGCCTAGAAATTCAATTTTGATGATATCTCCCAAACCGCTGCGCAGAAGTGAACCAAACCACCCAGTAGTGTATTGTATCATAATCTAGTAGTTACATTTGGAAATTTGGTTCTAGGACATTTAGTCTGAGCGCAATCCTTAAACTGAGTTCAAAAAAGCCGTTCTCACCTTTTGACAGTGAGATTTACTCACATCGGCACAGAAATGTAATTTTGATGTTAACTCCCAAACCGCTGCGCAGAAGTTCACCAAACTTCACCCAATAGTGTATTGTATCACAATCTAGTAGTTACATTTGGAAATTTGGATCGAGGACATTTGGTTTGAGCGCAGTCCTCAAACCGAGTTAAAAAAAGCCATTTACGCCTTTTGACAGTGAAATCTACTCATTTCGGCCTAGAAATTCAATTTTGATGATATCTCCCAAACCGCTTCGCAGAAGTGAACCAAATTTCACCCAATAGTGTATTGTATCACAATCTAGTAGTTACATTTGGAAATTTGGTTCTAGGACATTTGGTTTGAGCTCAATCTTTT
The DNA here is from genome assembly GCF_030265065.1 of Corythoichthys intestinalis. Classification (NCBI taxonomy): domain Eukaryota; kingdom Metazoa; phylum Chordata; class Actinopteri; order Syngnathiformes; family Syngnathidae; genus Corythoichthys; species Corythoichthys intestinalis. The sequence continues at coordinate 63,299,236 of NC_080398.1, read as the reverse complement.
AACTGAGTTCAAAAAAGCCATTCTCACCTTTTGACAGTGAGATCTATTCACTTCGGCCGAGAAATGTAATCTTGATGTTAACTCCCAAACCGCTGCGTGGAAGTGAACCAAACTTAACCCAATAGTGTATTGTATCACAATCTAGTAGTTACATTTGGAAATTTGGTTCTAGGACATTTGGTTTGAGCGCAATCCTCAAACTGAGTTCAAAAAAGCCGTTCTCACCTTATGACAGTGAGATATATTCACTTCGGCCGAGAAATGTAATTTTGATGATAACTCCCAAGCCGCTGCGCAGAAGTGAACCAAACTTCACACAATAGTGTATTGTATCACAATCTAGTAGCTACATTTGGAAATTTGGTTCTAGGACATTTAGTCTGAGCGCAATCCTTAAACTGAGTTCAAAAAAGCCGTTCTCACCTTTTGACAGTGAGATTTACTCACATCGTTAGAGAAATGTAATTTGGATGTTAACTCCCAAACCGCTGCGCAGAAATTAACCAAACTTCACCCAATAGTGTATTGTATCACAATCTAGTAGTTACATTTGGAAATTTGTTTCTAGGACATTTTGTTTGAGCGCAATCCTCAAACTGAGTTAAAAAAAATCCGTTCTCACCTTTTGACAGTGAGATCTATTCACTTCGGCCGAGAAATGTAATTTTTATGTTAACTCCCAAACCGCTTCGCAGAAGTGAACCAAATTTCACCCAATAGTGTATTGTATCACAATCTAGTAGTTACATTTGGAAATTTGGTTCTAGGACATTTGGTTTGAGCTCAATCTTTTAACTGAGTTCAAAAAAGCCATTCTCACCTTTTGACAGTGAGATCTATTCACTTCGGCCGAGAAATGTAATCTTGATGTTAACTCCCAAACCGCTGCGCGGAAGTGAACCACACTTAACCCAATAGTGTATTGTATCACAATCTAGTAGTTACATTTGGAAATTTGGTTCTAGGACATTTGGTTTGAGCGCAATCCTCAAACTGAGTTCAAAAAAGCCGTTCTCACCTTATGACAGTGAGATATATTCACTTCGGCCGAGAAATGTAATTTTGATGATAACTCCCAAGCCGCTGCGCAGAAGTGTACCAAACTTCACACAATAGTGTATTGTATCACAATCTAGTAGCTACATTTGGAAATTTGGTTCTAGGACATTTAGTCTGAGCGCAATCCTTAAACTGAGTTCAAATAAGCCGTTCTCACCTTTTGACAGTGAGATTTACTCACATCGTTAGAGAAATGTAATTTGGATGTTAACTCCCAAACCGCTGCGCAGAAATTAACCAAACTTCACCCAATAGTGTATTGTATCACAATCTAGTAGTTACATTTGGAAATTTGGTTCTAGGACATTTGGTTTGAGCGCAATCCTCAAACTGAGTTAAAAAAAAGCCGTTCTCACCTTTTGACAGTGAGATCTATTCACTTCGGCCGAGAAATGTAATTTTGATTATAACTCCCAAACAGCTGTGCAGAAGTGAACCAAACTTCACCCAATGGTGTATTGTATCACAATCTAGTAGTTACATTTGGAAATTTGTTTCTAGGACATTTGGTTTGAGCGCAAACCTCAAACTGAGTTCAAAAAAGCCGTTCTCACCTTTTGACAGTGAGATCTATTCACTTCGGCCGAGAAATATAATTTTTATGTTAACTCCCAAATCGCTGCGCAGAAGTGAACCAAACTTCACCCAATAGCGTATTGTATCACAATCTAGTAGTTACATTTGGAAATTTGGTTCTAGGACATTTGGTTTGAGCGCAATCCTCAAACTGAGTTCAAAAAAGCCGTTCTCACCTTTTGACAGTGAGCTCTACTCACTTCGGCCGAGAAATGTAATTTGGATGTTAACTCCCAAACCGCTGCGCAGAAGTGAACCAAACTTCACCCAATAGTGTATTGTATCACAATCTAGTAGTTACATTTGGAAATTTGGTTCTAGGACATTTGGTTTGAGCGCAATCCTCAAACTGAGTTCAAAAAAGCCGTTCTCACCTTATGACAGTGAGATATATTCACTTCGGCCGAGAAATGTAATTTTGATGATAACTCCCAAGCCGCTGCGCAGAAGTGAACCAAACTTCACACAATAGTGTATTGTATCACAATCTAGTAGCTACATTTGGAAATTTGGTTCTAGGACATTTAGTCTGAGCGCAATCCTTAAACTGAGTTCAAAAAAGCCGTTCTCACCTTTTGACAGTGAGATTTACTCACATCGTTAGAGAAATGTAATTTGGATGTTAACTCCCAAACCGCTGCGCAGAAATTAACCAAACTTCACCCAATAGTGTATTGTATCACAATCTAGTAGTTACATTTGGAAATTTGTTTCTAGGACATTTGGTTTGAGCGCAATCCTCAAACTGAGTTAAAAAAAAATCCGTTCTCACCTTTTGACAGTGAGATATATTCACTTCGGCCGAGAAATGTAATTTTTATGTTAACTCCCAAACCGCTGCGCAGAAGTGAACCAAACTTCACCCAATAGTGTATTGTATCACAATCTAGTAGTTACATTTGGAAATTTGGTTCTAGGACATTTGGTTTAAGCTCAATCTTTTAACTGAGTTCAAAAAAGCCATTCTCACCTTTTGACAGTGAGATCTATTCACTTCGGCCGAGAAATGTAATCTTGATGTTAACTCCCAAACCGCTGCGCGGAAGTGAACCAAACTTAACCCAATAGTGTATTGTATCACAATCTAGTAGTTACATTTGGAAATTTGGTTCTAGGACATTTGGTTTGAGCGCAATCCTCAAACTGAGTTCAAAAAAGCCGTTCTCACCTTATGACAGTGAGATATATTCACTTCGGCCGAGAAATGTAATTTTGATGATAACTCCCAAGCCGCTGCGCAGAAGTGAACCAAACTTCACACAATAGTGTATTGTATCACAATCTAGTAGCTACATTTGGAAATTTGGTTCTAGGACGTTTAGTCTGAGCGCAATCCTTAAACTGAGTTCAAAAAAGCCGTTCTCACCTTTTGACAGTGAGATTTACTCACATCGTTAGAGAAATGTAATTTGGATGTTAACTCCCAAACCGCTGCGCAGAAATTAACCAAACTTCACCCAATAGTGTATTGTATCACAATCTAGTAGTTACATTTGGAAATTTTGTTTTAGGACATTTGGTTTGAGCGCAATCCTCAAACTTAGTTAAAAAAAGCCATTTAAGCCTTTTGACAGTGAGATCTACGCGATTCGGCCGAGAAATGTAATTTTGATGTTAACTCCCAAACCGCTGCGCAGAAGTGAACCAAACTTCACCCAATAGTGTATTGTATCACAATCTAGTAGTTACATTTGGAAATTTTGTTCTAGGACATTTGGTTTGAGCGCAATCCTCAAACTGAGTTCAAAAAGCTGTTCTCCCCTTTTGACAGTGAGCTCTACTCACTTCGGCCGAGAAATGTAATTTGGATGTTAACTCCCAAACCGCTGCGCAGAAGTCAACCAAACTTCACCCAATAGTGTATTGTATCACAATCTAGTAGTTACATTTGGAAATTTGGTTCTAGGACATTTGGTTTGAGCGCAATCCTCAAACTGAGTTCAAAAAAGCTGTTCTCCCCTTTTGACAGTGAGCTCTACTCACTTCGGCCGAGAAATGTAATTTGGATGTTAACTCCCAAACCGCTGCGCAGAAGTCAACCAAACTTCACCCAATAGTGTATTGTATCACAATCTAGTAGTTACATTTGGAAATTTGGATCGAGGACATTTGGTTTGAGCGCAGTCCTCAAACCGAGTTCAAAAAAGCCATTTACGCCTTTTGACAGTGAAATCTACTCATTTCGGCCTAGAAATTCAATTTTGATGATATCTCCCAAACCGCTGCGCAGAAGTGAACCAAACCACCCAGTAGTGTATTGTATCATAATCTAGTAGTTACATTTGGAAATTTGGTTCTAGGACATTTAGTCTGAGCGCAATCCTTAAACTGAGTTCAAAAAAGCCGTTCTCACCTTTTGACAGTGAGATTTACTCACATCGGCACAGAAATGTAATTTTGATGTTAACTCCCAAATCGCTGCGCAGAAGTTCACCAAACTTCACCCAATAGTGTATTGTATCACAATCTAGTAGTTACATTTGGAAATTTGGATCGAGGACATTTGGTTTGAGCGCAGTCCTCAAACCGAGTTAAAAAAAGCCATTTACGCCTTTTGACAGTGAAATCTACTCATTTCGGCCTAGAAATTCAATTTTGATGATATCTCCCAAACCGCTTCGCAGAAGTGAACCAAATTTCACCCAATAGTGTATTGTATCACAATCTAGTAGTTACATTTGGAAATTTGGTTCTAGGACATTTGGTTTGAGCTCAATCTTTTAACTGAGTTCAAAAAAGCCATTCTCACCTTTTGACAGTGAGATCTATTCACTTCGGCCGAGAAATGTAATCTTGATGTTAACTCCCAAACCGCTGCGTGGAAGTGAACCAAACTTAACCCAATAGTGTATTGTATCACAATCTAGTAGTTACATTTGGAAATTTGGTTCTAGGACATTTGGTTTGAGCGCAATCCTCAAACTGAGTTCAAAAAAGCCGTTCTCACCTTATGACAGTGAGATATATTCACTTCGGCCGAGAAATGTAATTTTGATGATCACTCCCAAGCCGCTGCGCAGAAGTGAACCAAACTTCACACAATAGTGTATTGTATCACAATCTAGTAGCTACATTTGGAAATTTGGTTCTAGGACATTTAGTCTGAGCGCAATCCTTAAACTGAGTTCAAAAAAGCCGTTCTCACCTTTTGACAGTGAGATTTACTCACATCGTTAGAGAAATGTAATTTGGATGTTAACTCCCAAACCGCTGCGCAGAAATTAACCAAACTTCACCCAATAGTGTATTGTATCACAATCTAGTAGTTACATTTGGAAATTTGTTTCTAGGACATTTTGTTTGAGCGCAATCCTCAAACTGAGTTAAAAAAAATCCGTTCTCACCTTTTGACAGTGAGATCTATTCACTTCGGCCGAGAAATGTAATTTTTATGTTAACTCCCAAACCGCTTCGCAGAAGTGAACCAAATTTCACCCAATAGTGTATTGTATCACAATCTAGTAGTTACATTTGGAAATTTGGTTCTAGGACATTTGGTTTGAGCTCAATCTTTTAACTGAGTTCAAAAAAGCCATTCTCACCTTTTGACAGTGAGATCTATTCACTTCGGCCGAGAAATGTAATCTTGATGTTAACTCCCAAACCGCTGCGCGGAAGTGAACCACACTTAACCCAATAGTGTATTGTATCACAATCTAGTAGTTACATTTGGAAATTTGGTTCTAGGACATTTGGTTTGAGCGCAATCCTCAAACTGAGTTCAAAAAAGCCGTTCTCACCTTATGACAGTGAGATATATTCACTTCGGCCGAGAAATGTAATTTTGATGATAACTCCCAAGCCGCTGCGCAGAAGTGTACCAAACTTCACACAATAGTGTATTGTATCACAATCTAGTAGCTACATTTGGAAATTTGGTTCTAGGACATTTAGTCTGAGCGCAATCCTTAAACTGAGTTCAAATAAGCCGTTCTCACCTTTTGACAGTGAGATTTACTCACATCGTTAGAGAAATGTAATTTGGATGTTAACTCCCAAACCGCTGCGCAGAAATTAACCAAACTTCACCCAATAGTGTATTGTATCACAATCTAGTAGTTACATTTGGAAATTTGGTTCTAGGACATTTGGTTTGAGCGCAATCCTCAAACTGAGTTAAAAAAAAGCCGTTCTCACCTTTTGACAGTGAGATCTATTCACTTCGGCCGAGAAATGTAATTTTGATTATAACTCCCAAACAGCTGTGCAGAAGTGAACCAAACTTCACCCAATGGTGTATTGTATCACAATCTAGTAGTTACATTTGGAAATTTGTTTCTAGGACATTTGGTTTGAGCGCAAACCTCAAACTGAGTTCAAAAAAGCCGTTCTCACCTTTTGACAGTGAGATCTATTCACTTCGGCCGAGAAATATAATTTTTATGTTAACTCCCAAATCGCTGCGCAGAAGTGAACCAAACTTCACCCAATAGCGTATTGTATCACAATCTAGTAGTTACATTTGGAAATTTGGTTCTAGGACATTTGGTTTGAGCGCAATCCTCAAACTGAGTTCAAAAAAGCCGTTCTCACCTTTTGACAGTGAGCTCTACTCACTTCGGCCGAGAAATGTAATTTGGATGTTAACTCCCAAACCGCTGCGCAGAAGTGAACCAAACTTCACCCAATAGTGTATTGTATCACAATCTAGTAGTTACATTTGGAAATTTGGTTCTAGGACATTTGGTTTGAGCGCAATCCTCAAACTGAGTTCAAAAAAGCCGTTCTCACCTTATGACAGTGAGATATATTCACTTCGGCCGAGAAATGTAATTTTGATGATAACTCCCAAGCCGCTGCGCAGAAGTGAACCAAACTTCACACAATAGTGTATTGTATCACAATCTAGTAGCTACATTTGGAAATTTGGTTCTAGGACATTTAGTCTGAGCGCAATCCTTAAACTGAGTTCAAAAAAGCCGTTCTCACCTTTTGACAGTGAGATTTACTCACATCGTTAGAGAAATGTAATTTGGATGTTAACTCCCAAACCGCTGCGCAGAAATTAACCAAACTTCACCCAATAGTGTATTGTATCACAATCTAGTAGTTACATTTGGAAATTTGTTTCTAGGACATTTGGTTTGAGCGCAATCCTCAAACTGAGTTAAAAAAAAATCCGTTCTCACCTTTTGACAGTGAGATATATTCACTTCGGCCGAGAAATGTAATTTTTATGTTAACTCCCAAACCGCTGCGCAGAAGTGAACCAAACTTCACCCAATAGTGTATTGTATCACAATCTAGTAGTTACATTTGGAAATTTGGTTCTAGGACATTTGGTTTAAGCTCAATCTTTTAACTGAGTTCAAAAAAGCCATTCTCACCTTTTGACAGTGAGATCTATTCACTTCGGCCGAGAAATGTAATCTTGATGTTAACTCCCAAACCGCTGCGCGGAAGTGAACCAAACTTAACCCAATAGTGTATTGTATCACAATCTAGTAGTTACATTTGGAAATTTGGTTCTAGGACATTTGGTTTGAGCGCAATCCTCAAACTGAGTTCAAAAAAGCCGTTCTCACCTTATGACAGTGAGATATATTCACTTCGGCCGAGAAATGTAATTTTGATGATAACTCCCAAGCCGCTGCGCAGAAGTGAACCAAACTTCACACAATAGTGTATTGTATCACAATCTAGTAGCTACATTTGGAAATTTGGTTCTAGGACGTTTAGTCTGAGCGCAATCCTTAAACTGAGTTCAAAAAAGCCGTTCTCACCTTTTGACAGTGAGATTTACTCACATCGTTAGAGAAATGTAATTTGGATGTTAACTCCCAAACCGCTGCGCAGAAATTAACCAAACTTCACCCAATAGTGTATTGTATCACAATCTAGTAGTTACATTTGGAAATTTTGTTTTAGGACATTTGGTTTGAGCGCAATCCTCAAACTTAGTTAAAAAAAGCCATTTAAGCCTTTTGACAGTGAGATCTACGCGATTCGGCCGAGAAATGTAATTTTGATGTTAACTCCCAAACCGCTGCGCAGAAGTGAACCAAACTTCACCCAATAGTGTATTGTATCACAATCTAGTAGTTACATTTGGAAATTTTGTTCTAGGACATTTGGTTTGAGCGCAATCCTCAAACTGAGTTCAAAAAGCTGTTCTCCCCTTTTGACAGTGAGCTCTACTCACTTCGGCCGAGAAATGTAATTTGGATGTTAACTCCCAAACCGCTGCGCAGAAGTCAACCAAACTTCACCCAATAGTGTATTGTATCACAATCTAGTAGTTACATTTGGAAATTTGGTTCTAGGACATTTGGTTTGAGCGCAATCCTCAAACTGAGTTCAAAAAAGCTGTTCTCCCCTTTTGACAGTGAGCTCTACTCACTTCGGCCGAGAAATGTAATTTGGATGTTAACTCCCAAACCGCTGCGCAGAAGTCAACCAAACTTCACCCAATAGTGTATTGTATCACAATCTAGTAGTTACATTTGGAAATTTGGATCGAGGACATTTGGTTTGAGCGCAGTCCTCAAACCGAGTTCAAAAAAGCCATTTACGCCTTTTGACAGTGAAATCTACTCATTTCGGCCTAGAAATTCAATTTTGATGATATCTCCCAAACCGCTGCGCAGAAGTGAACCAAACCACCCAGTAGTGTATTGTATCATAATCTAGTAGTTACATTTGGAAATTTGGTTCTAGGACATTTAGTCTGAGCGCAATCCTTAAACTGAGTTCAAAAAAGCCGTTCTCACCTTTTGACAGTGAGATTTACTCACATCGGCACAGAAATGTAATTTTGATGTTAACTCCCAAATCGCTGCGCAGAAGTTCACCAAACTTCACCCAATAGTGTATTGTATCACAATCTAGTAGTTACATTTGGAAATTTGGATCGAGGACATTTGGTTTGAGCGCAGTCCTCAAACCGAGTTAAAAAAAGCCATTTACGCCTTTTGACAGTGAAATCTACTCATTTCGGCCTAGAAATTCAATTTTGATGATATCTCCCAAACCGCTTCGCAGAAGTGAACCAAATTTCACCCAATAGTGTATTGTATCACAATCTAGTAGTTACATTTGGAAATTTGGTTCTAGGACATTTGGTTTGAGCTCAATCTTTTAACTGAGTTCAAAAAAGCCATTCTCACCTTTTGACAGTGAGATCTATTCACTTCGGCCGAGAAATGTAATCTTGATGTTAACTCCCAAACCGCTGCGTGGAAGTGAACCAAACTTAACCCAATAGTGTATTGTATCACAATCTAGTAGTTACATTTGGAAATTTGGTTCTAGGACATTTGGTTTGAGCGCAATCCTCAAACTGAGTTCAAAAAAGCCGTTCTCACCTTATGACAGTGAGATATATTCACTTCGGCCGAGAAATGTAATTTTGATGATCACTCCCAAGCCGCTGCGCAGAAGTGAACCAAACTTCACACAATAGTGTATTGTATCACAATCTAGTAGCTACATTTGGAAATTTGGTTCTAGGACATTTAGTCTGAGCGCAATCCTTAAACTGAGTTCAAAAAAGCCGTTCTCACCTTTTGACAGTGAGATTTACTCACATCGTTAGAGAAATGTAATTTGGATGTTAACTCCCAAACCGCTGCGCAGAAATTAACCAAACTTCACCCAATAGTGTATTGTATCACAATCTAGTAGTTACATTTGGAAATTTGTTTCTAGGACATTTTGTTTGAGCGCAATCCTCAAACTGAGTTAAAAAAAATCCGTTCTCACCTTTTGACAGTGAGATCTATTCACTTCGGCCGAGAAATGTAATTTTTATGTTAACTCCCAAACCGCTTCGCAGAAGTGAACCAAATTTCACCCAATAGTGTATTGTATCACAATCTAGTAGTTACATTTGGAAATTTGGTTCTAGGACATTTGGTTTGAGCTCAATCTTTTAACTGAGTTCAAAAAAGCCATTCTCACCTTTTGACAGTGAGATCTATTCACTTCGGCCGAGAAATGTAATCTTGATGTTAACTCCCAAACCGCTGCGCGGAAGTGAACCACACTTAACCCAATAGTGTATTGTATCACAATCTAGTAGTTACATTTGGAAATTTGGTTCTAGGACATTTGGTTTGAGCGCAATCCTCAAACTGAGTTCAAAAAAGCCGTTCTCACCTTATGACAGTGAGATATATTCACTTCGGCCGAGAAATGTAATTTTGATGATAACTCCCAAGCCGCTGCGCAGAAGTGTACCAAACTTCACACAATAGTGTATTGTATCACAATCTAGTAGCTACATTTGGAAATTTGGTTCTAGGACATTTAGTCTGAGCGCAATCCTTAAACTGAGTTCAAATAAGCCGTTCTCACCTTTTGACAGTGAGATTTACTCACATCGTTAGAGAAATGTAATTTGGATGTTAACTCCCAAACCGCTGCGCAGAAATTAACCAAACTTCACCCAATAGTGTATTGTATCACAATCTAGTAGTTACATTTGGAAATTTGGTTCTAGGACATTTGGTTTGAGCGCAATCCTCAAACTGAGTTAAAAAAAAGCCGTTCTCACCTTTTGACAGTGAGATCTATTCACTTCGGCCGAGAAATGTAATTTTGATTATAACTCCCAAACAGCTGTGCAGAAGTGAACCAAACTTCACCCAATGGTGTATTGTATCACAATCTAGTAGTTACATTTGGAAATTTGTTTCTAGGACATTTGGTTTGAGCGCAAACCTCAAACTGAGTTCAAAAAAGCCGTTCTCACCTTTTGACAGTGAGATCTATTCACTTCGGCCGAGAAATATAATTTTTATGTTAACTCCCAAATCGCTGCGCAGAAGTGAACCAAACTTCACCCAATAGCGTATTGTATCACAATCTAGTAGTTACATTTGGAAATTTGGTTCTAGGACATTTGGTTTGAGCGCAATCCTCAAACTGAGTTCAAAAAAGCCGTTCTCACCTTTTGACAGTGAGCTCTACTCACTTCGGCCGAGAAATGTAATTTGGATGTTAACTCCCAAACCGCTGCGCAGAAGTGAACCAAACTTCACCCAATAGTGTATTGTATCACAATCTAGTAGTTACATTTGGAAATTTGGTTCTAGGACATTTGGTTTGAGCGCAATCCTCAAACTGAGTTCAAAAAAGCCGTTCTCACCTTATGACAGTGAGATATATTCACTTCGGCCGAGAAATGTAATTTTGATGATAACTCCCAAGCCGCTGCGCAGAAGTGAACCAAACTTCACACAATAGTGTATTGTATCACAATCTAGTAGCTACATTTGGAAATTTGGTTCTAGGACATTTAGTCTGAGCGCAATCCTTAAACTGAGTTCAAAAAAGCCGTTCTCACCTTTTGACAGTGAGATTTACTCACATCGTTAGAGAAATGTAATTTGGATGTTAACTCCCAAACCGCTGCGCAGAAATTAACCAAACTTCACCCAATAGTGTATTGTATCACAATCTAGTAGTTACATTTGGAAATTTGGTTCTAGGACATTTGGTTTGAGCACTATAATCGAACTTAGTTAAAAAAAGCCATTTAAGCCTTTTGACAGTGAGATCTACGCGACTCGGCTGAGAAAAGTAATTTTGATGTTAACTCCCAAACCGCTGCGAAGAAGTCAACCAAACTTCACCCAATAGTGTATTGTATCACAATCTAGTAGTTACATTTGGAAATTTGATTCTAGGACATTTGGTTTGAGCGCAATCCTCAAACTTAGTTAAAAAAAGCCATTTAAGCCTTTTGACAGTGAGATTCACGCGATTCGGCCGAGAAATGTAATTTTGATGTTAACTCCCAAACCGCTGCGAAGAAGTCAACCAAACTTCACCCAATAGTGTATTGTATCACAATCTAGTAGTTACATTTGGAAATTTGGTTCTAGGACATTTGGTTTGAGCGCTATAATCGAACTTAGTTAAAAAAAGCCATTTAAGCCTTTTGACAGTGAGATCTACGCGATTCGGCCGAGAAATGTAATTTTGATGTTAACTCCCAAACCGCTGCGCAGAAGTCAACCAAACTTCACCCAATAGTGTATTGTATCACAATCTAGTAGTTACATTTGGAAATTTGGTTCTAGGACATTTGGTTTGAGCGCAATCCTCAAACTCAGTTAAAAAAAGCCATTTAAGCCTTTTGACAGTGAGATCTACGCGATTCGGCCGAGAAATGTAATTTTGATGATAACTCCCAAACCGCTGCGCAGAAGTCAACCAAACTTCACCCAATAGTGTATTGTATCACAATCTAGTAGTTACATTTGGAAATTTGGTTCTAGGACATTTAGTTTGAGCGCAATCCTTAAACTGAGTTCAAAAAAGCCGTTATCACCTTTTGACAGTGAAATCTACTCACATCGGCCGAGAAATGTAATTTGGATGTTAACTCCCAAACCGCTGCGCAGAAGTGAACCAAACTTCACCCAATAGTGTATTGTATCACAATCTAGTAGTTACATTTGGAAATTTGGTTCTAGGACATTTGGTTTGAGCGCAATCCTCAAACTGAGTTCAAAAAAGCCGTTCTCACCTTATGACAGTGAGATCTATTCACTTCGGCCGAGAAATGTAATTTTGATGTTAACTCCCAAACCGCTGCGCAGAAGTCAACCAAACTTCACTCAATAGTGTATTGTATCACAATCTAGTAGTTACATTTGGAAATTTTGTTTTAGGACATTTGGTTTGAGCGCAATCCTCAAACTTAGTTCAAAAATCCATTTAAGCGTTTTGACAGTGAGATCTACTCAATTCGGCCGAGAAATGTAATTTTGATGTTAACTCCCAAACCGCTGCGCAGAAGTTAACCAAACTTCACCCAATAGTGTATTGTATCACAATCTAGTAGGTACATTTAGAATTTTGCTTCTAGGACATTTGGTTTGAGCGCAATCGTCAAACTTAGTTAAAAAAAAGTCATTTAAGCCTTTTGACAGTGAGATCTACGCGATTCGGCTGAGAAATTTAATTTTGATGTTAACTCCCAAACCGCTGCGCAGAAGTCAACCAAACTTCACCAAATAGTGTATTGTATCACAATCTAGTAGTTACATTTGGAAATTTGGTTCTAGGACATTTGGTTTGAGCACTATAATCGAACTTAGTTAAAAAAAGCCATTTAAGCCTTTTGACAGTGAGATCTACGCGACTCGGCTGAGAAAAGTAATTTTGATGTTAACTCCCAAACCGCTGCGAAGAAGTCAACCAAACTTCACCCAATAGTGTATTGTATCACAATCTAGTAGTTACATTTGGAAATTTGATTCTAGGACATTTGGTTTGAGCGCTATAATCGAACTTAGTTAAAAAAAGCCATTTAAGCCTTTTGACAGTGAGATCTACGCGATTCGGCCGAGAAATGTAATTTTGATGTTAACTCCCAAACCGCTGCGCAGAAGTCAACCAAACTTCACCCAATAGTGTATTGTATCACAATCTAGTAGTTACATTTGGAAATTTGGTTCTAGGACATTTAGTTTGAGCGCAATCCTTAAACTGAGTTCAAAAAAGCCGTTATCACCTTTTGACAGTGAAATCTACTCATTTCGGCCTAGAAATTCAATTTTGATGATAACTCCCAAACCGCTGCGCAGAAGTCAACCAAACTTCACCCAATAGTGTATTGTATCACAATCTAGTAGTTACATTTGGAAATTTGGTTCTAGGACATTTGGTTTGAGCGCAATCCTCAAACTTAGTTAAAAAAAGCCATTTAAGCCTTTTGACAGTGAGATCTATGCGATTCGGCTGAGAAATATAATTTTGATGTTAACTCCCAAACCGCTGCGCAGAAGTCAACCAAACTTCACCAAATAGTGTATTGTATCACAATCTAGTAGTTACATTTGGAAATTTGGTTCTAGGACATGTGGTTTGGGCGCTATAATCGAACTTAGTTAAAAAAAAGCCATTTAAGCCTTTTGACAGTGAGATCTACGCGACTCGGCTGAGAAATGTAATTTTGATGTTAACTCCCAAACCGCTGCGAAGAAGTCAACCAAACTTCACCCAATAGTGTATTGTATCACAATCTAGTAGTTACATTTGGAAATTTGATTCTAGGACATTTGGTTTGAGCGCAATCCTCAAACTTAGTTAAAAAAAGCCATTTAAGCCTTTTGACAGTGAGATCTACGCGATTCGGCCGAGAAATGTAATTTTGTTGTTAACTCCCAAACCGCTGCGCAGAAGTGAACCAAACTTCACCCAATAGTGTATTGTATCACAATCTAGTAGTTACATTTGGAAATTTTGTTCTAGGACATTTGGTTTGAGCGCAATCCTCAAACTAAGTTCAAAAAGCTGTTCTCCCCTTTTGACAGTGAGCTCTACTCACTTCGGCCGAGAAATGTAATTTGGATGTTAACTCCCAAACCGCTGCGCAGAAGTCAACCAAACTTCACCCAATAGTGTATTGTATCACAATCTAGTAGTTACATTTGGAAATTTGGTTCTAGGACATTTGGTTTGAGCGCAATCCTCAAACTGAGTTCAAAAAAGCTGTTCTCCCCTTTTGACAGTGAGCTCTACTCACTTCGGCCTAGAAATGTAATTTGGATGTTAACTCCCAAACCGCTGCGCAGAAGTCAACCAAACTTCACCCAATAGTGTATTGTATCACAATCTAGTAGTTACATTTGGAAATTTGGATCGAGGACATTTGGTTTGAGCGCAGTCCTCAAACCGAGTTAAAAAAAGCCATTTACGCCTTTTGACAGTGAAATCTACTCATTTCGGCCTAGAAATTCAATTTTGATGATATCTCCCAAACCGCTGCGCAGAAGTGAACCAAATTTCACCCAATAGTGTATTGTATCACAATCTAGTAGTTACATTTGGAAATTTGGTTCTAGGACATTTGGTTTGAGCTCAATCTTTTAACTGAGTTCAAAAAAGCCATTCTCACCTTTTGACAGTGAGATCTATTCACTTCGGCCGAGAAATGTAATCTTGATGTTAACTCCCAAACCGCTGCGTGGAAGTGAACCAAACTTAACCCAATAGTGTATTGTATCACAATCTAGTAGTTACATTTGGAAATTTGGTTCTAGGACATTTGGTTTGAGCGCAATCCTCAAACTGAGTTCAAAAAAGCCGTTCTCACCTTATGACAGTGAGATATATTCACTTCGGCCGAGAAATGTAATTTTGATGATCACTCCCAAGCCGCTGCGCAGAAGTGAACCAAACTTCACACAATAGTGTATTGTATCACAATCTAGTAGCTACATTTGGAAATTTGGTTCTAGGACATTTAGTCTGAGCGCAATCCTTAAACTGAGTTCAAAAAAGCCGTTCTCACCTTTTGACAGTGAGATTTACTCACATCGTTAGAGAAATGTAATTTGGATGTTAACTCCCAAACCGCTGCGCAGAAATTAACCAAACTTCACCCAATAGTGTATTGTATCACCATCTAGTAGTTACATTTGGAAATTTGTTTCTAGGACATTTGGTTTGAGCGCAATCCTCAAACTGAGTTAAAAAAAATCCGTTCTCACCTTTTGACAGTGAGATCTATTCACTTCGGCCGAGAAATGTAATTTTTATGTTAACTCCCAAACCGCTTCGCAGAAGTGAACCAAATTTCACCCAATAGTGTATTGTATCACAATCTAGTAGTTACATTTGGAAATTTGGTTCTAGGACATTTGGTTTGAGCTCAATCTTTTAACTGAGTTCAAAAAAGCCATTCTCACCTTTTGACAGTGAGATCTATTCACTTCGGCCGAGAAATGTAATCTTGATGTTAACTCCCAAACCGCTGCGCGGAAGTGAACCACACTTAACCCAATAGTGTATTGTATCACAATCAAGTAGTTACATTTGGAAATTTGGTTCTAGGACATTTGGTTTGAGCGCAATCCTCAAACTGAGTTCAAAAAAGCCGTTCTCACCTTATGACAGTGAGATATATTCACTTCGGCCGAGAAATGTAATTTTGATGATAACTCCCAAGCCGCTGCGCAGAAGTGAACCAAACTTCACACAATAGTGTATTGTATCACAATCTAGTAGCTACATTTGGAAATTTGGTTCTAGGACATTTAGTCTGAGCGCAATCCTTAAACTGAGTTCAAATAAGCCGTTCTCACCTTTTGACAGTGAGATTTACTCACATCGTTAGAGAAATGTAATTTGGATGTTAACTCCCAAACCGCTGCGCAGAAATTAACCAAACTTCACCCAATAGTGTATTGTATCACAATCTAGTAGTTACATTTGGAAATTTGTTTCTAGGACATTTGGTTTGAGCGCAATCCTCAAACTGAGTTAAAAAAAAGCCGTTCTCACCTTTTGACAGTGAGATCTATTCACTTCGGCCGAGAAATGTAATTTTGATTATAACTCCCAAACAGCTGTGCAGAAGTGAACCAAACTTCACCCAATGGTGTATTGTATCACAATCTAGTAGTTACATTTGGAAATTTGTTTCTAGGACATTTGGTTTGAGCGCAAACCTCAAACTGAGTTCAAAAAAGCCGTTCTCACCTTTTGACAGTGAGATCTATTCACTTCGGCCGAGAAATATAATTTTTATGTTAACTCCCAAATCGCTGCGCAGAAGTGAACCAAACTTCACCCAATAGCGTATTGTATCACAATCTAGTAGTTACATTTGGAAATTTGGTTCTAGGACATTTGGTTTGAGCGCAATCCTCAAACTGAGTTCAAAAAAGCCGTTCTCACCTTTTGACAGTGAGCTCTACTCACTTCGGCCGAGAAATGTAATTTGGATGTTAACTCCCAAACCGCTGCGAAGAAGTGAACCTAACTTCACCCAATAGTGTATTGTATCACAATCTAGTAGTTACATTTGGAAATTTGGTTCTAGGACATTTGGTTTGAGCGCAATCCTCAAACTGAGTTCAAAAAAGCCGTTCTCACCTTATGACAGTGAGATATATTCACTTCGGCCGAGAAATGTAATTTTGATGATAACTCCCAAGCCGCTGCGCAGAAGTGAACCAAACTTCACACAATAGTGTATTGTATCACAATCTAGTAGCTACATTTGGAAATTTGGTTCTAGGACATTTAGTCTGAGCGCAATCCTTAAACTGAGTTCAAAAAAGCCGTTCTCACCTTTTGACAGTGAGATTTACTCACATCGTTAGAGAAATGTAATTTGGATGTTAACTCCCAAACCGCTGCGCAGAAATTAACCAAACTTCACCCAATATTGTATTGTATCACAATCTAGTAGTTACATTTGGAAATTTGTTTCTAGGACATTTGGTTTGAGCGCAATCCTCAAACTGAGTTAAAAAAAAATCCGTTCTCACCTTTTGACAGTGAGATCTATTCACTTCGGCCGAGAAATGTAATTTTTATGTTAACTCCCAAACCGCTTCGCAGAAGTGAACCAAATTTCACCCAATAGTGTATTGTATCACAATCTAGTAGTTACATTTGGAAATTTGGTTCTAGGACATTTGGTTTAAGCTCAATCTTTTAACTGAGTTCAAAAAAGCCATTCTCACCTTTTGACAGTGAGATCTATTCACTTCGGCCGAGAAATGTAATCTTGATGTTAACTCCCAAACCGCTGCGCGGAAGTGAACCAAACTTAACCCAATAGTGTATTGTATCACAATCTAGTAGTTACATTTGGAAATTTGGTTCTAGGACATTTGGTTTGAGCGCAATCCTCAAACTGAGTTCAAAAAAGCCGTTCTCACCTTATGACAGTGAGATATATTCACTTCGGCCGAGAAATGTAATTTTGATGATAACTCCCAAGCCGCTGCGCAGAAGTGAACCAAACTTCACACAATAGTGTATTGTATCACAATCTAGTAGCTACATTTGGAAATTTGGTTCTAGGACATTTAGTCTGAGCGCAATCCTTAAACTGAGTTCAAAAAAGCCGTTCTCACCTTTTGACAGTGAGATTTACTCACATCGTTAGAGAAATGTAATTTGGATGTTAACTCCCAAACCGCTGCGCAGAAATTAACCAAACTTCACCCAATAGTGTATTGTATCACAATCTAGTAGTTACATTTGGAAATTTTGTTTTAGGACATTTGGTTTGAGCGCAATCCTCAAACTTAGTTAAAAAAAGCCATTTAAGCCTTTTGACAGTGAGATCTACGCGATTCGGCCGAGAAATGTAATTTTGATGTTAACTCCCAAACCGCTGCGCAGAAGTGAACCAAACTTCACCCAATAGTGTATTGTATCACAATCTAGTAGTTACATTTGGAAATTTTGTTCTTGGACATTTGGTTTGAGCGCAATCCTCAAACTGAGTTCAAAAAGCTGTTCTCCCCTTTTGACAGTGAGCTCTACTCACTTCGGCCGAGAAATGTAATTTGGATGTTAACTCCCAAACCGCTGCGCAGAAGTCAACCAAACTTCACCCAATAGTGTATTGTATCACAATCTAGTAGTTACATTTGGAAATTTGGTTCTAGGACATTTGGTTTGAGCGCAATCCTCAAACTGAGTTCAAAAAAGCTGTTCTCCCCTTTTGACAGTGAGCTCTACTCACTTCGGCCGAGAAATGTAATTTGGATGTTAACTCCCAAACCGCTACGCAGAAGTCAACCAAACTTCACCCAATAGTGTATTGTATCACAATCTAGTAGTTACATTTGGAAATTTGGATCGAGGACATTTGGTTTGAGCGCAGTCCTCAAACCGAGTTCAAAAAAGCCATTTACGCCTTTTGACAGTGAAATCTACTCATTTCGGCCTAGAAATTCAATTTTGATGATATCTCCCAAACCGCTGCGCAGAAGTGAACCAAACCACCCAGTAGTGTATTGTATCATAATCTAGTAGTTACATTTGGAAATTTGGTTCTAGGACATTTAGTCTGAGCGCAATCCTTAAACTGAGTTCAAAAAAGCCGTTCTCACCTTTTGACAGTGAGATTTACTCACATCGGCACAGAAATGTAATTTTGATGTTAACTCCCAAACCGCTGCGCAGAAGTTCACCAAACTTCACCCAATAGTGTATTGTATCACAATCTAGTAGTTACATTTGGAAATTTGGATCGAGGACATTTGGTTTGAGCGCAGTCCTCAAACCGAGTTAAAAAAAGCCATTTACGCCTTTTGACAGTGAAATCTACTCATTTCGGCCTAGAAATTCAATTTTGATGATATCTCCCAAACCGCTTCGCAGAAGTGAACCAAATTTCACCCAATAGTGTATTGTATCACAATCTAGTAGTTACATTTGGAAATTTGGTTCTAGGACATTTGGTTTGAGCTCAATCTTTTAACTGAGTTCAAAAAAGCCATTCTCACCTTTTGACAGTGAGATCTATTCACTTCGGCCGAGAAATGTAATCTTGATGTTAACTCCCAAACCGCTGCGTGGAAGTGAACCAAACTTAACCCAATAGTGTATTGTATCACAATCTAGTAGTTACATTTGGAAATTTGGTTCTAGGACATTTGGTTTGAGCGCAATCCTCAAACTGAGTTCAAAAAAGCCGTTCTCACCTTATGACAGTGAGATATATTCACTTCGGCCGAGAAATGTAATTTTGATGATAACTCCCAAGCCGCTGCGCAGAAGTGAACCAAACTTCACACAATAGTGTATTGTATCACAATCTAGTAGCTACATTTGGAAATTTGGTTCTAGGACATTTAGTCTGAGCGCAATCCTTAAACTGAGTTCAAAAAAGCCGTTCTCACCTTTTGACAGTGAGATTTACTCACATCGTTAGAGAAATGTAATTTGGATGTTAACTCCCAAACCGCTGCGCAGAAATTAACCAAACTTCACCCAATAGTGTATTGTATCACAATCTAGTAGTTACATTTGGAAATTTGTTTCTAGGACATTTTGTTTGAGCGCAATCCTCAAACTGAGTTAAAAAAAATCCGTTCTCACCTTTTGACAGTGAGATCTATTCACTTCGGCCGAGAAATGTAATTTTAATGTTAACTCCCAAACCGCTTCGCAGAAGTGAACCAAATTTCACCCAATAGTGTATTGTATCACAATCTAGTAGTTACATTTGGAAATTTGGTTCTAGGACATTTGGTTTGAGCTCAATCTTTTAACTGAGTTCAAAAAAGCCATTCTCACCTTTTGACAGTGAGATCTATTCACTTCGGCCGAGAAATGTAATCTTGATGTTAACTCCCAAACCGCTGCGCGGAAGTGAACCACACTTAACCCAATAGTGTATTGTATCACAATCTAGTAGTTACATTTGGAAATTTGGTTCTAGGACATTTGGTTTGAGCGCAATCCTCAAACTGAGTTCAAAAAAGCCGTTCTCACCTTATGACAGTGAGATATATTCACTTCGGCCGAGAAATGTAATTTTGATGATAACTCCCAAGCCGCTGCGCAGAAGTGTACCAAACTTCACACAATAGTGTATTGTATCACAATCTAGTAGCTACATTTGGAAATTTGGTTCTAGGACATTTAGTCTGAGCGCAATCCTTAAACTGAGTTCAAATAAGCCGTTCTCACCTTTTGACAGTGAGATTTACTCACATCGTTAGAGAAATGTAATTTGGATGTTAACTCCCAAACCGCTGCGCAGAAATTAACCAAACTTCACCCAATAGTGTATTGTATCACAATCTAGTAGTTACATTTGGAAATTTGGTTCTAGGACATTTGGTTTGAGCGCAATCCTCAAACTGAGTTAAAAAAAAAGCCGTTCTCACCTTTTGACAGTGAGATCTATTCACTTCGGCCGAGAAATGTAATTTTGATTATAACTCCCAAACAGCTGTGCAGAAGTGAACCAAACTTCACCCAATGGTGTATTGTATCACAATCTAGTAGTTACATTTGGAAATTTGTTTCTAGGACATTTGGTTTGAGCGCAAACCTCAAACTGAGTTCAAAAAAGCCGTTCTCACCTTTTGACAGTGAGATCTATTCACTTCGGCCGAGAAATATAATTTTTATGTTAACTCCCAAATCGCTGCGCAGAAGTGAACCAAACTTCACCCAATAGCGTATTGTATCACAATCTAGTAGTTACATTTGGAAATTTGGTTCTAGGACATTTGGTTTGAGCGCAATCCTCAAACTGAGTTCAAAAAAGCCG
Source organism: Corythoichthys intestinalis (assembly GCF_030265065.1). Lineage (NCBI taxonomy): Eukaryota > Metazoa > Chordata > Actinopteri > Syngnathiformes > Syngnathidae > Corythoichthys > Corythoichthys intestinalis. The sequence continues at coordinate 63,278,616 of NC_080398.1, read as the reverse complement.
TTCTCACCTTTTGACAGTGAGCTCTACTCACTTCGGCCGAGAAATGTAATTTGGATGTTAACTCCCAAACCGCTGCGCAGAAGTGAACCAAACTTCACCCAATAGTGTATTGTATCACAATCTAGTAGTTACATTTGGAAATTTGGTTCTAGGACATTTGGTTTGAGCGCAATCCTCAAACTGAGTTCAAAAAAGCCGTTCTCACCTTATGACAGTGAGATATATTCACTTCGGCCGAGAAATGTAATTTTGATGATAACTCCCAAGCCGCTGCGCAGAAGTGAACCAAACTTCACACAATAGTGTATTGTATCACAATCTAGTAGCTACATTTGGAAATTTGGTTCTAGGACATTTAGTCTGAGCGCAATCCTTAAACTGAGTTCAAAAAAGCCGTTCTCACCTTTTGACAGTGAGATTTACTCACATCGTTAGAGAAATGTAATTTGGATGTTAACTCCCAAACCGCTGCGCAGAAATTAACCAAACTTCACCCAATAGTGTATTGTATCACAATCTAGTAGTTACATTTGGAAATTTGTTTCTAGGACATTTGGTTTGAGCGCAATCCTCAAACTGAGTTAAAAAAAAATCCGTTCTCACCTTTTGACAGTGAGATCTATTCACTTCGGCCGAGAAATGTAATTTTTATGTTAACTCCCAAACCGCTTCGCAGAAGTGAACCAAATTTCACCCAATAGTGTATTGTATCACAATCTAGTAGTTACATTTGGAAATTTGGTTCTAGGACATTTGGTTTAAGCTCAATCTTTTAACTGAGTTCAAAAAAGCCATTCTCACCTTTTGACAGTGAGATCTATTCACTTCGGCCGAGAAATGTAATCTTGATGTTAACTCCCAAACCGCTGCGCGGAAGTGAACCAAACTTAACCCAATAGTGTATTGTATCACAATCTAGTAGTTACATTTGGAAATTTGGTTCTAGGACATTTGGTTTGAGCGCAATCCTCAAACTGAGTTCAAAAAAGCCGTTCTCACCTTATGACAGTGAGATATATTCACTTCGGCCGAGAAATGTAATTTTGATGATAACTCCCAAGCCGCTGCGCAGAAGTGAACCAAACTTCACACAATAGTGTATTGTATCACAATCTAGTAGCTACATTTGGAAATTTGGTTCTAGGACGTTTAGTCTGAGCGCAATCCTTAAACTGAGTTCAAAAAAGCCGTTCTCACCTTTTGACAGTGAGATTTACTCACATCGTTAGAGAAATGTAATTTGGATGTTAACTCCCAAACCGCTGCGCAGAAGTCAACCAAACTTCACCAAATAGTGTATTGTATCACAATCTAGTAGTTACATTTGGAAATTTGGTTCTAGGACATTTGGTTTGAGCACTATAATCGAACTTAGTTAAAAAAAGCCATTTAAGCCTTTTGACAGTGAGATCTACGCGACTCGGCTGAGAAAAGTAATTTTGATGTTAACTCCCAAACCGCTGCGAAGAAGTCAACCAAACTTCACCCAATAGTGTATTGTATCACAATCTAGTAGTTACATTTGGAAATTTGATTCTAGGACATTTGGTTTGAGCGCAATCCTCAAACTTAGTTAAAAAAAGCCATTTAAGCCTTTTGACAGTGAGATTCACGCGATTCGGCCGAGAAATGTAATTTTGATGTTAACTCCCAAACCGCTGCGAAGAAGTCAACCAAACTTCACCCAATAGTGTATTGTATCACAATCTAGTAGTTACATTTGGAAATTTGGTTCTAGGACATTTGGTTTGAGCGCTATAATCGAACTTAGTTAAAAAAAGCCATTTAAGCCTTTTGACAGTGAGATCTACGCGATTCGGCCGAGAAATGTAATTTTGATGTTAACTCCCAAACCGCTGCGCAGAAGTCAACCAAACTTCACCCAATAGTGTATTGTATCACAATCTAGTAGTTACATTTGGAAATTTGGTTCTAGGACATTTGGTTTGAGCGCAATCCTCAAACTCAGTTAAAAAAAGCCATTTAAGCCTTTTGACAGTGAGATCTACGCGATTCGGCCGAGAAATGTAATTTTGATGATAACTCCCAAACCGCTGCGCAGAAGTCAACCAAACTTCACCCAATAGTGTATTGTATCACAATCTAGTAGTTACATTTGGAAATTTGGTTCTAGGACATTTAGTTTGAGCGCAATCCTTAAACTGAGTTCAAAAAAGCCGTTATCACCTTTTGACAGTGAAATCTACTCACATCGGCCAAGAAATGTAATTTGGATGTTAACTCCCAAACCGCTGCGCAGAAGTGAACCAAACTTCACCCAATAGTGTATTGTATCACAATCTAGTAGTTACATTTGGAAATTTGGTTCTAGGACATTTGGTTTGAGCGCAATCCTCAAACTGAGTTCAAAAAAGCCGTTCTCACCTTATGACAGTGAGATCTATTCACTTCGGCCGAGAAATGTAATTTTGATGTTAACTCCCAAACCGCTGCGCAGAAGTCAACCAAACTTCACTCAATAGTGTATTGTATCACAATCTAGTAGTTACATTTGGAAATTTTGTTTTAGGACATTTGGTTTGAGCGCAATCCTCAAACTTAGTTCAAAAATCCATTTAAGCGTTTTGACAGTGAGATCTACTCAATTCGGCCGAGAAATGTAATTTTGATGTTAACTCCCAAACCGCTGCGCAGAAGTTAACCAAACTTCACCCAATAGTGTATTGTATCACAATCTAGTAGGTACATTTAGAATTTTGCTTCTAGGACATTTGGTTTGAGCGCAATCGTCAAACTTAGTTAAAAAAAAGTCATTTAAGCCTTTTGACAGTGAGATCTACGCGATTCGGCTGAGAAATTTAATTTTGATGTTAACTCCCAAACCGCTGCGCAGAAGTCAACCAAACTTCACCAAATAGTGTATTGTATCACAATCTAGTAGTTACATTTGGAAATTTGGTTCTAGGACATTTGGTTTGAGCACTATAATCGAACTTAGTTAAAAAAAGCCATTTAAGCCTTTTGACAGTGAGATCTACGCGACTCGGCTGAGAAAAGTAATTTTGATGTTAACTCCCAAACCGCTGCGAAGAAGTCAACCAAACTTCACCCAATAGTGTATTGTATCACAATCTAGTAGTTACATTTGGAAATTTGATTCTAGGACATTTGGTTTGAGCGCTATAATCGAACTTAGTTAAAAAAAGCCATTTAAGCCTTTTGACAGTGAGATCTACGCGATTCGGCCGAGAAATGTAATTTTGATGTTAACTCCCAAACCGCTGCGCAGAAGTCAACCAAACTTCACCCAATAGTGTATTGTATCACAATCTAGTAGTTACATTTGGAAATTTGGTTCTAGGACATTTAGTTTGAGCGCAATCCTTAAACTGAGTTCAAAAAAGCCGTTATCACCTTTTGACAGTGAAATCTACTCATTTCGGCCTAGAAATTCAATTTTGATGATAACTCCCAAACCGCTGCGCAGAAGTGAACCAAACCACCCAGTAGTGTATTGTATCATAATCTAGTAGTTACATTTGGAAATTTGGTTCTAGGACATTTGGTTTAAGCTCAATCTTTTAACTGAGTTCAAAAAAGCCATTCTCACCTTTTGACAGTGAGATCTATTCACTTCGGCCGAGAAATGTAATCTTGATGTTAACTCCCAAACCGCTGCGCGGAAGTGAACCAAACTTAACCCAATAGTGTATTGTATCACAATCTAGTAGTTACATTTGGAAATTTGGTTCTAGGACATTTGGTTTGAGCGCAATCCTCAAACTGAGTTCAAAAAAGCCGTTCTCACCTTATGACAGTGAGATATATTCACTTCGGCCGAGAAATGTAATTTTGATGATAACTCCCAAGCCGCTGCGCAGAAGTGAACCAAACTTCACACAATAGTGTATTGTATCACAATCTAGTAGCTACATTTGGAAATTTGGTTCTAGGACATTTAGTCTGAGCGCAATCCTTAAACTGAGTTCAAAAAAGCCGTTCTCACCTTTTGACAGTGAGATTTACTCACATCGTTAGAGAAATGTAATTTGGATGTTAACTCCCAAACCGCTGCGCAGAAGTCAACCAAACTTCACCAAATAGTGTATTGTATCACAATCTAGTAGTTACATTTGGAAATTTGGTTCTAGGACATTTGGTTTGAGCACTATAATCGAACTTAGTTAAAAAAAGCCATTTAAGCCTTTTGACAGTGAGATCTACGCGACTCGGCTGAGAAAAGTAATTTTGATGTTAACTCCCAAACCGCTGCGAAGAAGTCAACCAAACTTCACCCAATAGTGTATTGTATCACAATCTAGTAGTTACATTTGGAAATTTGATTCTAGGACATTTGGTTTGAGCGCAATCCTCAAACTTAGTTAAAAAAAGCCATTTAAGCCTTTTGACAGTGAGATTCACGCGATTCGGCCGAGAAATGTAATTTTGATGTTAACTCCCAAACCGCTGCGAAGAAGTCAACCAAACTTCACCCAATAGTGTATTGTATCACAATCTAGTAGTTACATTTGGAAATTTGGTTCTAGGACATTTGGTTTGAGCGCTATAATCGAACTTAGTTAAAAAAAGCCATTTAAGCCTTTTGACAGTGAGATCTACGCGATTCGGCCGAGAAATGTAATTTTGATGTTAACTCCCAAACCGCTGCGCAGAAGTCAACCAAACTTCACCCAATAGTGTATTGTATCACAATCTAGTAGTTACATTTGGAAATTTGGTTCTAGGACATTTGGTTTGAGCGCAATCCTCAAACTCAGTTAAAAAAAGCCATTTAAGCCTTTTGACAGTGAGATCTACGCGATTCGGCCGAGAAATGTAATTTTGATGATAACTCCCAAACCGCTGCGCAGAAGTCAACCAAACTTCACCCAATAGTGTATTGTATCACAATCTAGTAGTTACATTTGGAAATTTGGTTCTAGGACATTTAGTTTGAGCGCAATCCTTAAACTGAGTTCAAAAAAGCCGTTATCACCTTTTGACAGTGAAATCTACTCACATCGGCCAAGAAATGTAATTTGGATGTTAACTCCCAAACCGCTGCGCAGAAGTGAACCAAACTTCACCCAATAGTGTATTGTATCACAATCTAGTAGTTACATTTGGAAATTTGGTTCTAGGACATTTGGTTTGAGCGCAATCCTCAAACTGAGTTCAAAAAAGCCGTTCTCACCTTATGACAGTGAGATCTATTCACTTCGGCCGAGAAATGTAATTTTGATGTTAACTCCCAAACCGCTGCGCAGAAGTCAACCAAACTTCACTCAATAGTGTATTGTATCACAATCTAGTAGTTACATTTGGAAATTTTGTTTTAGGACATTTGGTTTGAGCGCAATCCTCAAACTTAGTTCAAAAATCCATTTAAGCGTTTTGACAGTGAGATCTACTCAATTCGGCCGAGAAATGTAATTTTGATGTTAACTCCCAAACCGCTGCGCAGAAGTTAACCAAACTTCACCCAATAGTGTATTGTATCACAATCTAGTAGGTACATTTAGAATTTTGCTTCTAGGACATTTGGTTTGAGCGCAATCGTCAAACTTAGTTAAAAAAAAGTCATTTAAGCCTTTTGACAGTGAGATCTACGCGATTCGGCTGAGAAATTTAATTTTGATGTTAACTCCCAAACCGCTGCGCAGAAGTCAACCAAACTTCACCAAATAGTGTATTGTATCACAATCTAGTAGTTACATTTGGAAATTTGGTTCTAGGACATTTGGTTTGAGCACTATAATCGAACTTAGTTAAAAAAAGCCATTTAAGCCTTTTGACAGTGAGATCTACGCGACTCGGCTGAGAAAAGTAATTTTGATGTTAACTCCCAAACCGCTGCGAAGAAGTCAACCAAACTTCACCCAATAGTGTATTGTATCACAATCTAGTAGTTACATTTGGAAATTTGATTCTAGGACATTTGGTTTGAGCGCTATAATCGAACTTAGTTAAAAAAAGCCATTTAAGCCTTTTGACAGTGAGATCTACGCGATTCGGCCGAGAAATGTAATTTTGATGTTAACTCCCAAACCGCTGCGCAGAAGTCAACCAAACTTCACCCAATAGTGTATTGTATCACAATCTAGTAGTTACATTTGGAAATTTGGTTCTAGGACATTTAGTTTGAGCGCAATCCTTAAACTGAGTTCAAAAAAGCCGTTATCACCTTTTGACAGTGAAATCTACTCATTTCGGCCTAGAAATTCAATTTTGATGATAACTCCCAAACCGCTGCGCAGAAGTGAACCAAACCACCCAGTAGTGTATTGTATCATAATCTAGTAGTTACATTTGGAAATTTGGTTCTAGGACATTTAGTCTGAGCGCAATCCTTAAACTGAGTTCAAAAAAGCCGTTCTCACCTTTTGACAGTGAGATTTACTCACATCGGCACAGAAATGTAATTTTGATGTTAACTCCCAAACCGCTGCGCAGAAGTTCACCAAACTTCACCCAATAGTGTATTGTATCACAATCTAGTAGTTACATTTGGAAATTTGTTTCTAGGACATTTGGTTTGAGCGCAATCCTCAAACTGAGTTAAAAAAAATCCGTTCTCACCTTTTGACAGGGAGATCTATTCACTTCGGCCGAGAAATGTAATTTTTATGTTAACTCCCAAACCGCTTCGCAGAAGTGAACCAAATTTCACCCAATAGTGTATTGTATCACAATCTAGTAGTTACATTTGGAAATTTGGTTCTAGGACATTTGGTTTGAGCTCAATCTTTTAACTGAGTTCAAAAAAGCCATTCTCACCTTTTGACAGTGAGATCTATTCACTTCGGCCGAGAAATGTAATCTTGATGTTAACTCCCAAACCGCTGCGCGGAAGTGAACCAAACTTAACCCAATAGTGTATTGTATCACAATCTAGTAGTTACATTTGGAAATTTGGTTCTAGGACATTTGGTTTGAGCGCAATCCTCAAACTGAGTTCAAAAAAGCCGTTCTCACCTTATGACAGTGAGATATATTCACTTCGGCCGAGAAATGTAATTTTGATGATAACTCCCAAGCCGCTGCGCAGAAGTGAACCAAACTTCACACAATAGTGTATTGTATCACAATCTAGTAGCTACATTTGGAAATTTGGTTCTAGGACATTTAGTCTGAGCGCAATCCTTAAACTGAGTTCAAAAAAGCCGTTCTCACCTTTTGACAGTGAGATTTACTCACATCGTTAGAGAAATGTAATTTGGATGTTAACTCCCAAACCGCTGCGCAGAAATTAACCAAACTTCACCCAATAGTGTATTGTATCACAATCTAGTAGTTACATTTGGAAATTTGGTTCTAGGACATTTGGTTTGAGCGCAATCCTCAAACTGAGTTAAAAAAAAGCCATTCTCACCTTTTGACAGTGAGATCTATTCACTTCGGCCGAGAAATATAATTTTTATGTTAACTCCCAAATCGCTGCGCAGAAGTGAACCAAACTTCACCCAATAGCGTATTGTATCACAATCTAGTAGTTACATTTGGAAATTTGGTTCTAGGACATTTGGTTTGAGCGCAATCCTCAAACTGAGTTCAAAAAAGCCATTTAAGCCTTTTGACAGTGAGATCTACGCGATTCGGCCGAGAAATGTAATTTTGATGTTAACTCCCAAACCGCTGCGCAGAAGTCAACCAAACTTCACCCAATAGTGTATTGTATCACAATCTAGTAGTTACATTTGGAAATTTGGTTCTAGGACATTTGGTTTGAGCGCAATCCTCAAACTTAGTTAAAAAAAGCCATTTAAGCCTTTTGACAGTGAGATCTATGCGATTCGGCTGAGAAATTTAATTTTGATGTTAACTCCCAAACCGCTGCGCAGAAGTCAACCAAACTTCACCAAATAGTGTATTGTATCACAATCTAGTAGTTACATTTGGAAATTTGGTTCTAGGACATTTGGTTTGAGCGCTATAATCGAACTTAGTTAAAAAAAGCCATTTAAGCCTTTTGACAGTGAGATCTACGCGACTCGGCTGAGAAATGTAATTTTGATGTTAACTCCCAAACCGCTGCGAAGAAGTCAACCAAACTTCACCCAAGAGTGTATTGTATCACAATCTAGTAGTTACATTTGGAAATTTGATTCTAGGACATTTGGTTTGAGCGCAATCCTCAAACTTAGTTAAAAAAAGCCATTTAAGCCTTTTGACAGTGAGATCTACGCGATTCGGCCGAGAAATGTAATTTTGATGATAACTCCCAAACCGCTGCGCAGAAGTCAACCAAACTTCACCCAATAGTGTATTGTATCACAATCTAGTAGTTACATTTGGAAATTTGGTTCTAGGACATTTAGTTTGAGCGCAATCCTTAAACTGAGTTCAAAAAAGCCGTTATCACCTTTTGACAGTGAAATCTACTCACATCGGCCGAGAAATGTAATTTTGATGTTAACTCCCAAACCGCTGCGCAGAAGTGAACCAAACTTCACCCAATAGTGTATTGTATCACAATCTAGTAGTTACATTTGGAAATTTTGTTCTAGGACATTTGGTTTGAGCGCAATCCTAAAACTGAGTTCAAAAAGCTGTTCTCCCCTTTTGACAGTGAGCTCTACTCACTTCGGCCGAGAAATGTAATTTGGATGTTAACTCCCAAACCGCTGCGCAGAAGTCAACCAAACTTCACCCAATAGTGTATTGTATCACAATCTAGTAGTTACATTTGGAAATTTGGTTCTAGGACATTTGGTTTGAGCGCAATCCTCAAACTGAGTTCAAAAAAGCTGTTCTCCCCTTTTGACAGTGAGCTCTTCTCACTTCGGCCGAGAAATGTAATTTGGATGTTAACTCCCAAACCGCTGCGCAGAAGTCAACCAAACTTCACCCAATAGTGTATTGTATCACAATCTAGTAGTTACATTTGGAAATTTGGATCTAGGACATTTGGTTTGAGCGCAGTCCTCAAACCGAGTTCAAAAAAGCCATTTACGCCTTTTGACAGTGAAATCTACTCATTTCGGCCGAGAAATTCAATTTTGATGATAACTCCCAAGCCGCTGCGCAGAAGTGAACCAAACTTCACACAATAGTGTATTGTATCACAATCTAGTAGCTACATTTGGAAATTTGGTTCTAGGACATTTAGTCTGAGCGCAATCCTTAAACTGAGTTCAAAAAAGCCGTTCTCACCTTTTGACAGTGAGATTTACTCACATCGTTAGAGAAATGTAATTTGGATGTTAACTCCCAAACCGCTGCGCAGAAATTAACCAAACTTCACCCAATAGTGTATTGTATCACAATCTAGTAGTTACATTTGGAAATTTGTTTTTAGGACATTTGGTTTGAGCGCAATCCTCAAACTGAGTTAAAAAAAATCCGTTCTCACCTTTTGACAGTGAGATCTATTCACTTCGGCCGAGAAATGTAATTTTTATGTTAACTCCCAAACCGCTTCGCAGAAGTGAACCAAATTTCACCCAATAGTGTATTGTATCACAATCTAGTAGTTACATTTGGAAATTTGGTTCTAGGACATTTGGTTTGAGCTCAATCTTTTAACTGAGTTCAAAAAAGCCATTCTCACCTTTTGACAGTGAGATCTATTCACTTCGGCCGAGAAATGTAATCTTGATGTTAACTCCCAAACCGCTGCGCGGAAGTGAACCAAACTTAACCCAATAGTGTATTGTATCACAATCTAGTAGTTACATTTGGAAATTTGGTTCTAGGACATTTAGTCTGAGCGCAATCCTTAAACTGAGTTCAAAAAAGCCGTTCTCACCTTTTGACAGTGAGATTTACTCACATCGTTAGAGAAATGTAATTTGGATGTTAACTCCCAAACCGCTGCGCAGAAATTAACCAAACTTCACCCAATAGTGTATTGTATCACAATCTAGTAGTTACATTTGGAAATTTGGTTCTAGGACATTTGGTTTGAGCGCAATCCTCAAACTGAGTTAAAAAAAAGCCGTTCTCACCTTTTGACAGTGAGATCTATTCACTTCGGCCGAGAAATGTAATTTTGATTATAACTCCCAAACAGCTGTGCAGAAGTGAACCAAACTTCACCCAATGGTGTATTATATCACAATCTAGTAGTTACATTTGGAAATTTGTTTCTAGGACATTTGGTTTGAGCGCAAACCTCAAACTGAGTTCAAAAAAGCCGTTCTCACCTTTTGACAGTGAGATCTATTCACTTCGGCCGAGAAATATAATTTTTATGTTAACTCCCAAATTGCTGCGCAGAAGTGAACCAAACTTCACCCAATAGCGTATTGTATCACAATCTAGTAGTTACATTTGGAAATTTGGTTCTAGGACATTTGGTTTGAGCGCAATCCTCAAACTGAGTTCAAAAAAGCCGTTCTCACCTTTTGACAGTGAGCTCTACTCACTTCGGCCTAGAAATTCAATTTTGATGATAACTCCCAAACCGCTGCGCAGAAGTGAACCAAACCACCCAGTAGTGTATTGTATCATAATCTAGTAGTTACATTTGGAAATTTGTTTCTAGGACATTTGGTTTGAGCGCAATCCTCAAACTGAGTTAAAAAAAATCCGTTCTCACCTTTTGACAGGGAGATCTATTCACTTCGGCCGAGAAATGTAATTTTTATGTTAACTCCCAAACCGCTTCGCAGAAGTGAACCAAATTTCACCCAATAGTGTATTGTATCACAATCTAGTAGTTACATTTGGAAATTTGGTTCTAGGACATTTGGTTTGAGCTCAATCTTTTAACTGAGTTCAAAAAAGCCATTCTCACCTTTTGACAGTGAGATCTATTCACTTCGGCCGAGAAATGTAATCTTGATGTTAACTCCCAAACCGCTGCGCGGAAGTGAACCAAACTTAACCCAATAGTGTATTGTATCACAATCTAGTAGTTACATTTGGAAATTTGGTTCTAGGACATTTGGTTTGAGCGCAATCCTCAAACTGAGTTCAAAAAAGCCGTTCTCACCTTATGACAGTGAGATATATTCACTTCGGCCGAGAAATGTAATTTTGATGATAACTCCCAAGCCGCTGCGCAGAAGTGAACCAAACTTCACACAATAGTGTATTGTATCACAATCTAGTAGCTACATTTGGAAATTTGGTTCTAGGACATTTAGTCTGAGCGCAATCCTTAAACTGAGTTCAAAAAAGCCGTTCTCACCTTTTGACAGTGAGATTTACTCACATCGTTAGAGAAATGTAATTTGGATGTTAACTCCCAAACCGCTGCGCAGAAATTAACCAAACTTCACCCAATAGTGTATTGTATCACAATCTAGTAGTTACATTTGGAAATTTGGTTCTAGGACATTTGGTTTGAGCGCAATCCTCAAACTGAGTTAAAAAAAAGCCATTCTCACCTTTTGACAGTGAGATCTATTCACTTCGGCCGAGAAATATAATTTTTATGTTAACTCCCAAATCGCTGCGCAGAAGTGAACCAAACTTCACCCAATAGCGTATTGTATCACAATCTAGTAGTTACATTTGGAAATTTGGTTCTAGGACATTTGGTTTGAGCGCAATCCTCAAACTGAGTTCAAAAAAGCCATTTAAGCCTTTTGACAGTGAGATCTACGCGATTCGGCTGAGAAATGTAATTTTGATGTTAACTCCCAAACCGCTGCGCAGAAGTCAACCAAACTTCACCCAATAGTGTATTGTATCACAATCTAGTAGTTACATTTGGAAATTTGGTTCTAGGACATTTGGTTTGAGCGCAATCCTCAAACTTAGTTAAAAAAAGCCATTAAAGCCTTTTGACAGTGAGATCTATGCGATTCGGCTGAGAAATTTAATTTTGATGTTAACTCCCAAACCGCTGCGCAGAAGTCAACCAAACTTCACCAAATAGTGTATTGTATCACAATCTAGTAGTTACATTTGGAAATTTGGTTCTAGGACATTTGGTTTGAGCGCTATAATCGAACTTAGTTAAAAAAAGCCATTTAAGCCTTTTGACAGTGAGATCTACGCGACTCGGCTGAGAAATGTAATTTTGATGTTAACTCCCAAACCGCTGCGAAGAAGTCAACCAAACTTCACCCAAGAGTGTATTGTATCACAATCTAGTAGTTACATTTGGAAATTTGATTCTAGGACATTTGGTTTGAGCGCAATCCTCAAACTTAGTTAAAAAAAGCCATTTAAGCCTTTTGACAGTGAGATCTACGCGATTCGGCCGAGAAATGTAATTTTGATGATAACTCCCAAACCGCTGCGCAGAAGTCAACCAAACTTCACCCAATAGTGTATTGTATCACAATCTAGTAGTTACATTTGGAAATTTGGTTCTAGGACATTTAGTTTGAGCGCAATCCTTAAACTGAGTTCAAAAAAGCCGTTATCACCTTTTGACAGTGAAATCTACTCACATCGGCCGAGAAATGTAATTTTGATGTTAACTCCCAAACCGCTGCGCAGAAGTGAACCAAACTTCACCCAATAGTGTATTGTATCACAATCTAGTAGTTACATTTGGAAATTTTGTTCTAGGACATTTGGTTTGAGCGCAATCCTAAAACTGAGTTCAAAAAGCTGTTCTCCCCTTTTGACAGTGAGCTCTACTCACTTCGGCCGAGAAATGTAATTTGGATGTTAACTCCCAAACCGCTGCGCAGAAGTCAACCAAACTTCACCCAATAGTGTATTGTATCACAATCTAGTAGTTACATTTGGAAATTTGGTTCTAGGACATTTGGTTTGAGCGCAATCCTCAAACTGAGTTCAAAAAAGCTGTTCTCCTCTTTTGACAGTGAGCTCTTCTCACTTCGGCCGAGAAATGTAATTTGGATGTTAACTCCCAAACCGCTGCGCAGAAGTCAACCAAACTTCACCCAATAGTGTATTGTATCACAATCTAGTAGTTACATTTGGAAATTTGGATCTAGGACATTTGGTTTGAGCGCAGTCCTCAAACCGAGTTCAAAAAAGCCATTTACGCCTTTTGACAGTGAAATCTACTCATTTCGGCCGAGAAATTCAATTTTGATGATATCTCCCAAACCGCTGCGCAGAAGTGAACCAAACCAACCAGTAGTGTATTGTATCATAATCTAGTAGTTACATTTGGAAATTTGGTTCTAGGACATTTAGTCTGAGCGCAATCCTTAAACTGAGTTCAAAAAAGCCGTTCTCACCTTTTGACAGTGAGATTTACTCACATCGGCACAGAAATGTAATTTTGATGTTAACTCCCAAACCGCTGCGCAGAAGTTCACCAAACTTCACCCAATAGTGTATTGTATCACAATCTAGTAGTTACATTTGGAAATTTGTTTCTAGGACACTTGGTTTGAGCGCAATCCTCAAACTGAGTTAAAAAAAATCCGTTCTCACCTTTTGACAGTGAGATCTATTCACTTCGGCCGAGAAATGTAATTTTTATGTTAACTCCCAAACCGCTTCGCAGAAGTGAACCAAATTTCACCCAATAGTGTATTGTATCACAATCTAGTAGTTACATTTGGAAATTATGTTCTAGGACATTTGGTTTGAGCTCAATCTTTTAACTGAGTTCAAAAAAGCCATTCTCACCTTTTGACAGTGAGATCTATTCACTTCGGCCGAGAAATGTAATCTTGATGTTAACTCCCAAACCGCTGCGCAGAAGTGAACCAAACTTAACCCAATAGTGTATTGTATCACAATCTAGTAGTTACATTTGGAAATTTGGTTCTAGGACATTTGGTTTGAGCGCAATCCTCAAACTGAGTTCAAAAAAGCCGTTCTCACCTTATGACAGTGAGATATATTCACTTCGGCCGAGAAATGTAATTTTGATGATAACTCCCAAGCCGCTGCGCAGAAGTGAACCAAACTTCACACAATAGTGTATTGTATCACAATCTAGTAGCTACATTTGGAAATTTGGTTCTAGGACATTTAGTCTGAGCGCAATCCTTAAACTGAGTTCAAAAAAGCCGTTCTCACCTTTTGACAGTGAGATTTACTCACATCGTTAGAGAAATGTAATTTGGATGTTAACTCCCAAACCGCTGCGCAGAAATTAACTAAACTTCACCCAATAGTGTATTGTATCACAATCTAGTAGTTACATTTGGAAATTTGTTTTTAGGACATTTGGTTTGAGCGCAATCCTCAAACTGAGTTAAAAAAAATCCGTTCTCACCTTTTGACAGTGAGATCTATTCACTTCGGCCGAGAAATGTAATTTTTATGTTAACTCCCAAACCGCTTCGCAGAAGTGAACCAAATTTCACCCAATAGTGTATTGTATCACAATCTAGTAGTTACATTTGGAAATTTGGTTCTAGGACATTTGGTTTGAGCTCAATCTTTTAACTGAGTTCAAAAAAGCCATTCTCACCTTTTGACAGTGAGATCTATTCACTTCGGCCGAGAAATGTAATCTTGATGTTAACTCCCAAACCGCTGCGCGGAAGTGAACCAAACTTAACCCATTAGTGTATTGTATCACAATCTAGTAGTTACATTTGGAAATTTGGTTCTAGGACATTTAGTCTGAGCGCAATCCTTAAACTGAGTTCAAAAAAGCCGTTCTCACCTTTTGACAGTGAGATTTACTCACATCGTTAGAGAAATGTAATTTGGATGTTAACTCCCAAACCGCTGCGCAGAAATTAACCAAACTTCACCCAATAGTGTATTGTATCACAATCTAGTAGTTACATTTGGAAATTTGGTTCTAGGACATTTGGTTTGAGCGCAATCCTCAAACTGAGTTAAAAAAAAGCCGTTCTCACCTTTTGACAGTGAGATCTATTCACTTCGGCCGAGAAATGTAATTTTGATTATAACTCCCAAACAGCTGTGCAGAAGTGAACCAAACTTCACCCAATGGTGTATTATATCACAATCTAGTAGTTACATTTGGAAATTTGTTTCTAGGACATTTGGTTTGAGCGCAAACCTCAAACTGAGTTCAAAAAAGCCGTTCTCACCTTTTGACAGTGAGATCTATTCACTTCGGCCGAGAAATATAATTTTTATGTTAACTCCCAAATTGCTGCGCAGAAGTGAACCAAACTTCACCCAATAGCGTATTGTATCACAATCTAGTAGTTACATTTGGAAATTTGGTTCTAGGACATTTGGTTTGAGCGCAATCCTCAAACTGAGTTCAAAAAAGCCGTTCTCACCTTTTGACAGTGAGCTCTACTCACTTCGGCCGAGAAATGTAATTTGGATGTTAACTCCCAAACCGCTGCGCAGAAGTGAACCAAACTTCACCCAATAGTGACATTTGGTTTGAGCGCAATCCTCAAACTGAGTTCAAAAAAGCCGTTCTCACCTTATGACAGTGAGATATATTCACTTCGGCCGAGAAATGTAATTTTGATGATAACTCCCAAGCCGCTGCGCAGAAGTGAACCAAACTTCACACAATAGTGTATTGCATCACAATCTAGTAGCTACATTTGGAAATTTGGTTCTAGGACATTTAGTCTGAGCGCAATCCTTAAACTGAGTTCAAAAAAGCCGTTCTCACCTTTTGACAGTGAGATTTACTCACATCGTTAGAGAAATGTAATTTGGATGTTAACTCCCAAACCGCTGCGCAGAAATTAACCAAACTTCACCCAATAGTGTATTGTATCACAATCTAGTAGTTACATTTGGAAATTTGTTTCTAGGACATTTGGTTTGAGCGCAATCCTCAAACTGAGTTAAAAAAAATCCGTTCTCACCTTTTGACAGTGAGATCTATTCACTTCGGCCGAGAAATGTAATTTTTATGTTAACTCCCAAACTGCTTCGCAGAAGTGAACCAAATTTCACCCAATAGTGTATTGTATCACAATCTAGTAGTTACATTTGGAAATTTGGTTCTAGGACATTTGGTTTGAGCTCAATCTTTTAACTGAGTTCAAAAAAGCCATTCTCACCTTTTGACAGTGAGATCTATTCACTTCGGCCGAGAAATGTAATCTTGATGTTAACTCCCAAACCGCTGCGCGGAAGTGAACCAAACTTAACCCAATAGTGTATTGTATCACAATCTAGTAGTTACATTTGGAAATTTGGTTCTAGGACATTTGGTTTGAGCGCAATCCTCAAACTGAGTTCAAAAAAGCCGTTCTCACCTTATGACAGTGAGATATATTCACTTCGGCCGAGAAATGTAATTTTGATGATAACTCCCAAGCCGCTGCGCAGAAGTGAACCAAACTTCACACAATAGTGTATTGTATCACAATCTAGTAGCTACATTTGGAAATTTGGTTCTAGGACATTTAGTCTGAGCGCAATCCTTAAACTGAGTTCAAAAAAGCCGTTCTCACCTTTTGACAGTGAGATTTACTCACATCGTTAGAGAAATGTAATTTGGATGTTAACTCCCAAACCGCTGCGCAGAAATTAACCAAACTTCACCCAATAGTGTATTGTATCACAATCTAGTAGTTACATTTGGAAATTTGTTTCTAGGACATTTGGTTTGAGCGCAATCCTCAAACTGAGTTAAAAAAAATCCGTTCTCACCTTTTGACAGTGAGATCTATTCACTTCGGCCGAGAAATGTAATTTTTATGTTAACTCCCAAACCGCTTCGCAGAAGTGAACCAAATTTCACCCAATAGTGTATTGTATCACAATCTAGTAGTTACATTTGGAAATTTGGTTCTAGGACATTTGGTTTGAGCTCAATCTTTTAACTGAGTTCAAAAAAGCCATTCTCACCTTTTGACAGTGAGATCTATTCACTTCGGCCGAGAAATGTAATCTTGATGTTAACTCCCAAACCGCTGCGCGGAAGTGAACCAAACTTAACCCAATAGTGTATTGTATCACAATCTAGTAGTTACATTTGGAAATTTGGTTCTAGGACATTTGGTTTGAGCGCAATCCTCAAACTGAGTTCAAAAAAGCCGTTCTCACCTTATGACAGTGAGATATATTCACTTCGGCCGAGAAATGTAATTTTGATGATAACTCCCAAGCCGCTGCGCAGAAGTGAACCAAACTTCACACAATAGTGTATTGTATCACAATCTAGTAGCTACATTTGGAAATTTGGTTCTAGGACATTTAGTCTGAGCGCAATCCTTAAACTGAGTTCAAAAAAGCCGTTCTCACCTTTTGACAGTGAGATTTACTCACATCGTTAGAGAAATGTAATTTGGATGTTAACTCCCAAACCGCTGCGCAGAAATTAACCAAACTTCACCCAATAGTGTATTGTATCACAATCTAGTAGTTACATTTGGAAATTTGTTTCTAGGACATTTGGTTTGAGCGCAATCCTAAAACTGAGTTAAAAAAAATCCGTTCTCACCTTTTGACAGTGAGATCTATTCACTTCGGCCGAGAAATGTAATTTTTATGTTAAGTCCCAAACCGCTTCGCAGAAGTGAACCAAATTTCACCCAATAGTGTATTGTATCACAATCTAGTAGTTACATTTGGAAATTTGGTTCTAGGACATTTAGTCTGAGCGCAATCCTTAAACTGAGTTCAAAAAAGCCGTTCTCACCTTTTGACAGTGAGATTTACTCACATCGTTAGAGAAATGTAATTTGGATGTTAACTCCCAAACCGCTGCGCAGAAATTAACCAAACTTCACCCAATAGTGTATTGTATCACAATCTAGTAGTTACATTTGGAAATTTGTTTCTAGGACATTTGGTTTGAGCGCAATCCTCAAACTGAGTTAAAAAAAATCCGTTCTCACCTTTTGACAGTGAGATCTATTCACTTCGGCCGAGAAATGTAATTTTGATGTTAACTCCCAAACCGCTTCGCAGAAGTGAACCAAATTTCACCCAATAGTGTATTGTATCACAATCTAGTAGTTTCATTTGAAAATTTGGTACTAGGACATTTGGTTTGAGCGCAATCCTCAAACTGAGTTCAAAAAAGCCGTTCTCACCTTTTGACAGTGAGATCTATTCACTTCGGCCGAGAAATGTAATTTTGATTATAACTCCCAAACAGCTGCGGAGAAGTGAACCAAACTTCACCCAATGGTTTATTGTATCACAATCTAGTAGTTACATTTGGAAATTTGTTTCTAGGACATTTGGTTTGAGCGCAAACCTCAAACTGAGTTCAAAAAAGCCGTTCTCACCTTTTGACAGTGAGATCTATTCACTTCGGCCGAGAAATGTAATTTTTA
This sequence comes from Corythoichthys intestinalis, assembly GCF_030265065.1. Lineage (NCBI taxonomy): Eukaryota > Metazoa > Chordata > Actinopteri > Syngnathiformes > Syngnathidae > Corythoichthys > Corythoichthys intestinalis. The sequence goes on along the minus strand of NC_080398.1, from coordinate 63,260,584 downwards.
TGTTAACTCCCAAATCGCTGCGCAGAAGTGAACCAAACTTCACCCAATAGCGTATTGTATCACAATCTAGTAGTTACATTTGGAAATTTGGTTCTAGGACATTTGGTTTGAGCTCAATCTTTTAACTGAGTTCAAAAAAGCCATTCTCACCTTTTGACAGTGAGATCTATTCACTTCGGCCGAGAAATGTAATTTTGATGTTAACTCCCAAACCGCTGCGCAGAAGTCAACCAAACTTCACTCAATAGTGTATTGTATCACAATCTAGTAGTTACATTTGGAAATTTTGTTTTAGGACATTTGGTTTGAGCGCAATCCTCAAACTTAGTTCAAAAATCCATTTAAGCGTTTTGACAGTGAGATCTACTCAATTCGGCCGAGAAATGTAATTTTGATGTTAACTCCCAAACCGCTGCGCAGAAGTTAACCAAACTTCACCCAATAGTGTATTGTATCACAATCTAGTAGGTACATTTAGAATTTTGCTTCTAGGACATTTGGTTTGAGCGCAATCGTCAAACTTAGTTTAAAAAAGTCATTTAAGCCTTTTGACAGTGAGATCTACGCGATTCGGCTGAGAAATTTAATTTTGATGTTAACTCCCAAACCGCTGCGCAGAAGTCAACCAAACTTCACCAAATAGCGTATTGTATCACAATCTAGTAGTTACATTTGGAAATTTGGTTCTAGGACATTTGGTTTGAGCGCAATCCTCAAACTTAGATAAAAAAAGCCATTTAAGCTTTTTGACAGTGAGATCTACGCGATTCGGCTGAGAAATGTAATTTGGATGTTAACTCCCAAACCGCTGCGCAGAAGTCAACCAAACTTCACCCAGTAGTGTATTGTATCACAATCTAGTAGTTACATTTGGAAATTTGGTTCTAGGACATTTAGTCTGAGCGCAATCCTTAAACTGTGTTCAAAAAAGCCGTTCTCACCTTTTGACAGTGAGATTTACTCACATCGGCACAGAAATGTAATTTTGATGTTAACTCCCAAACCGCTGCGCAGAAGTTCACCAAACTTCACCCAATAGTGTATTGTATCACAATCTAGTAGTTACATTTGGAAATTTGGATCGAGGACATTTGGTTTGAGCGCAGTCCTCAAACCGAGTTAAAAAAAGCCATTTACGCCTTTTGACAGTGAAATCTACTCATTTCGGCCTAGAAATTCAATTTTGATGATATCTCCCAAACCGCTTCGCAGAAGTGAACCAAATTTCACCCAATAGTGTATTGTATCACAATCTAGTAGTTACATTTGGAAATTTGGTTCTAGGACATTTGGTTTGAGCTCAATCTTTTAACTGAGTTCAAAAAAGCCATTCTCACCTTTTGACAGTGAGATCTATTCACTTCGGCCGAGAAATGTAATCTTGATGTTAACTCCCAAACCGCTGCGTGGAAGTGAACCAAACTTAACCCAATAGTGTATTGTATCACAATCTAGTAGTTACATTTGGAAATTTGGTTCTAGGACATTTGGTTTGAGCGCAATCCTCAAACTGAGTTCAAAAAAGCCGTTCTCACCTTATGACAGTGAGATATATTCACTTCGGCCGAGAAATGTAATTTTGATGATAACTCCCAAGCCGCTGCGCAGAAGTGAACCAAACTTCACACAATAGTGTATTGTATCACAATCTAGTAGCTACATTTGGAAATTTGGTTCTAGGACATTTAGTCTGAGCGCAATCCTTAAACTGAGTTCAAAAAAGCCGTTCTCACCTTTTGACAGTGAGATTTACTCACATCGTTAGAGAAATGTAATTTGGATGTTAACTCCCAAACCGCTGCGCAGAAATTAACCAAACTTCACCCAATAGTGTATTGTATCACAATCTAGTAGTTACATTTGGAAATTTGTTTCTAGGACATTTTGTTTGAGCGCAATCCTCAAACTGAGTTAAAAAAAATCCGTTCTCACCTTTTGACAGTGAGATCTATTCACTTCGGCCGAGAAATGTAATTTTTATGTTAACTCCCAAACCGCTTCGCAGAAGTGAACCAAATTTCACCCAATAGTGTATTGTATCACAATCTAGTAGTTACATTTGGAAATTTGGTTCTAGGACATTTGGTTTGAGCTCAATCTTTTAACTGAGTTCAAAAAAGCCATTCTCACCTTTTGACAGTGAGATCTATTCACTTCGGCCGAGAAATGTAATCTTGATGTTAACTCCCAAACCGCTGCGCGGAAGTGAACCACACTTAACCCAATAGTGTATTGTATCACAATCTAGTAGTTACATTTGGAAATTTGGTTCTAGGACATTTGGTTTGAGCGCAATCCTCAAACTGAGTTCAAAAAAGCCGTTCTCACCTTATGACAGTGAGATATATTCACTTCGGCCGAGAAATGTAATTTTGATGATAACTCCCAAGCCGCTGCGCAGAAGTGAACCAAACTTCACACAATAGTGTATTGTATCACAATCTAGTAGCTACATTTGGAAATTTGGTTCTAGGACATTTAGTCTGAGCGCAATCCTTAAACTGAGTTCAAATAAGCCGTTCTCACCTTTTGACAGTGAGATTTACTCACATCGTTAGAGAAATGTAATTTGGATGTTAACTCCCAAACCGCTGCGCAGAAATTAACCAAACTTCACCCAATAGTGTATTGTATCACAATCTAGTAGTTACATTTGGAAATTTGGTTCTAGGACATTTGGTTTGAGCGCAATCCTCAAACTGAGTTAAAAAAAAGCCGTTCTCACCTTTTGACAGTGAGATCTATTCACTTCGGCCGAGAAATGTAATTTTGATTATAACTCCCAAACAGCTGTGCAGAAGTGAACCAAACTTCACCCAATGGTGTATTGTATCACAATCTAGTAGTTACATTTGGAAATTTGTTTCTAGGACATTTGGTTTGAGCGCAAACCTCAAACTGAGTTCAAAAAAGCCGTTCTCACCTTTTGACAGTGAGATCTATTCACTTCGGCCGAGAAATATAATTTTTATGTTAACTCCCAAATCGCTGCGCAGAAGTGAACCAAACTTCACCCAATAGCGTATTGTATCACAATCTAGTAGTTACATTTGGAAATTTGGTTCTAGGACATTTGGTTTGAGCGCAATCCTCAAACTGAGTTCAAAAAAGCCGTTCTCACCTTTTGACAGTGAGCTCTACTCACTTCGGCCGAGAAATGTAATTTGGATGTTAACTCCCAAACCGCTGCGCAGAAGTGAACCAAACTTCACCCAATAGTGTATTGTATCACAATCTAGTAGTTACATTTGGAAATTTGGTTCTAGGACATTTGGTTTGAGCGCAATCCTCAAACTGAGTTCAAAAAAGCCGTTCTCACCTTATGACAGTGAGATATATTCACTTCGGCCGAGAAATGTAATTTGGATGTTAACTCCCAAACCGCTGCGAAGAAGTGAACCTAACTTCACCCAATAGTGTATTGTATCACAATCTAGTAGTTACATTTGGAAATTTGGTTCTAGGACATTTGGTTTGAGCGCAATCCTCAAACTGAGTTAAAAAAAAAGCCGTTCTCACCTTTTGACAGTGAGATCTATTCACTTCGGCCGAGAAATGTAATTTTTATGTTAACTCCCAAACCGCTTCGCAGAAGTGAACCAAATTTCACCCAATAGTGTATTGTATCACAATCTAGTAGTTACATTTGGAAATTTGGTTCTAGGACATTTGGTTTAAGCTCAATCTTTTAACTGAGTTCAAAAAAGCCATTCTCACCTTTTGACAGTGAGATCTATTCACTTCGGCCGAGAAATGTAATCTTGATGTTAACTCCCAAACCGCTGCGCGGAAGTGAACCAAACTTAACCCAATAGTGTATTGTATCACAATCTAGTAGTTACATTTGGAAATTTGGTTCTAGGACATTTGGTTTGAGCGCAATCCTCAAACTGAGTTCAAAAAAGCCGTTCTCACCTTATGACAGTGAGATATATTCACTTCGGCCGAGAAATGTAATTTTGATGATAACTCCCAAGCCGCTGCGCAGAAGTGAACCAAACTTCACACAATAGTGTATTGTATCACAATCTATTAGCTACATTTGGAAATTTGGTTCTAGGACATTTAGTCTGAGCGCAATCCTTAAACTGAGTTCAAAAAAGCCGTTCTCACCTTTTGACAGTGAGATTTACTCACATCGTTAGAGAAATGTAATTTGGATGTTAACTCCCAAACCGCTGCGCAGAAGTCAACCAAACTTCACCAAATAGTGTATTGTATCACAATCTAGTAGTTTCATTTGGAAATTTGGTTCTAGGACATTTGGTTTGAGCACTATAATCGAACTTAGTTAAAAAAAGCCATTTAAGCCTTTTGACAGTGAGATCTACGCGACTCGGCTGAGAAAAGTAATTTTGATGTTAACTCCCAAACCGCTGCGAAGAAGTCAACCAAACTTCACCCAATAGTGTATTGTATCACAATATAGTAGTTACATTTGGAAATTTGATTCTAGGACATTTGGTTTGAGCGCAATCCTCAAACTTAGTTAAAAAAAGCCATTTAAGCCTTTTGACAGTGAGATTCACGCGATTCGGCCGAGAAATGTAATTTTGATGTTAACTCCCAAACCGCTGCGCAGAAGTCAACCAAACTTCACCCAATAGTGTATTGTATCACAATCTAGTAGTTACATTTGGAAATTTGGTTCTAGGACATTTGGTTATAGCGCAATCCTCAAACTCAGTTAAAAAAAGCCATTTAAGCCTTTTGACAGTGAGATCTACGCGATTCGGCCGAGAAATGTAATTTTGATGATAACTCCCAAACCGCTGCGCAGAAGTCAACCAAACTTCACCCAATAGTGTATTGTATCACAATCTAGTAGTTACATTTGGAAATTTGGTTCTAGGACATTTAGTTTGAGCGCAATCCTTAAACTGAGTTCAAAAAAGCCGTTATCACCTTTTGACAGTGAAATCTACTCACATCGGCCGAGAAATGTAATTTGGATGTTAACTCCCAAACCGCTGCGCAGAAGTGAACCAAACTTCACCCAATAGTGTATTGTATCACAATCTAGTAGTTACATTTGGAAATTTGGTTCTAGGACATTTGGTTTGAGCGCAATCCTCAAACTGAGTTCAAAAAAGCCGTTCTCACCTTATGACAGTGAGATCTATTCACTTCGGCCGAGAAATGTAATTTTGATGTTAACTCCCAAACCGCTGCGCAGAAGTCAACCAAACTTCACTCAATAGTGTATTGTATCACAATCTAGTAGTTACATTTGGAAATTTTGTTTTAGGACATTTGGTTTGAGCGCAATCCTCAAACTTAGTTCAAAAATCCATTTAAGCGTTTTGACAGTGAGATCTACTCAATTCGGCCGAGAAATGTAATTTTGATGTTAACTCCCAAACCGCTGCGCAGAAGTTAACCAAACTTCACCCAATAGTGTATTGTATCACAATCTAGTAGGTACATTTAGAATTTTGCTTCTAGGACATTTGGTTTGAGCGCAATCGTCAAACTTAGTTAAAAAAAAGTCATTTAAGCCTTTTGACAGTGAGATCTACGCGATTCGGCTGAGAAATTTAATTTTGATGTTAACTCCCAAACCGCTGCGCACAAGTCAACCAAACTTCACCAAATAGTGTATTGTATCACAATCTAGTAGTTACATTTGGAAATTTGGTTCTAGGACATTTGGTTTGAGCACTATAATCGAACTTAGTTAAAAAAAGCCATTTAAGCCTTTTGACAGTGAGATCTACGCGACTCGGCTGAGAAAAGTAATTTTGATGTTAACTCCCAAACCGCTGCGAAGAAGTCAACTAAACTTCACCCAATAGTGTATTGTATCACAATCTAGTAGTTACATTTGGAAATTTGATTCTAGGACATTTGGTTTGAGCGCTATAATCGAACTTAGTTAAAAAAAGCCATTTAAGCCTTTTGACAGTGAGATCTACGCGATTCGGCCGAGAAATGTAATTTTGATGTTAACTCCCAAACCGCTGCGCAGAAGTCAACCAAACTTCACCCAATAGTGTATTGTATCACAATCTAGTAGTTACATTTGGAAATTTGGTTCTAGGACATTTAGTTTGAGCGCAATCCTTAAACTGAGTTCAAAAAAGCCGTTATCACCTTTTGACAGTGAAATCTACTCATTTCGGCCTAGAAATTAAATTTTGATGATAACTCCCAAACCGCTGCGCAGAAGTGAACCAAACCACCCAGTAGTGTATTGTATCATAATCTAGTAGTTACATTTGGAAATTTGGTTCTAGGACATTTAGTCTGAGCGCAATCCTTAAACTGAGTTCAAAAAAGCCGTTCTCACCTTTTGACAGTGAGATTTACTCACATCGGCACAGAAATGTAATTTTGATGTTAACTCCCAAACCGCTGCGCAGAAGTTCACCAAACTTCACCCAATAGTGTATTGTATCACAATCTAGTAGTTACATTTGGAAATTTGTTTCTAGGACATTTGGTTTGAGCGCAATCCTCAAACTGAGTTAAAAAAAATCCGTTCTCACCTTTTGACAGGGAGATCTATTCACTTCGGCCGAGAAATGTAGTTTTTATGTTAACTCCCAAACCGCTTCGCAGAAGTGAACCAAATTTCACCCAATAGTGTATTGTATCACAATCTAGTAGTTACATTTGGAAATTTGGTTCTAGGACATTTGGTTTGAGCTCAATCTTTTAACTGAGTTCAAAAAAGCCATTCTCACCTTTTGACAGTGAGATCTATTCACTTCGGCCGAGAAATGTAATCTTGATGTTAACTCCCAAACCGCTGCGCGGAAGTGAACCAAACTTAACCCAATAGTGTATTGTATCACAATCTAGTAGTTACATTTGGAAATTTGGTTCTAGGACATTTGGTTTGAGCGCAATCCTCAAACTGAGTTCAAAAAAGCCGTTCTCACCTTATGAAAGTGAGATATATTCACTTCGGCCGAGAAATGTAATTTTGATGATAACTCCCAAGCCGCTGCGCAGAAGTGAACCAAACTTCACACAATAGTGTATTGTATCACAATCTAGTAGCTACATTTGGAAATTTGGTTCTAGGACATTTAGTCTGAGCGCAATCCTTAAACTGAGTTCAAAAAAGCCGTTCTCACCTTTTGACAGTGAGATTTACTCACATCGTTAGAGAAATGTAATTTGGATGTTAACTCCCAAACCGCTGCGCAGAAATTAACCAAACTTCACCCAATAGTGTATTGTATCACAATCTAGTAGTTACATTTGGAAATTTGGTTCTAGGACATTTGGTTTGAGCGCAATCCTCAAACTGAGTTAAAAAAAAAGCCATTCTCACCTTTTGACAGTGAGATCTATTCACTTCGGCCGAGAAATATAATTTTTATGTTAACTCCCAAATCGCTGCGCAGAAGTGAACCAAACTTCACCCAATAGCGTATTGTATCACAATCTAGTAGTTACATTTGGAAATTTGGTTCTAGGACATTTGGTTTGAGCGCAATCCTCAAACTGAGTTCAAAAAAGCCATTTAAGCCTTTTGACAGTGTGATCTACGCGATTCGGCCGAGAAATGTAATTTTGATGTTAACTCCCAAACCGCTGCGCAGAAGTCAACCAAACTTCACCCAATAGTGTATTGTATCACAATCTAGTAGTTACATTTGGAAATTTGGTTCTAGGACATTTGGTTTGAGCGCAATCCTCAAACTTAGTTAAAAAAAGCCATTTAAGCCTTTTGACAGTGAGATCTATGCGATTCGGCTGAGAAATTTAATTTTGATGTTAACTCCCAAACCGCTGCGCAGAAGTCAACCAAACTTCACCAAATAGTGTATTGTATCACAATCTAGTAGTTACATTTGGAAATTTGGTTCTAGGACATTTGGTTTGAGCGCTATAATCGAACTTAGTTAAAAAAAGCCATTTAAGCCTTTTGACAGTGAGATCTACGCGACTCGGCTGAGAAATGTAATTTTGATGTTAACTCCCAAACCGCTGCGAAGAAGTCAACCAAACTTCACCCAAGAGTGTATTGTATCACAATCTAGTAGTTACATTTGGAAATTTGATTCTAGGACATTTGGTTTGAGCGCAATCCTCAAACTTAGTTAAAAAAAGCCATTTAAGCCTTTTGACAGTGAGATCTACGCGATTCGGCCGAGAAATGTAATTTTGATGATAACTCCCAAACCGCTGCGCAGAAGTCAATCAAACTTCACCCAATAGTGTATTGTATCACAATCTAGTAGTTACATTTGGAAATTTGGTTCTAGGACATTTAGTTTGAGCGCAATCCTTAAACTGAGTTCAAAAAAGCCGTTATCACCTTTTGACAGTGAAATCTACTCACATCGGCCGAGAAATGTAATTTTGATGTTAACTCCCAAACCGCTGCGCAGAAGTGAACCAAACTTCACCCAATAGTGTATTGTATCACAATCTAGTAGTTACATTTGGAAATTTTGTTCTAGGACATTTGGTTTGAGCGCAATCCTAAAACTGAGTTCAAAAAGCTGTTCTCCCCTTTTGACAGTGAGCTCTACTCACTTCGGCCGAGAAATGTAATTTGGATGTTAACTCCCAAACCGCTGCGCAGAAGTCAACCAAACCAACCAGTAGTGTATTGTATCATAATCTAGTAGTTACATTTGGAAATTTGGTTCTAGGACATTTAGTCTGAGCGCAATCCTTAAACTGAGTTCAAAAAAGCCGTTCTCACCTTTTGACAGTGAGATTTACTCACATCGGCACAGAAATGTAATTCTGATGTTAACTCCCAAACCGCTGCGCAGAAGTTCACCAAACTTCACCCAATTGTGTATTGTATCACAATCTAGTAGTTACATTTGGAAATTTGTTTCTAGGACACTTGGTTTGAGCGCAATCCTCAAACTGAGTTAAAAAAAATCCGTTCTCACCTTTTGACAGTGAGATCTATTCACTTCGGCCGAGAAATGTAATTTTTATGTTAACTCCCAAACCGCTTCGCAGAAGTGAACCAAATTTCACCCAATAGTGTATTGTATCACAATCTAGTAGTTACATTTGGAAATTATGTTCTAGGACATTTGGTTTGAGCTCAATCTTTTAACTGAGTTCAAAAAAGCCATTCTCACCTTTTGACAGTGAGATCTATTCACTTCGGCCGAGAAATGTAATCTTGATGTTAACTCCCAAACCGCTGCGCAGAAGTGAACCAAACTTAACCCAATAGTGTATTGTATCACAATCTAGTAGTTACATTTGGAAATTTGGTTCTAGGACATTTGGTTTGAGCGCAATCCTCAAACTGAGTTCAAAAAAGCCGTTCTCACCTTATGACAGTGAGATATATTCACTTCGGCCGAGAAATGTAATTTTGATGATAACTCCCAAGCCGCTGCGCAGAAGTGAACCAAACTTCACACAATAGTGTATTGTATCACAATCTAGTAGCTACATTTGGAAATTTGGTTCTAGGACATTTAGTCTGAGCGCAATCCTTAAACTGAGTTCAAAAAAGCCGTTCTCACCTTTTGACAGTGAGATTTACTCACATCGTTAGAGAAATGTAATTTGGATGTTAACTCCCAAACCGCTGCGCAGAAATTAACCAAACTTCACCCAATAGTGTATTGTATCACAATCTATTAGTTACATTTGGAAATTTGGTTCTAGGACATTTGGTTTGAGCGCAATCCTCAAACTGAGTTAAAAAAAAGCCATTCTCACCTTTTGACAGTGAGATCTATTCACTTCGGCCGAGAAATATAATTTTTATGTTAACTCCCAAATCGCTGCGCAGAAGTGAACCAAACTTCACCCAATAGCGTATTGTATCACAATCTAGTAGTTACATTTGGAAATTTGGTTCTAGGACATTTGGTTTGAGCGCAATCCTCAAACTGAGTTCAAAAAAGCCATTTAAGCCTTTTGACAGTGTGATCTACGCGATTCGGCCGAGAAATGTAATTTTGATGTTAACTCCCAAACCGCTGCGCAGAAGTCAACCAAACTTCACCCAATAGTGTATTGTATCACAATCTAGTAGTTACATTTGGAAATTTGGTTCTAGGACATTTGGTTTGAGCGCAATCCTCAAACTTAGTTAAAAAAAGCCATTTAAGCCTTTTGACAGTGAGATCTATGCGATTCGGCTGAGAAATTTAATTTTGATGTTAACTCCCAAACCGCTGCGCAGAAGTCAACCAAACTTCACCAAATAGTGTATTGTATCACAATCTAGTAGTTACATTTGGAAATTTGGTTCTAGGACATTTGTTTTGAGCGCTATAATCGAACTTAGTTAAAAAAAGCCATTTAAGCCTTTTGACAGTGAGATCTACGCGACTCGGCTGAGAAATGTAATTTTGATGTTAACTCCCAAACCGCTGCGAAGAAGTCAACCAAACTTCACCCAAGAGTGTATTGTATCACAATCTAGTAGTTACATTTGGAAATTTGATTCTAGGACATTTGGTTTGAGCGCAATCCTCAAACTTAGTTAAAAAAAGCCATTTAAGCCTTTTGACAGTGAGATCTACGCGATTTGGCCGAGAAATGTAATTTTGATGATAACTCCCAAACCGCTGCGCAGAAGTCAACCAAACTTCACCCAATAGTGTATTGTATCACAATCTAGTAGTTACATTTGGAAATTTGGTTCTAGGACATTTAGTTTGAGCGCAATCCTTAAACTGAGTTCAAAAAAGCCGTTATCACCTTTTGACAGTGAAATCTACTCACATCGGCCGAGAAATGTAATTTTGATGTTAACTCCCAAACCGCTGCGCAGAAGTGAACCAAACTTCACCCAATAGTGTATTGTATCACAATCTAGTAGTTACATTTGGAAATTTTGTTCTAGGACATTTGGTTTGAGCGCAATCCTAAAACTGAGTTCAAAAAGCTGTTCTCCCCTTTTGACAGTGAGCTCTACTCACTTCGGCCGAGAAATGTAATTTGGATGTTAACTCCCAAACCGCTGCGCAGAAGTCAACCAAACCAACCAGTAGTGTATTGTATCATAATCTAGTAGTTACATTTGGAAATTTGGTTCTAGGACATTTAGTCTGAGCGCAATCCTTAAACTGAGTTCAAAAAAGCCGTTCTCACCTTTTGACAGTGAGATTTACTCACATCGGCACAGAAATGTAATTCTGATGTTAACTCCCAAACCGCTGCGCAGAAGTTCACCAAACTTCACCCAATAGTGTATTGTATCACAATCTAGTAGTTACATTTGGAAATTTGTTTCTAGGACACTTGGTTTGAGCGCAATCCTCAAACTGAGTTAAAAAAAATCCGTTCTCACCTTTTGACAGTGAGATCTATTCACTTCGGCCGAGAAATGTAATTTTTATGTTAACTCCCAAACCGCTTCGCAGAAGTGAACCAAATTTCACCCAATAGTGTATTGTATCACAATCTAGTAGTTACATTTGGAAATTATGTTCTAGGACATTTGGTTTGAGCTCAATCTTTTAACTGAGTTCAAAAAAGCCATTCTCACCTTTTGACAGTGAGATCTATTCACTTCGGCCGAGAAATGTAATCTTGATGTTAACTCCCAAACCGCTGCGCAGAAGTGAACCAAACTTAACCCAATAGTGTATTGTATCACAATCTAGTAGTTACATTTGGAAATTTGGTTCTAGGACATTTGGTTTGAGCGCAATCCTCAAACTGAGTTCAAAAAAGCCGTTCTCACCTTATGACAGTGAGATATATTCACTTCGGCCGAGAAATGTAATTTTGATGATAACTCCCAAGCCGCTGCGCAGAAGTGAACCAAACTTCACACAATAGTGTATTGTATCACAATCTAGTAGCTACATTTGGAAATTTGGTTCTAGGACATTTAGTCTGAGCGCAATCCTTAAACTGAGTTCAAAAAAGCCGTTCTCACCTTTTGACAGTGAGATTTACTCACATCGTTAGAGAAATGTAATTTGGATGTTAACTCCCAAACCGCTGCGCAGAAATTAACCAAACTTCACCCAATAGTGTATTGTATCACAATCTAGTAGTTACATTTGGAAATTTGTTTTTAGGACATTTGGTTTGAGCGCAATCCTCAAACTGAGTTAAAAAAAATCCGTTCTCACCTTTTGACAGTGAGATCTATTCACTTCGGCCGAGAAATGTAATTTTTATGTTAACTCCCAAACCGCTTCGCAGAAGTGAACCAAATTTCACCCAATAGTGTATTGTATCACAATCTAGTAGTTACATTTGGAAATTTGGTTCTAGGACATTTGGTTTGAGCTCAATCTTTTAACTGAGTTCAAAAAAGCCATTCTCACCTTTTGACAGTGAGATCTATTCACTTCGGCCGAGAAATGTAATCTTGATGTTAACTCCCAAACCGCTGCGCGGAAGTGAACCAAACTTAACCCAATAGTGTATTGTATCACAATCTAGTAGTTACATTTGGAAATTTGGTTCTAGGACATTTAGTCTGAGCGCAATCCTTAAACTGAGTTCAAAAAAGCCGTTCTCACCTTTTGACAGTGAGATTTACTCACATCGTTAGAGAAATGTAATTTGGATGTTAACTCCCAAACCGCTGCGCAGAAATTAACCAAACTTCACCCAATAGTGTATTGTATCACAATCTAGTAGTTACATTTGGAAATTTGGTTCTAGGACATTTGGTTTGAGCGCAATCCTCAAACTGAGTTAAAAAAAAGCCGTTCTCACCTTTTGACAGTGAGATCTATTCACTTCGGCCGAGAAATGTAATTTTGATTATAACTCCCAAACAGCTGTGCAGAAGTGAACCAAACTTCACCCAATGGTGTATTATATCACAATCTAGTAGTTACATTTGGAAATTTGTTTCTAGGACATTTGGTTTGAGCGCAAACCTCAAACTGAGTTCAAAAAAGCCGTTCTCACCTTTTGACAGTGAGATCTATTCACTTCGGCCGAGAAATATAATTTTTATGTTAACTCCCAAATTGCTGCGCAGAAGTGAACCAAACTTCACCCAATAGCGTATTGTATCACAATCTAGTAGTTACATTTGGAAATTTGGTTCTAGGACATTTGGTTTGAGCGCAATCCTCAAACTGAGTTCAAAAAAGCCGTTCTCACCTTTTGACAGTGAGCTCTACTCACTTCGGCCGAGAAATGTAATTTGGATGTTAACTCCCAAACCGCTGCGCAGAAGTGAACCAAACTTCACCCAATAGTGACATTTGGTTTGAGCGCAATCCTCAAACTGAGTTCAAAAAAGCCGTTCTCACCTTATGACAGTGAGATATATTCATTTCGGCCGAGAAATGTAATTTTGATGATAACTCCCAAGCCGCTGCGCAGAAGTGAACCAAACTTCACACAATAGTGTATTGTATCACAATCTAGTAGCTACATTTGGAAATTTGGTTCTAGGACATTTAGTCTGAGCGCAATCCTTAAACTGAGTTCAAAAAAGCCGTTCTCACCTTTTGACAGTGAGATTTACTCACATCGTTAGAGAAATGTAATTTGGATGTTAACTCCCAAACCGCTGCGCAGAAATTAACCAAACTTCACCCAATAGTGTATTGTATCACAATCTAGTAGTTAAATTTGGAAATTTGTTTCTAGGACATTTGGTTTGAGCGCAATCCTCAAACTGAGTTAAAAAAAATCCGTTCTCACCTTTTGACAGTGAGATCTATTCACTTCGGCCGAGAAATGTAATTTTTATGTTAACTCCCAAACCGCTTCGCAGAAGTGAACCAAATTTCACCCAATAGTGTATTGTATCACAATCTAGTAGTTACATTTGGAAATTTGGTTCTAGGACATTTGGTTTGAGCTCAATCTTTTAACTGAGTTCAAAAAAGCCATTCTCACCTTTTGACAGTGAGATCTATTCACTTCGGCCGAGAAATGTAATCTTGATGTTAACTCCCAAACCGCTGCGCGGAAGTGAACCAAACTTAACCCAATAGTGTATTGTATCACAATCTAGTAGTTACATTTGGAAATTTGGTTCTAGGACATTTGGTTTGAGCGCAATCCTCAAACTGAGTTCAAAAAAGCCGTTCTCACCTTATGACAGTGAGATATATTCACTTCGGCCGAGAAATGTAATTTTGATGATAACTCCCAAGCCGCTGCGCAGAAGTGAACCAAACTTCACACAATAGTGTATTGTATCACAATCTAGTAGCTACATTTGGAAATTTGGTTCTAGGACATTTAGTCTGAGCGCAATCCTTAAACTGAGTTCAAAAAAGCCGTTCTCACCTTTTGACAGTGAGATTTACTCACATCGTTAGAGAAATGTAATTTGGATGTTAACTCCCAAACCGCTGCGCAGAAATTAACCAAACTTCACCCAATAGTGTATTGTATCACAATCTAGTAGTTACATTTGGAAATTTGTTTCTAGGACATTTGGTTTGAGCGCAATCCTCAAACTGAGTTAAAAAAAATCCGTTCTCACCTTTTGACAGTGAGATCTATTCACTTCGGCCGAGAAATGTAATTTTGATGTTAACTCCCAAACCGCTTCGCAGAAGTGAACCAAATTTCACCCAATAGTGTATTGTATCACAATCTAGTAGTTTCATTTGAAAATTTGGTACTAGGACATTTGGTTTGAGCGCAATCCTCAAACTGAGTTCAAAAAAGCCGTTCTCACCTTTTGACAGTGAGATCTATTCACTTCGGCCGAGAAATGTAATTTTGATTATAACTCCCAAACAGCTGCGGAGAAGTGAACCAAACTTCACCCAATGGTTTATTGTATCACAATCTAGTAGTTACATTTGGAAATTTGTTTCTAGGACATTTGGTTTGAGCGCAAACCTCAAACTGAGTTCAAAAAAGCCGTTCTCACCTTTTGACAGTGAGATCTATTCACTTCGGCCGAGAAATGTAATTTTTATGTTAACTCCCAAATCGCTGCGCAGAAGTGAACCAAACTTCACCCAATAGCGTATTGTATCACAATCTAGTAGTTACATTTGGAAATTTGGTTCTAGGACATTTGGTTTGAGCTCAATCTTTTAACTGAGTTCAAAAAAGCCATTCTCACCTTTTGACAGTGAGATCTATTCACTTCGGCCGAGAAATGTAATTTTGATGTTAACTCCCAAACCGCTGCGCAGAAGTCAACCAAACTTCACTCAATAGTGTATTGTATCACAATCTAGTAGTTACATTTGGAAATTTTGTTTTAGGACATTTGGTTTGAGCGCAATCCTCAAACTTAGTTCAAAAATCCATTTAAGCGTTTTGACAGTGAGATCTACTCAATTCGGCCGAGAAATGTAATTTTGATGTTAACTCCCAAACCGCTGCGCAGAAGTCAACCAAACTTCACCCAATAGTGTATTGTATCACAATCTAGTAGTTACATTTGGAAATTTGGTTCTAGGACATTTGGTTTGAGCACTATAATCGAACTTAGTTAAAAAAAGCCATTTAAGCCTTTTGACAGTGAGATTCACGCGATTCGGCCGAGAAATGTAATTTTGATGTTAACTCCCAAACCGCTGCGAAGAAGTCAACCAAACTTCACCCAATAGTGTATTGTATCACAATCTAGTAGTTACATTTGGAAATTTGGTTCTAGGACATTTGGTTTGAGCGCTATAATCGAACTTAGTTAAAAAAAGCCATTTAAGCCTTTTGACAGTGAGATCTACGCGATTCGGCCGAGAAATGTAATTTTGATGTTAACTCCCAAACCGCTGCGCAGAAGTCAACCAAACTTCACCCAATAGTGTATTGTATCACAATCTAGTAGTTACATTTGGAAATTTGGTTCTAGGACATTTGGTTTGAGCGCAATCCTCAAACTCAGTTAAAAAAAGCCATTTAAGCCTTTTGACAGTGAGATCTACGCGATTCGGCCGAGAAATGTAATTTTGATGTTAACTCCCAAACCGCTGCGCAGAAGTCAACCAAACTTCACCCAATAGTGTATTGTATCACAATCTAGTAGTTACATTTGGAAATTTGGTTCTAGGACATTTGGTTTGAGCGCTATAATCAAACTTAGTTAAAAAAAGTCATTTAAGCCTTTTGACAGTGAGATCTACGCGATTCGGCTGAGAAATGTAATTTTGATGTTAACTCCCAAACCGCTGCGCGGAAGTCAACCAAACTTCACCCAATAGTGTATTGTATCACAATCTAGTAGTTACATTTGGAAATTTGGTTCTAGGACATTTGGTTTGAGCGCAATCCTCAAACTTAGTTAAAAAAAGCCATTTAAGCCTTTTGACAGTGAGATCTACGCGATTCGGCCGAGAAATGTAATTTTGATGTTAACTCCCAAACCGCTGCGCAGAAGTCAACCAAACTTCACCCAATAGTTTATTGTATCACAATCTAGTAGTTACATTTGGAAATTTGGTTCTAGGACATTTGGTTTGAGCGCAATCCTTAAACTGAGTTCAAAAAAGCCATTTAAGCTTTTTGACAGTGAGATCTACGCGATTCGGCTGAGAAATGTAATTTGGATGTTAACTCCCAAACCGCTGCGCAGAAGTCAACCAAACTTCACCCAGTAGTGTATTGTATCACAATCTAGTAGTTACATTTGGAAATTTTGTTCTAGGACATTTGGTTTGAGCGCAATCCTCAAACTGAGTTCAAAAAGCTGTTCTCCCCTTTTGACAGTGAGCTCTACTCACTTCGGCCGAGAAATGTAATTTGGATGTTAACTCCCAAACCGCTGCGCAGAAGTGAACCAAACTTCACCCAATAGTGTATTGTATCACAATCTAGTAGTTACATTTGGAAATTTGGTTCTAGGACATTTGGTTTGAGCGCAATCCTCAAACTGAGTTCAAAAAAGCTGTTCTCCCCTTTTGACAGTGAGCTCTACTCACTTCGGCCGAGAAATGTAATTTGGATGTTAACTCCCAAACCG
Organism: Corythoichthys intestinalis; assembly: GCF_030265065.1. Classification (NCBI taxonomy): domain Eukaryota; kingdom Metazoa; phylum Chordata; class Actinopteri; order Syngnathiformes; family Syngnathidae; genus Corythoichthys; species Corythoichthys intestinalis. The sequence goes on along the minus strand of NC_080398.1, from coordinate 63,243,780 downwards.
CTGCGCAGAAGTCAACCAAACTTCACCCAATAGTGTATTGTATCACAATCTAGTAGTTACATTTGGAAATTTGGATCTAGGACATTTGGTTTGAGCGCAGTCCTCAAACCGAGTTCAAAAAAGCCATTTACGCCTTTTGACAGTGAAATCTACTCATTTCGGCTTAGAAATTCAATTTTGAGATAACTCCCAAACCGCTTCGCAGAAGTGAACCAAACCACCCAGTAGTGTATTGTATCATAATCTAGTAGTTACATTTGGAAATTTGGTTCTAGGACATTTAGTCTGAGCGCAATCCTTAAACTGAGTTCAAAAAAGCCGTTCTCACCTTTTGACAGTGAGATTTACTCACATCGGCACAGAAATGTAATTTTTATGTTAACTCCCAAACCGCTGCGCAGAAGTTCACCAAACTTCACCCAATAGTGTATTGTATCACAATCTAGTAGTTACATTTGGAAATTTGTTTCTAGGACATTTGGTTTGAGCGCAATCCTCAAACTGAGTTAAAAAAAAATCCGTTCTCACCTTTTGACAGTGAGATCTATTCACTTCGGCCGAGAAATGTAATTTTTATGTTAACTCCCAAACCGCTTCGCAGAAGTGAACCAAATTTCACCCAATAGTGTATTGTATCACAATCTAGTAGTTACATTTGGAAATTTGGTTCTAGGACATTTGGTTTGAGCTCAATCTTTTAACTGAGTTCAAAAAAGCCATTCTCACCTTTTGACAGTGAGATCTATTCACTTCGGCCGAGAAATGTAATCTTGATGTTAACTCCCAAACCGCTGCGCGGAAGTGAACCAAACTTAACCCAATAGTGTATTGTATCACAATCTAGTAGTTACATTTGGAAATTTGGTTCTAGGACATTTGGTTTGAGCGCAATCCTCAAACTGAGTTCAAAAAAGCCGTTCTCACCTTATGACAGTGAGATATATTCACTTCGGCCGAGAAATGTAATTTTGATGATAACTCCCAAGCCGCTGCGCAGAAGTGAACCAAACTTCACACAATAGTGTATTGTATCACAATCTAGTAGCTACATTTGGAAATTTGGTTCTAGGACATTTAGTCTGAGCGCAATCCTTAAACTGAGTTCAAAAAAGCCGTTCTCACCTTTTGACAGTGAGATTTACTCACATCGTTAGAGAAATGTAATTTGGATGTGAACTCCCAAACCGCTGCGCAGAAATTAACCAAACTTCACCCAATAGTGTATTGTATCACAATCTAGTAGTTACATTTGGAAATTTGTTTTTAGGACATTTGGTTTGAGCGCAATCCTCAAACTGAGTTAAAAAAAATCCGTTTTCACCTTTTGACAGTGAGATCTATTCACTTCGGCCGAGAAATGTAATTTTTATGTTAACTCCCAAACCGCTTCGCAGAAGTGAACCAAATTTCACCCAATAGTGTATTGTATCACAATCTAGTAGTTACATTTGGAAATTTGGTTCTAGGACATTTGGTTTGAGCTCAATCTTTTAACTGAGTTCAAAAAAGCCATTCTCACCTTTTGACAGTGAGATCTATTCACTTCGGCCGAGAAATGTAATCTTGATGTTAACTCCCAAACCGCTGCGCAGAAATTAACGAAACTTCACCCAATAGTGTATTGTATCACAATCTAGTAGTTACATTTGGAAATTTGGTTCTAGGACATTTGGTTTGAGCGCAATCCTCAAACTGAGTTAAAAAAAAGCCGTTCTCACCTTTTGACAGTGAGATCTATTCACTTCGGCCGAGAAATGTAATTTTGATTATAACTCCCAAACAGCTGTGCAGAAGAGAACCAAACTTCACCCAATGGTGTATTATATCACAATCTAGTAGTTACATTTGGAAATTTGTTTCTAGGACATTTGGTTTGAGCGCAAACCTCAAACTGAGTTCAAAAAAGCCGTTCTCACCTTTTGACAGTGAGATCTATTCACTTCGGCCGAGAAATATAATTTTTATGTTAACTCCCAAATTGCTGCGCAGAAGTGAACCAAACTTCACCCAATAGCGTATTGTATCACAATCTAGTAGTTACATTTGGAAATTTGGTTCTAGGACATTTGGTTTGAGCGCAATCCTCAAACTGAGTTCAAAAAAGCCGTTCTCACCTTTTGACAGTGAGCTCTACTCACTTCGGCCGAGAAATGTAATTTGGATGTTAACTCCCAAACCGCTGCGCAGAAGTGAACCAAACTTCACCCAATAGTGTATTGTATCACAATCTAGTAGTTACATTTGGAAATTTGGTTCTAGGACATTTGGTTTGAGCGCAATCCTTAAACTGAGTTCAAAAAAGCCGTTCTCACCTTTTGACAGTGAGATTTACTCACATCGTTAGAGAAATGTAATTTGGATGTGAACTCCCAAACCGCTGCGCAGAAATTAACCAAACTTCACCCAATAGTGTATTGTATCACAATCTAGTAGTTACATTTGGAAATTTGTTTTTAGGACATTTGGTTTGAGCGCAATCCTCAAACTGAGTTAAAAAAAATCCGTTTTCACCTTTTGACAGTGAGATCTATTCACTTCGGCCGAGAAATGTAATTTTTATGTTAACTCCCAAACCGCTTCGCAGAAGTGAACCAAATTTCACCCAATAGTGTATTGTATCACAATCTAGTAGTTACATTTGGAAATTTGGTTCTAGGACATTTGGTTTGAGCTCAATCTTTTAACTGAGTTCAAAAAAGCCATTCTCACCTTTTGACAGTGAGATCTATTCACTTCGGCCGAGAAATGTAATCTTGATGTTAACTCCCAAACCGCTGCGCAGAAATTAACGAAACTTCACCCAATAGTGTATTGTATCACAATCTAGTAGTTACATTTGGAAATTTGGTTCTAGGACATTTGGTTTGAGCGCAATCCTCAAACTGAGTTAAAAAAAAGCCGTTCTCACCTTTTGACAGTGAGATCTATTCACTTCGGCCGAGAAATGTAATTTTGATTATAACTCCCAAACAGCTGTGCAGAAGAGAACCAAACTTCACCCAATGGTGTATTATATCACAATCTAGTAGTTACATTTGGAAATTTGTTTCTAGGACATTTGGTTTGAGCGCAAACCTCAAACTGAGTTCAAAAAAGCCGTTCTCACCTTTTGACAGTGAGATCTATTCACTTCGGCCGAGAAATATAATTTTTATGTTAACTCCCAAATTGCTGCGCAGAAGTGAACCAAACTTCACCCAATAGCGTATTGTATCACAATCTAGTAGTTACATTTGGAAATTTGGTTCTAGGACATTTGGTTTGAGCGCAATCCTCAAACTGAGTTCAAAAAAGCCGTTCTCACCTTTTGACAGTGAGCTCTACTCACTTCGGCCGAGAAATGTAATTTGGATGTTAACTCCCAAACCGCTGCGCAGAAGTGAACCAAACTTCACCCAATAGTGTATTGTATCACAATCTAGTAGTTACATTTGGAAATTTGGTTCTAGGACATTTGGTTTGAGCGCAATCCTCAAACTGAGTTCAAAAAAGCCGTTCTCACCTTATGACAGTGAGATATATTCACTTCGGCCGAGAAATGTAATTTTGATGATAACTCCCAAGCCGCTGCGCAGAAGTGAACCAAACTTCACACAATAGTGTATTGTATCACAATCTAGTAGCTACATTTGGAAATTTGGTTCTAGGACATTTAGTCTGAGCGCAATCCTTAAACTGAGTTCAAAAAAGCCGTTCTCACCTTTTGACAGTGAGATTTACTCACATCGTTAGAGAAATGTAATTTGGATGTTAACTCCCAAACCGCTGCGCAGAAATTAACCAAACTTCACCCAATAGTGTATTGTATCACAATCTAGTAGTTACATTTGGAAATTTGTTTCTAGGACATTTGGTTTGAGCGCAATCCTCAAACTGAGTTAAAAAAAATCCGTTCTCACCTTTTGACAGTGAGATCTATTCACTTCGGCCGAGAAATGTAATTTTTATGTTAATTCCCAAACCGCTTCGCAGAAGTGAACCAAATTTCACCCAATAGTGTATTGTATCACAATCTAGTAGTTACATTTGGAAATTTGGTTCTAGGACATTTGGTTTGAGCGCAATCCTCAAACTGAGTTCAAAAAAGCCGTTCTCACCTTATGACAGTGAGATATATTCACTTCGGCCGAGAAATGTAATTTTGATGATAACTCCCAAGCCGCTGCGCAGAAGTGAACCAAACTTCACACAATAGTGTATTGTATCACAATCTAGTAGCTACATTTGGAAATTTGGTTCTAGGACATTTAGTCTGAGCGCAATCCTTAAACTGAGTTCAAAAAAGCCGTTCTCACCTTTTGACAGTGAGATTTACTCACATCGTTAGAGAAATGTAATTTGGATGTTAACTCCCAAACCGCTGCGCAGAAATTAACCAAACTTCACCCAATAGTGTATTGTATCACAATCTAGTAGTTACATTTGGAAATTTGTTTCTAGGACACATGGTTTGAGCGCAAACCTCAAACTGAGTTCAAAAAAGCCGTTCTCACCTTTTGACAGTGAGATCTATTCACTTCGGCCGAGAAATATAATTTTTATGTTAACTCCCAAATCGCTGCGCAGAAGTGAACCAAACTTCACCCAATAGCGTATTGTATCACAATCTAGTAGTTACATTTGTAAATTTGGTTCTAGGACATTTGGTTTGAGCGCAATCCTCAAACTGAGTTCAAAAAAGCCGTTCTCACCTTTTGACAGTGAGCTCTACTCACTTCGGCCGAGAAATGTAATTTGGATGTTAACTCCCAAACCGCTGCGCAGAAGTGAACCAAACTTCACCCAATACTGTATTGTATCACAATCTAGTAGTTACATTTGGAAATTTGGATCTAGGACATTTGGTTTAAGCGCAGTCCTCAAACCGAGTTCAAAAAAGCCTTTTACGCCTTTTGACAGTGAAATCTACTCATTTCGGCCTAGAAATTCAATTTTGATGATAACTCCCAAACCGCTGCGCAGAAGTGAACCAAACCACCCAGTAGTGTATTGTATCATAATCTAGTAGTTACATTTGGAAATTTGGTTCTAGGACATTTAGTCTGAGCGCAATCCTTAAACTGAGTTCAAAAAAGCCGTTCTCACCTTTTGACAGTGAGATTTACTCACATCGGCACAGAAATGTAATTTTGATGTTAACTCCCAAACCGCTGCGCAGAAGTTCACCAAACTTCACCCAATAGTGTATTGTATCACAATCTAGTAGTTACATTTGGAAATTTGTTTCTAGGACATTTGGTTTGAGCGCAATCCTCAAACTGAGTTTAAAAAAATCCGTTCTCACCTTTTGACAGTGAGATCTATTCACTTCGGCCGAGAAATGTAATTTTGATGTTAACTCCCAAACCGCTTCGCAGAAGTGAACCAAATTTCACCCAATAGTGTATTGTATCACAATCTAGTAGTTTCATTTGAAAATTTGGTACTAGGACATTTGGTTTGAGCGCAATCCTCAAACTGAGTTCAAAAAAGCCGTTCTCACCTTTTGACAGTGAGATCTATTCACTTCGGCCGAGAAATGTAATTTTGATTATAACTCCCAAACAGCTGCGGAGAAGTGAACCAAACTTCACCCAATGGTTTATTGTATCACAATCTAGTAGTTACATTTGGAAATTTGTTTCTAGGACATTTGGTTTGAGCGCAAACCTCAAACTGAGTTCAAAAAAGCCTTTCTCACATTTTGACAGTGAGATCTATTCACTTCGGCCGAGAAATGTAATTTTTTTGTTAACTCCCAAATCGCTGCGCAGAAGTGAACCAAACTTCACCCAATAGCGTATTGTATCACAATCTAGTAGTTACATTTGGAAATTTGGTTCTAGGACATTTGGTTTGAGCTCAATCTTTTAACTGAGTTCAAAAAAGCCATTCTCACCTTTTGACAGTGAGATCTATTCACTTCGGCCGAGAAATGTAATTTTGATGTTAACTCCCAAACCGCTGCGCAGAAGTCAACCAAACTTCATTCAATAGTGTATTGTATCACAATCTAGTAGTTACATTTGGAAATTTTGTTTTAGGACATTTGGTTTGAGCGCAATCCTCAAACTTAGTTCAAAAATCCATTTAAGCGTTTTGACAGTGAGATCTACTCAATTCGGCCGAGAAATGTAATTTTGATGTTAACTCCCAAACCGCTGCGCAGAAGTTAACCAAACTTCACCCAATAGTGTATTGTATCACAATCTAGTAGGTACATTTAGAATTTTGCTTCTAGGACATTTGGTTTGAGCGCAATCGTCAAACTTAGTTAAAAAAAGTCATTTAAGCCTTTTGACAGTGAGATCTACGCGATTCGGCTGAGAAATTTAATTTTGATGTTAACTCCCAAACCGCTGCGCAGAAGTCAACCAAACTTCACCAAATAGTGTATTGTATCACAATCTAGTAGTTACATTTGGAAATTTGGTTCTAGGACATTTGGTTTGAGCACTATAATCGAACTTAGTTAAAAAAAGCCATTTAAGCCTTTTGACAGTGAGATTCACGCGATTCGGCCGAGAAATGTAATTTTGATGTTAACTCCCAAACCGCTGCGAAGAAGTCAACCAAACTTCACCCAATAGTGTATTGTATCACAATCTAGTAGTTACATTTGGAAATTTGGTTCTAGGACATTTGGTTTGAGCGCTATAATCGAACGTAGTTAAAAAAAGCCATTTAAGCCTTTTGACAGTGAGATCTACGCGATTCGGCCGAGAAATGTAATTTTGATGTTAACTCCCAAACCGCTGCGCTGAAGTCAACCAAACTTCACCCAATAGTGTATTGTATCACAATCTAGTAGTTACATTTGGAAATTTGGTTCTAGGACATTTGGTTTGAGCGCAATCCTCAAACTCAGTTAAAAAAAGCCATTTAAGCCTTTTGACAGTGAGATCTACGCGATTCGGCCGAGAAATGTAATTTTGATGTTAACTCCCAAACCACTGCGCAGAAGTCAACCAAACTTCACCCAATAGTGTATTGTATCACAATCTAGTAGTTACATTTGGAAATTTGGTTCTAGGACATTTGGTTTGAGCGCTATAATCAAACTTAGTTAAAAAAAGTCATTTAAGCCTTTTGACAGTGAGATCTACGCGATTCGGCTGAGAAATGTAATTTTGATGTTAACTCCCAAACCGCTGCGCAGAAGTCAACCAAACTTCACCCAATAGTGTATTGTATCACAATCTAGTAGTTACATTTGGAAATTTGGTTCTAGGACATTTGGTTTGAGCGCAATCCTCAAACTTAGTTAAAAAAAGCCATTTAAGCCTTTTGACAGTGAGATCTACGCGATTCGGCCGAGAAATGTAATTTTGATGTTAACTCCCAAACCGCAGCGCAGAAGCCAACCAAACTTCACCCAATAGTTTATTGTATCACAATCTAGTAGTTACATTTGGAAATTTGGTTCTAGGACATTTGGTCTGAGCGCAATCCTTAAACTGAGTTCAAAAAAGCCGTTCTCACCTTTTGACAGTGAGATTTACTCACATCGTTAGAGAAATGTAATTTGGATGTTAACTCCCAAACCGCTGCGCAGAAATTAACCAAACTTCACCCAATAGTGTATTGTATCACAATCTAGTAGTTACATTTGGAAATTTGGTTCTAGGACATTTGGTTTGAGCGCAATCCTCAAACTGAGTTAAAAAAAAGCCGTTCTCACCTTTTGACAGTGAGATCTATTCACTTCGGCCGAGAAATGTAATTTTGATTATAACTCCCAAACAGCTGTGCAGAAGTGAACCAAACTTCACCCAATGGTGTATTGTATCACAATCTAGTAGTTACATTTGGAAATTTGTTTCTAGGACACATGGTTTGAGCGCAAACCTCAAACTGAGTTCAAAAAAGCCGTTCTCACCTTTTGACAGTGAGATCTATTCACTTCGGCCGAGAAATATAATTTTTATGTTAACTCCCAAATCGCTGCGCAGAAGTGAACCAAACTTCACCCAATAGCGTATTGTATCACAATCTAGTAGTTACATTTGGAAATTTGGTTCTAGGACATTTGGTTTGAGCGCAATCCTCAAACTGAGTTCAAAAAAGCCGTTCTCACCTTTTGACAGTGAGCTCTACTCACTTCGGCCGAGAAATGTAATTTGGATGTTAACTCCCAAACCGCTGCGCAGAAGTGAACCAAACTTCACCCAATAGTGTATTGTATCACAATCTAGTAGTTACATTTGGAAATTTGGATCTAGGACATTTGGTTTAAGCGCAGTCCTCAAACCGAGTTCAAAAAAGCCTTTTACGCCTTTTGACAGTGAAATCTACTCATTTCGGCCTAGAAATTCAATTTTGATGATAACTCCCAAACCGCTGCGCAGAAGTGAACCAAACCACCCAGTAGTGTATTGTATCATAATCTAGTAGTTACATTTGGAAATTTGGTTCTAGGACATTTAGTCTGAGCGCAATCCTTAAACTGAGTTCAAAAAGCTGTTCTCCCCTTTTGACAGTGAGCTCTACTCACTTCGGCCGAGAAATGTAATTTTGATGTTAACTCCCAAACCGCTGCGCAGAAGTGAACCAAACCACCCAGTAGTGTATTGTATCATAATCTAGTAGTTACATTTGGAAATTTGTTTCTAGGACATTTGGTTTGAGCGCAAACCTCAAACTGAGTTCAAAAAAGCCGTTCTCACCTTTTGACAGTGAGATTTACTCACATCGGCACAGAAATGTAATTTTGATGTTAACTCCCAAACCGCTGCGCAGAAGTTCACCAAACTTCACCCAATAGTGTATTGTATCACAATCTAGTAGTTACATTTGGAAATTTGTTTCTAGGACATTTGGTTTGAGCGCAATCCTCAAACTGAGTTAAAAAAAATCCGTTCTCACCTTTTGACAGTGAGATCTATTCACTTCGGCCGAGAAATGTAATTTTGATGTTAACTCCCAAACCGCTTCGCAGAAGTGAACCAAATTTCACCCAATAGTGTATTGTATCACAATCTAGTAGTTTCATTTGAAAATTTGGTACTAGGACATTTGGTTTGAGCGCAATCCTCAAACTGAGTTCAAAAAAGCCGTTCTCACCTTTTGACAGTGAGATCTATTCACTTCGGCCGAGAAATGTAATTTTGATTATAACTCCCAAACAGCTGCGGAGAAGTGAACCAAACTTCACCCAATGGTTTATTGTATCACAATCTAGTAGTTACATTTGGAAATTTGTTTCTAGGACATTTGGTTTGAGCGCAAACCTCAAACTGAGTTCAAAAAAGCCGTTCTCACCTTTTGACAGTGAGATCTATTCACTTCGGCCGAGAAATGTAATTTTTATGTTAACTCCCAAATCGCTGCGCAGAAGTGAACCAAACTTCACCCAATAGCGTATTGTATCACAATCTAGTAGTTACATTTGGAAATTTGGTTCTAGGACATTTGGTTTGAGCTCAATCTTTTAACTGAGTTCAAAAAAGCCATTCTCACCTTTTGACAGTGAGATCTATTCACTTCGGCCGAGAAATGTAATTTTGATGTTAACTCCCAAACCGCTGCGCAGAAGTCAACCAAACTTCACTCAATAGTGTATTGTATCACAATCTAGTAGTTACATTTGGAAATTTTGTTTTAGGACATTTGGTTTGAGCGCAATCCTCAAACTTAGTTCAAAAATCCATTTAAGCGTTTTGACAGTGAGATCTACTCAATTCGGCCGAGAAATGTAATTTTGATGTTAACTTCCAAACCGCTGCGCAGAAGTTAACCAAACTTCACCCAATAGTGTATTGTATCACAATCTAGTAGGTACATTTAGAATTTTGCTTCTAGGACATTTGGTTTGAGCGCAATCGTCAAACTTAGTTAAAAAAAGTCATTTAAGCCTTTTGACAGTGAGATCTACGCGATTCGGCTGAGAAATTTAATTTTGATGTTAACTCCCAAACCGCTGCGCAGAAGTCAACCAAACTTCACCAAATAGTGTATTGTATCACAATCTAGTAGTTACATTTGGAAATTTGGTTCTAGGACATTTGGTTTCAGCGCAATCCTCAAACTTAGTTAAAAAAAGCCATTTAAGCCTTTTGACAGTGAGATCTACGCGATTCGGCCGAGAAATGTAATTTTGATGTTAACTCCCAAACCGCAGCGCAGAAGCCAACCAAACTTCACCCAATAGTTTATTGTATCACAATCTAGTAGTTACATTTGGAAATTTGGTTCTAGGACATTTGGTTTGAGCGCAATCCTCAAACTTAGTTTAAAAAAGCCATTTAAGCTTTTTGACAGTGAGATCTACGCGATTCGGCTGAGAAATGTAATTTGGATGTTAACTCCCAAACCGCTGCGCAGAAGTCAACCAAACTTCACCCAGTAGTGTATTGTATCACAATCTAGTAGTTACATTTGGAAATTTTGTTCTAGGACATTTGGTTTGAGCGCAATCCTCAAACTGAGTTCAAAAAGCTGTTCTCCCCTTTTGACAGTGAGCTCTACTCACTTCGGCCGAGAAATGTAATTTTGATGTTAACTCCCAAACCGCTGCGCAGAAGTGAACCAAACTTCACCCAATAGTGTATTGTATCACAATCTAGTAGTTACATTTGGAAATTTGGTTCTAGGACATTTGGTTTGAGCGCAAACCTCAAACTGAGTTCAAAAAAGCTGTTCTCCCCTTTTGACAGTGAGCTCTACTCACTTCGGCCGAGAAATGTAATTTGGATGTTAACTCCCAAACCGCTGCGCAGAAGTGAACCAAACTTCACCCAATAGTGTATTGTATCACAATCTAGTAGTTACATTTGGAAATTTGGTTCTAGGACATTTGGTTTGAGCGCAATCCTCAAACTGAGTTCAAAAAAGCCGTTCTCACCTTATGACAGTGAGATATATTCACTTCGGCCGAGAAATGTAATTTTGATGATAACTCCCAAGCCGCTGCGCAGAAGTGAACCAAACTTCACACAATAGTGTATTGTATCACAATCTAGTAGCTACATTTGGAAATTTGGTTCTAGGACATTTAGTCTGAGCGCAATCCTTAAACTGAGTTCAAAAAAGCCGTTCTCACCTTTTGACAGTGAGATTTACTCACATCGTTAGAGAAATGTAATTTGGATGTTAACTCCCAAACCGCTGCGCAGAAATTAACCAAACTTCACCCAATAGTGTATTGTATCACAATCTAGTAGTTACATTTGGAAATTTGTTTCTAGGACATTTGGTTTGAGCGCAATCCTCAAACTGAGTTAAAAAAAATCCGTTCTCACCTTTTGACAGTGAGATCTATTCACTTCGGCCGAGAAATGTAATTTTTATGTTAACTCCCAAACCGCTTCGCAGAAGTGAACCAAATTTCACCCAATAGTGTATTGTATCACAATCTAGTAGTTACATTTGGAAATTTGGTTCTAGGACATTTGGTTTGAGCTCAATCTTTTAACTGAGTTCAAAAAAGCCATTCTCACCTTTTGACAGTGAGATCTATTCACTTCGGCCGAGAAATGTAATCTTGATGTTAACTCCCAAACCGCTGCGCGGAAGTGAACCAAACTTAACCCAATAGTGTATTGTATCACAATCTAGTAGTTACATTTGGAAATTTGGTTCTAGGACATTTGGTTTGAGCGCAATCCTCAAACTGAGTTCAAAAAAGCCGTTCTCACCTTATGACAGTGAGATATATTCACTTCGGCCGAGAAATGTAATTTTGATGATAACTCCCAAGCCGCTGCGCAGAAGTGAACCAAACTTCACACAATAGTGTATTGTATCACAATCTAGTAGCTACATTTGGAAATTTGGTTCTAGGACATTTAGTCTGAGCGCAATCCTTAAACTGAGTTCAAAAAAGCCGTTCTCACCTTTTGACAGTGAGATTTACTCACATCGTTAGAGAAATGTAATTTGGATGTTAACTCCCAAACCGCTGCGCAGAAATTAACCAAACTTCACCCAATAGTGTATTGTATCACAATCTAGTAGTTACATTTGGAAATTTGGTTCTAGGACATTTGGTTTGAGCGCAATCCTCAAACTGAGTTAAAAAAAAGCCGTTCTCACCTTTTGACAGTGAGATCTATTCACTTCGGCCGAGAAATGTAATTTTGATTATAACTCCCAAACAGCTGTGCAGAAGTGAACCAAACTTCACCCAATGGTGTATTGTATCACAATCTAGTAGTTACATTTGGAAATTTGTTTCTAGGACACATGGTTTGAGCGCAAACCTCAAACTGAGTTCAAAAAAGCCGTTCTCACCTTTTGACAGTGAGATCTATTCACTTCGGCCGAGAAATATAATTTTTATGTTAACTCCCAAATCGCTGCGCAGAAGTGAACCAAACTTCACCCAATAGCGTATTGTATCACAATCTAGTAGTTACATTTGGAAATTTGGTTCTAGGACATTTGGTTTGAGCGCAATCCTCAAACTGAGTTCAAAAAAGCCGTTCTCACCTTTTGACAGTGAGCTCTACTCACTTCGGCCGAGAAATGTAATTTGGATGTTAACTCCCAAACCGCTGCGCAGAAGTGAACCAAACTTCACCCAATAGTGTATTGTATCACAATCTAGTAGTTACATTTGGAAATTTGGATCTAGGACATTTGGTTTAAGCGCAGTCCTCAAACCGAGTTCAAAAAAGCCTTTTACGCCTTTTGACAGTGAAATCTACTCATTTCGGCCTAGAAATTCAATTTTGATGATAACTCCCAAACCGCTGCGCAGAAGTGAACCAAACCACCCAGTAGTGTATTGTATCATAATCTAGTAGTTACATTTGGAAATTTGGTTCTAGGACATTTAGTCTGAGCGCAATCCTTAAACTGAGTTCAAAAAAGCCGTTCTCACCTTTTGACAGTGAGATTTACTCACATCGGCACAGAAATGTAATTTTGATGTTAACTCCCAAACCGCTGCGCAGAAGTTCACCAAACTTCACCCAATAGTGTATTGTATCACAATCTAGTAGTTACATTTGGAAATTTGTTTCTAGGACATTTGGTTTGAGCGCAATCCTCAAACTGAGTTAAAAAAAATCCGTTCTCACCTTTTGACAGTGAGATCTATTCACTTCGGCCGAGAAATGTAATTTTGATGTTAACTCCCAAACCGCTTCGCAGAAGTGAACCAAATTTCACCCAATAGTGTATTGTATCACAATCTAGTAGTTTCATTTGAAAATTTGGTACTAGGACATTTGGTTTGAGCGCAATCCTCAAACTGAGTTCAAAAAAGCCGTTCTCACCTTTTGACAGTGAGATCTATTCACTTCGGCCGAGAAATGTAATTTTGATTATAACTCCCAAACAGCTGCGGAGAAGTGAACCAAACTTCACCCAATGGTTTATTGTATCACAATCTAGTAGTTACATTTGGAAATTTGTTTCTAGGACATTTGGTTTGAGCGCAAACCTCAAACTGAGTTCAAAAAAGCCGTTCTCACCTTTTGACAGTGAGATCTATTCACTTCGGCCGAGAAATGTAATTTTTATGTTAACTCCCAAATCGCTGCGCAGAAGTGAACCAAACTTCACCCAATAGCGTATTGTATCACAATCTAGTAGTTACATTTGGAAATTTGGTTCTAGGACATTTGGTTTGAGCTCAATCTTTTAACTGAGTTCAAAAAAGCCATTCTCACCTTTTGACAGTGAGATCTATTCACTTCGGCCGAGAAATGTAATTTTGATGTTAACTCCCAAACCGCTGCGCAGAAGTCAACCAAACTTCACTCAATAGTGTATTGTATCACAATCTAGTAGTTACATTTGGAAATTTTGTTTTAGGACATTTGGTTTGAGCGCAATCCTCAAACTTAGTTCAAAAATCCATTTAAGCGTTTTGACAGTGAGATCTGCTCAATTCGGCCGAGAAATGTAATTTTGATGTTAACTCCCAAACCGCTGCGCAGAAGTTAACCAAACTTCACCCAATAGTGTATTGTATCACAATCTAGTAGGTACATTTAGAATTTTGCTTCTAGGACATTTGGTTTGAGCGCAATCGTCAAACTTAGTTAAAAAAAGTCATTTAAGCCTTTTGACAGTGAGATCTACGCGATTCGGCTGAGAAATTTAATTTTGATTTTAACTCCCAAACCGCTGCGCAGAAGTCAACCAAACTTCACCAAATAGTGTATTGTATCACAATCTAGTAGTTACATTTGGAAATTTGGTTCTAGGACATTTGGTTTGAGCACTATAATCGAACTTAGTTAAAAAAAGCCATTTAAGCCTTTTGACAGTGAGATTCACGCGATTCGGCCGAGAAATGTAATTTTGATGTTAACTCCCAAACCGCTGCGAAGAAGTCAACCAAACTTCACCAAATAGTGTATTGTATCACAATCTAGTAGTTACATTTGGAAATTTGGTTCTAGGACATTTGGTTTGAGCACTATAATCGAACTTAGTTAAAAAAAGCCATTTAAGCCTTTTGACAGTGAGATTCACGCGATTCGGCCGAGAAATGTAATTTTGATGTTAACTCCCAAACCGCTGCGCAGAAGTCAACCAAACTTCACCCAATAGTGTATTGTATCACAATCTAGTAGTTACATTTGGAAATTTGGTTCTAGGACATTTGGTTTGAGCGCAATCCTCAAACTCAGTTAAAAAAAGCCATTTAAGCCTTTTGACAGTGAGATCTACGCGATTCGGCCGAGAAATGTAATTTTGATGTTAACTCCCAAACCGCTGCGCAGAAGTCAACCAAACTTCACCCAATAGTGCATTGTATCACAATCTAGTAGTTACATTTGGAAATTTGGTTCTAGGACATTTGGTTTGAGCGCTATAATCAAACTTAGTTAAAAAAAGTCATTTAAGCCTTTTGACAGTGAGATCTACGCGATTCGGCTGAGAAATGTAATTTTGATGTTAACTCCCAAACCGCTGCGCAGAAGTCAACCAAACTTCACCCAATAGTGTATTGTATCACAATCTAGTAGTTACATTTGGAAATTTGGTTCTAGGACATTTGGTTTGAGCGCAATCCTCAAACTTAGTTAAAAAAAGCCATTTAAGCCTTTTGACAGTGAGATCTACGCGATTCGGCCGAGAAATGTAATTTTGATGTTAACTCCCAAACCGCAGCGCAGAAGCCAACCAAACTTCACCCAATAGTTTATTGTATCACAATCTAGTAGTTACATTTGGAAATTTGGTTCTAGGACATTTGGTTTGAGCGCAATCCTCAAACTTAGTTAAAAAAAGCCATTTAAGCTTTTTGACAGTGAGATCTACGCGATTCGGCTGAGAAATGTAATTTGGATGTTAACTCCCAAACCGCTGCGCAGAAGTCAACCAAACTTCACCCAGTAGTGTATTGTATCACAATCTAGTAGTTACATTTGGAAATTTTGTTCTAGGACATTTGGTTTGAGCGCAATCCTCAAACTGAGTTCAAAAAGCTGTTCTCCCCTTTTGACAGTGAGCTCTACTCACTTCGGCCGAGAAATGTAATTTTGATGTTAACTCCCAAACCGCTGCGCAGAAGTGAACCAAACTTCACCCAATAGTGTATTGTATCACAATCTAGTAGTTACATTTGGAAATTTGGTTCTAGGACATTTGGTTTGAGCGCAATCCTCAAACTGAGTTCAAAAAAGCTGTTCTCCCCTTTTGACAGTGAGCTCTACTCACTTCGGCCGAGAAATGTAATTTGGATGTTAACTCCCAAACCGCTGCGCAGAAGTGAACCAAACTTCACCCAATAGTGTATTGTATCACAATCTAGTAGTTACATTTGGAAATTTGGTTCTAGGACATTTGGTTTGAGCGCAATCCTCAAACTGAGTTCAAAAAAGCCGTTCTCACCTTATGACAGTGAGATATATTCACTTCGGCCGAGAAATGTAATTTTGATGATAACTCCCAAGCCGCTGCGCAGAAGTGAACCAAACTTCACACAATAGTGTATTGTATCACAATCTAGTAGCTACATTTGGAAATTTGGTTCTAGGACATTTAGTCTGAGCGCAATCCTTAAACTGAGTTCAAAAAAGCCGTTCTCACCTTTTGACAGTGAGATTTACTCACATCGTTAGAGAAATGTAATTTGGATGTTAACTCCCAAACCGCTGCGCAGAAATTAACCAAACTTCACCCAATAGTGTATTGTATCACAATCTAGTAGTTACATTTGGAAATTTGTTTCTAGGACATTTGGTTTGAGCGCAATCCTCAAACTGAGTAAAAAAAAATCCGTTCTCACCTTTTGACAGTGAGATCTATTCACTTCGGCCGAGAAATGTAATTTTTATGTTAACTCCCAAACCGCTTCGCAGAAGTGAACCAAATTTCACCCAATAGTGTATTGTATCACAATCTAGTAGTTACATTTGGAAATTTGGTTCTAGGACATTTGGTTTGAGCTCAATCTTTTAACTGAGTTCAAAAAAGCCATTCTCACCTTTTGACAGTGAGATCTATTCACTTCGGCCGAGAAATGTAATCTTGATGTTAACTCCCAAACCGCTGCGCGGAAGTGAACCAAACTTAACCCAATAGTGTATTGTATCACAATCTAGTAGTTACATTTGGAAATTTGGTTCTAGGACATTTGGTTTGAGCGCAATCCTCAAACTGAGTTCAAAAAAGCCGTTCTCACCTTATGACAGTGAGATATATTCACTTCGGCCGAGAAATGTAATTTTGATGATAACTCCCAAGCCGCTGCGCAGAAGTGAACCAAACTTCACACAATAGTGTATTGTATCACAATCTAGTAGCTACATTTGGAAATTTGGTTCTAGGACATTTAGTCTGAGCGCAATCCTTAAACTGAGTTCAAAAAAGCCGTTCTCACCTTTTGACAGTGAGATTTACTCACATCGTTAGAGAAATGTAATTTGGATGTTAACTCCCAAACCGCTGCGCAGAAATTAACCAAACTTCACCCAATAGTGTATTGTATCACAATCTAGTAGTTACATTTGGAAATTTGGTTCTAGGACATTTGGTTTGAGCGCAATCCTCAAACTGAGTTAAAAAAAAGCCGTTCTCACCTTTTGACAGTGAGATCTATTCACTTCGGCCGAGAAATGTAATTTTGATTATAACTCCCAAACAGCTGTGCAGAAGTGAACCAAACTTCACCCAATGGTGTATTGTATCACAATCTAGTAGTTACATTTGGAAATTTGTTTCTAGGACACATGGTTTGAGCGCAAACCTCAAACTGAGTTCAAAAAAGCCGTTCTCACCTTTTGACAGTGAGATCTATTCACTTCGGCCGAGAAATATAATTTTTATGTTAACTCCCAAATCGCTGCGCAGAAGTGAACCAAACTTCACCCAATAGCGTATTGTATCACAATCTAGTAGTTACATTTGGAAATTTGGTTCTAGGACATTTGGTTTGAGCGCAATCCTCAAACTGAGTTCAAAAAAGCCGTTCTCACCTTTTGACAGTGAGCTCTACTCACTTCGGCCGAGAAATGTAATTTGGATGTTAACTCCCAAACCGCTGCGCAGAAGTGAACCAAACTTCACCCAATACTGTATTGTATCACAATCTAGTAGTTACATTTGGAAATTTGGATCTAGGACATTTGGTTTAAGCGCAGTCCTCAAACCGAGTTCAAAAAAGCCTTTTACGCCTTTTGACAGTGAAATCTACTCATTTCGGCCTAGAAATTCAATTTTGATGATAACTCCCAAACCGCTGCGCAGAAGTGAACCAAACCACCCAGTAGTGTATTGTATCATAATCTAGTAGTTACATTTGGAAATTTGGTTCTAGGACATTTAGTCTGAGCGCAATCCTTAAACTGAGTTCAAAAAAGCCGTTCTCACCTTTTGACAGTGAGATTTACTCACATCGGCACAGAAATGTAATTTTGATGTTAACTCCCAAACCGCTGCGCAGAAGTTCACCAAACTTCACCCAATAGTGTATTGTATCACAATCTAGTAGTTACATTTGGAAATTTGTTTCTAGGACATTTGGTTTGAGCGCAATCCTCAAACTGAGTTAAAAAAAATCCGTTCTCACCTTTTGACAGTGAGATCTTTTCACTTCGGCCGAGAAATGTAATTTTGATGTTAACTCCCAAACCGCTTCGCAGAAGTGAACCAAATTTCACCCAATAGTGTATTGTATCACAATCTAGTAGTTTCATTTGAAAATTTGGTACTAGGACATTTGGTTTGAGCGCAATCCTCAAACTGAGTTCAAAAAAGCCGTTCTCACCTTTTGACAGTGAGATCTATTCACTTCGGCCGAGAAATGTAATTTTGATTATAACTCCCAAACAGCTGCGGAGAAGTGAACCAAACTTCACCCAATGGTTTATTGTATCACAATCTAGTAGTTACATTTGGAAATTTGTTTCTAGGACATTTGGTTTGAGCGCAAACCTCAAACTGAGTTCAAAAAAGCCGTTCTCACCTTTTGACAGTGAGATCTATTCACTTCGGCCGAGAAATGTAATTTTTATGTTAACTCCCAAATCGCTGCGCAGAAGTGAACCAAACTTCACCCAATAGCGTATTGTATCACAATCTAGTAGTTACATTTGGAAATTTGGTTCTAGGACATTTGGTTTGAGCTCAATCTTTTAACTGAGTTCAAAAAAGCCATTCTCACCTTTTGACAGTGAGATCTATTCACTTCGGCCGAGAAATGTAATTTTGATGTTAACTCCCAAACCGCTGCGCAGAAGTCAACCAAACTTCACTCAATAGTGTATTGTATCACAATCTAGTAGTTACATTTGGAAATTTTGTTTTAGGACATTTGGTTTGAGCGCAATCCTCAAACTTAGTTCAAAAATCCATTTAAGCGTTTTGACAGTGAGATCTACTCAATTCGGCCGAGAAATGTAATTTTGATGTTAACTCCCAAACCGCTGCGCAGAAGTTAACCAAAATTCACCCAATAGTGTATTGTATCACAATCTAGTAGGTAAATTTAGAATTTTGCTTCTAGGACATTTGGTTTGAGCGCAATCGTCAAACTTAGTTAAAAAAAGTCATTTAAGCCTTTTGACAGTGAGATCTACGCGATTCGGCTGAGAAATTTAATTTTGATGTTAACTCCCAAACCGCTGCGCAGAAGTCAACCAAACTTCACCAAATAGTGTATTGTATCACAATCTAGTAGTTACATTTGGAAATTTGGTTCTAGGACATTTGGTTTGAGCACTATAATCGAACTTAGTTAAAAAAAGCCATTTAAGCCTTTTGACAGTGAGATTCACGCGATTCGGCCGAGAAATGTAATTTTGATGTTAACTCCCAAACCGCTGCGAAGAAGTCAACCAAACTTCACCCAATAGTGTATTGTATCACAATCTAGTAGTTACATTTGGAAATTTGGTTCTAGGACATTTGGTTTGAGCGCTATAATCGAACTTAGTTAAAAAAAAAGCCATTTAAGCCTTTTGACAGTGAGATCTACGCGATTCGGCCGAGAAATGTAATTTTGATGTTAACTCCCAAACCGCTGCGCAGAAGTCAACCAAACTTCACCCAATAGTGTATTGTATCACAATCTAGTAGTTACATTTGGAAATTTGGTTCTAGGACATTTGGTTTGAGCGCAATCCTCAAACTCAGTTAAAAAAAGCCATTTAAGCCTTTTGACAGTGAGATCTACGCGATTCGGCCAAGAAATGTAATTTTGATGTTAACTCCCAAACCGCTGCGCAGAAGTCAACCAAACTTCACCCAATAGTGTATTGTATCACAATCTAGTAGTTACATTTGGAAATTTGGTTCTAGGACATTTGGTTTGAGCGCTATAATCAAACTTAGTTAAAAAAAGTCATTTAAGCCTTTTGACAGTGAGATCTACGCGATTCGGCTGAGAAATGTAATTTTGATGTTAACTCCCAAACCGCTGCGCAGAAGTCAACCAAACTTCACCCAATAGTGTATTGTATCACAATCTAGTAGTTACATTTGGAAATTTGGTTCTAGGACATTTGGTTTGAGCGCAATCCTCAAACTTAGTTAAAAAAAGCCATTTAAGCCTTTTGACAGTGAGATCTACGCGATTCGGCCGAGAAATGTAATTTTGATGTTAACTCCCAAACCGCAGCGCAGAAGCCAACCAAACTTCACCCAATAGTTTATTGTATCACAATCTAGTAGTTACATTTGGAAATTTGGTTCTAGGACATTTGGTTTGAGCGCAATCCTCAAACTTAGTTAAAAAAAGCCATTTAAGCTTTTTGACAGTGAGATCTACGCGATTCGGCTGAGAAATGTAATTTGGATGTTAACTCCCAAACCGCTGCGCAGAAGTCAACCAAACTTCACCCAGTAGTGTATTGTATCACAATCTAGTAGTTACATTTGGAAATTTTGTTCTAGGACATTTGGTTTGAGCGCAATCCTCAAACTGAGTTCAAAAAGCTGTTCTCCCCTTTTGACAGTGAGCTCTACTCACTTCGGCCGAGAAATGTAATTTTGATGTTAACTCCCAAACCGCTGCGCAGAAGTGAACCAAACTTCACCCAATAGTGTATTGTATCACAATCTAGTAGTTACATTTGGAAATTTGGTTCTAGGACATTTGGTTTGAGCGCAATCCTCAAACTGAGTTCAAAAAAGCTGTTCTCCCCTTTTGACAGTGAGCTCTACTCACTTCGGCCGAGAAATGTAATTTGGATGTTAACTCCCAAACCGCTGCGCAGAAGTCAACCAAACTTCACCCAATAGTGTATTGTATCACAATCTAGTAGTTACATTTGGAAATTTGGATCTAGGACATTTGGTTTGAGCGCAGTCCTCAAACCGAGTTCAAAAAAGCCATTTACGCCTTTTGACAGTGAAATCTACTCATTTCGGCTTAGAAATTCAATTTTGATGATAACTCCCAAACCGCTGCGCAGAAGTGAACCAAACCACCCAATAGTGTATTGTATCATAATCTAGTAGTTACATTTGGAAATTTGGTTCTAGGACATTTAGTCTGAGCGCAATCCTTAAACTGAGTTCAAAAAAGCCGTTCTCACCTTTTGACAGTGAGATTTACTCACATCGGCACAGAAATGTAATTTTGATGTTAACTCCCAAACCGCTGCGCAGAAGTTCACCAAACTTCACCCAATAGTGTATTGTATCACAATCTAGTAGTTACATTTGGAAATTTGTTTCTAGGACATTTGGTTTGAGCGCAATCCTCAAACTGAGTTAAAAAAAAATCCGTTCTCACCTTTTGACAGTGAGATCTATTCACTTCGGCCGAGAAATGTAATTTTTATGTTAACTCCCAAACCGCTTCGCAGAAGTGAACCAAATTTCACCCAATAGTGTATTGTATCACAATCTAGTAGTTACATTTGGAAATTTGGTTCTAGGACATTTGGTTTGAGCTCAATCTTTTAACTGAGTTCAAAAAAGCCATTCTCACCTTTTGACAGTGAGATCTATTCACTTCGGCCGAGAAATGTAATCTTGATGTTAACTCCCAAACCGCTGCGCGGAAGTGAACCAAACTTAACCCAATAGTGTATTGTATCACAATCTAGTAGTTACATTTGGAAATTTGGTTCTAGGACATTTGGTTTGAGCGCAATCCTCAAACTGAGTTCAAAAAAGCCGTTCTCACCTTATGACAGTGAGATATATTCACTTCGGCCGAGAAATGTAATCTTGATGTTAACTCCCAAACCGCTGCGCGGAAGTGAACCAAACTTAACCCAATAGTGTATTGTATCACAATCTAGTAGTTACATTTGGAAATTTGGTTCTAGGACATTTGGTTTGAGCGCAATCCTCAAACTGAGTTCAAAAAAGCCGTTCTCACCTTATGACAGTGAGATATATTCACTTCGGCCGAGAAATGTAATTTTGATGATAACTCCCAAACCGCTGCGCAGAAATTAACCAAACTTCACCCAATAGTGTATTGTATCACAATCTAGTAGTTACATTTGGAAATTTGGTTCTAGGACATTTGGTTTGAGCGCAATCCTCAAACTGAGTTAAAAAAAAGCCATTCTCACCTTTTGACAGTGAGATCTATTCACTTCGGCCGAGAAATGTAATTTTGATTATAACTCCCAAACAGCTGTGCAGAAGTGAACCAAACTTCACCCAATGGTGTATTGTATCACAATCTAGTAGTTACATTTGGAAATTTGTTTCTAGGACATTTGGTTTGAGCGCAAACCTCAAACTGAGTTCAAAAAAGCCGTTCTCACCTTTTGACAGTGAGATCTATTCACTTCGGCCGAGAAATATAATTTTTATGTTAACTCCCAAATCGCTGCGCAGAAGTGAACCAAACTTCACCATATATCGTATTGTATCACAATCTAGTAGTTACATTTGGAAATTTGGTTCTAGGACATTTGGTTTGAGCGCAATCCTCAAACTGAGTTCAAAAAAGCCGTTCTCACCTTTTGACAGTGAGCTCTACTCACTTCGGCCGAGAAATGTAATTTGGATGTTAACTCCCAAACCGCTGCGCAGAAGTGAACCAAACTTCACCCAATAGTGTATTGTATCACAATCTAGTAGTTACATTTGGAAATTTGGATCTAGGACATTTGGTTTGAGCGCAGTCCTCAAACCGAGTTCAAAAAAGCCATTTACGCCTTTTGACAGTGAAATCTACTCATTTCGGCCTAGAAATTCAATTTTGATGATAACTCCCAAACCGCTGCGCAGAAGTGAACCAAACCACCCAGTAGTGTATCGTATCATAATCTAGTAGTTACATTTGGAAATTTGGTTCTAGAACATTTAGTCTGAGCGCAATCCTTAAACTGAGTTCAAAAAAGCCGTTCTCACCTTTTGACAGTGAGATCTATTCACTTCGGCCGAGAAATGTAATTTTTATGTTAACTCCCAAATCGCTGCGCAGAAGTGAACCAAACTTCACCCAATAGCGTATTGTATCACAATCTAGTAGTTACATTTGGAATTTGGTTCTAGGACATTTGGTTTGAGCTCAATCTTTTAACTGAGTTCAAAAAAGCCATTCTCACCTTTTGACAGTGAGATCTATTCACTTCGGCCGAGAAATGTAATCTTGATGTTAACTCCCAAACCGCTGCGCGGAAGTGAACCAAACTTAACCCAATAGTGTATTGTATCACAATCTAGTAGTTACATTTGGAAATTTGGTTCTAGGACATTTGGTTTGAGCGCAATCCTCAAACTGAGTTCAAAAAAGCCGTTCTCACCTTTTGACAGTGAGCTCTACTCACTTCGGCCGAGAAATGTAATTTTGATTATAACTCCCAAACAGCTGCGCAGAAGTGAACCAAACTTCACCCAATGGTGTATTGTATCACAATCTAGTAGTTACATTTGGAAATTTGTTTCTAGGACATTTGGTTTGAGCGCAAACCTCAAACTGAGTTCAAAAAAGCCGTTCTCACCTTTTGACAGTGAGATCTATTCACTTCGGCCAAGAAATATAATTTTTATGTTAACTCCCAAATCGCTGCGCAGAAGTGAACCAAACTTCACCCAATAGCGTATTGTATCACAATCTAGTAGTTACATTTGGAAATTTGGTTCTAGGACATTTGGTTTGAGCTCAGTCTTTTAACTGAGTTCAAAAAATCCATTCTCAGCTTTTGACAGTGAGATCTATTCACTTCGGCCGAGAAATGTAAGTTTGATTATAACTCCCAAACCGCTGCACAGAAGTGAACCAAACTTCACCCAATAGTGTATTGTATCACAATCTAGTAGTTACATTTGGAAATTTGGTTCTAGGACATTTGGTTTGAGCGCATTCCTCAAACTGAGTTCAAAAAAGCCGTTCTCACCTTTTGACAGTGAGCTCTACTCACTTCGGCCGAGAAATGTAATTTTGATGTTAACTCCCAAACCGCTGCGCGGAAGTGAACCAAACTTAACCCAATAGTGTATTGTATCACAATCTAGTAGTTACATTTGGAAATTTGGTTTTAGGACATTTGGTTTGAGCGCAATCCTCAAACTGAGTTAAAAAAAAACGTTCTCACCTTATGACAGTGAGATATATTCACTTCGGCCGAGAAATGTAATTTTGATGATAACTCCCAAACCGCTGCGCAGAAGTGAACCAAACTTCACCCAATAGTGTATTGTATCACAATCTAGTAGCTACATTTGGAAATTTGGTTCTAGGACATTTGGTTTGAGCGCAATCCTCAAACTTAGTTCAAAAAAGCCATTCACGCCTTGTGACAGTGAGATCTATTCATTTCGGAGAGACAGCGAGAACCAAAAGTGGTATTTGCCATGTGGCAAAAATGTTTTGCCATGTGGCATTTTTTTTTGCCATGTGGCAAAAATGTTTTGCCATGTGGCATTTTTTTTTGCCATGTGGCAATTTTTTTTGCCATGTGGCAATTTTTTTTGCCATGTGGCAAAATGTTTTTGCTATGTGGCAATTTTTTTTGCCATGTGGCAATTTTTTTTTTTGCCAAGTGGCAAAATGTATTTGCCATGTGGCAATTTTTTTTTGCCATGTGGCAAATTCTTTTGCCATGTGTCAATTTTTTTTTGCCATGTGTCAATTTTTTTTGCCATGTGGCAATTTTTTTTTGCCATGAGGCAAAATGGATTTTGCCATGTGGCATTTTTTTTGGGTTATGTGGCAAAATGAATTTCGGTTTGTGGGGGGGTAAATTGTATTTTGGGGGCTGTTTTGCAGGCCATACAAGTCCATGCCATTGACGGCTATGCACGTCCAAATTGTATTTTCATTTTAAATGGCAGAAAAGCATCTGTGGCTGTGTTTTTTGACCGTACACTTTACATTAGAGCATATCGGCATTCAACTGGAACCCCAAGTAAGGCTCTGCCATTGACGGCTACGCACGTCCAAATTGTTTTTTCATTTTAAATGGCAGAAAAACATCTGTGGCTGTGTTTTTTGACCGTACACTTTACATTAGAGCATATCGGCATTCATCTGGAACCCCAAGTAAGGCTCTGCCATTGAGGGCTATGCACGTCCAAATTGTTTTTTCATTTTAAATGGCAGAAAAACATCTGTGGCTGTGTTTTTTGACGGTACACTTTACATTAGAGCATATCGGCATTCAACTGGAACCCCAAGTAAGGCTGTGCCATTGACGGCTATGCACGTCCAAATTGTTTTTTCATTTTAAATGGCAGAAAAACATCTGTGGCTGTGTTTTTTGACCGTACACTTTAAATTAGAGCATATCGGCATTCAACTGGAACCCCAAGTAAGGCTCTGCCATTGAGGGCTATGCACGTCCAAATTGTTTTTTTCATTTTAAATGGCAGAAAAACATCTGTGGCTGTGTTTTTTTGACCGTACACTTTACATTAGAGCATATCGGCATTCAACTGGAACCCCAAGTAAGGTTCTGCCATTGACGGCTATGCACTTCCATGCCATGGATACCAGTGTTTTACCAGTGCAATTATTATAATTTTTTTTCTGCCAGTCAAGTGATTTGGATATGGGGCCATGTTGGACAATCCCTTTGGGCTCCGTAATTATCAAAAGGTTAAGATGCTCTGGTCTAGAGGATCCACACATGTGCACAAAGATACCAAATGCCATACAGTCCGTTTTTACCAACTTGTCAGTTTTCTTCTAGTGGTATGTGCTGCTTTTACTTGCCTGTCAGTCTTCATCTGGCGACATTTTCAGTTTTGTTTTTCTGTTGCTAACCAGTAAGAACAAGAAACATTCAAGCTCTAACAAAACATGTGTGATTCCCTCGGTTT
Source organism: Corythoichthys intestinalis (assembly GCF_030265065.1). Lineage (NCBI taxonomy): Eukaryota > Metazoa > Chordata > Actinopteri > Syngnathiformes > Syngnathidae > Corythoichthys > Corythoichthys intestinalis. The sequence goes on along the minus strand of NC_080398.1, from coordinate 63,218,166 downwards.
GGGCCGAATACATGGGCCGCATACCAACACAAAATATGTCGAGTGGTAATGGTAAATGCTGTTATAATTGTATAGCGCTTTTCTTGCATTTCCATATGAACAGCTGTTGTCTGTCAGACAACAACTTGCCAATTCTGAAGCACAAAAGCAAGGTCATTTTGGCCACCTCCAGGTTTTTCTGCGGGAGAGGCCAAATCGGCCATTGCTAGGGACTAATAGGAGTACCAGAATTCTCTGGGACTTCAAGTAAAAAAAAAGGGGAAAAAAAGAACAATTTTACAATCATGAAAGGCAAAGTAACAATCCATCATAGGGCATTAGTATCTCACCATGAACTTTTTTGAGATGCTGTATAAAAATTGTGTCCCTTGATAATGGTTGAAAGTTGCAGGAGGGGCAGTGGTAATGTGCTCTTTTGGTATCTGCTGATTTATCCCCACAGAAGCAGGCTACCACAAACTTCTCTGTGGGACAAAAACACCAATGGTCTCACTTCTTTACTTATATGAAAAACTATTGCTATCACATTGCATTACAGACAAGTAGTAAATATTAGCACTCCAAGCACTGCACTTAACAAGCTCATACGCACTTCTAGCCCTCAACTTGAAAATAGCCCTAGCCCAAATAACATACCTGTTTTATCAAAAAAATATATTGCTCCTTTCAAATGTTTTTTTTTCGAGATGCCCTTCATTTGCCAGCTGTTTTTTTTTTTGGGCAAAATAAACACATCTCTGCGGTGCACGAGAAGAAGGTTTTGGTGTCCTCAAAAAATTGGTGAGAACCTGCAAAAGTCAATGTGCACAAGAGAAAAACAATATGTTGTTAATTACTGTACACTCTGTCCCATGTTTGGTCAGTTTAGTTCTAGAAAGCAACATTTTCTATTTAGCGTTGTATTTAACAGAGCGAGAGGCCAACACCTTAATAAACCTGACAATATCAAGTCAGCATTACTTTGGAATCCAATAAATACCTAACCCTTTGAATTACACTTATCTTAACTTTTAAAAAGTAATCTACCCATCGCCAAAATCATAAAAAATAAATAATAATAATTGTCTTATCTTTTCTTACCTTACCTAAACACGTCACACTTTACGAGTCTTTCCTTATGTGTTATTAAATGAAGTTTGCGAACTTAACACAACAGGATTTTCACTGAAAGAAGATTTTCAAACAACTTACCACTCATGTTGTCACTTTTTTTTTTGTTGGGTTACACAGTAAATAACACTTAATGCTCGTTTATGCAGCGGCGCGGTGACCGAACAGCACACTCACACTTTGCTAACTGCTGTAAACTACAGCTTCACGTTCATCTCACCCGAGGGACAACGCCCCCGCCCGCAAAGGAGCCGCAATTTCAAGTAAAAATGATGTAGTATTGATGTCATCCTCAGCTATAGTTGCCACATACATTGTTTTTTATTACTAGCAGCGAAATTGGAGTGGCAGCCTTACAGTTGTTTGGACAGACGGAAAACTAGAATCAATACATTGCGTAACAGTGTTTCAGTATCTGTGTGAAAGGAGAATAAAAGAAAACTGAGACGTACAAATTATTTTATTTTTAAACATACAAAATAATCATATAAACACATAAGCAGTATTATTATTAAGACTTACCTGTAATTGTTGACGTGGCTACTGAAATATCCTGGTAGTCAAACTGCGAGCGTAGTGACCGTATACCCAAGATTCATCAGTGCAGAAAGACAGCTGACACCGAATTTGGCCGTGCGTAGCCGTCAATGGCAGAGCCTTACTTGGGGTTCCAGATGAATGCCGATAAGCTCTAATGTAAAGTGTACGGTCAAGAAACAAAGCCACAGATGTTTTTCTGCCATTTAAAATGAAAAAACAATTTGGACGTAAATAGCCGTCAATGGCAGAGCCTTACTTGGGGTTCCAGATGAATGCCGATAAGCTCTAATGTAAAGTGTACGGTCAAAAAACACAGCCACAGATGTTTTTCTGCCATTTAAAATGAAAAAACAATTTGGACGTGCATAGCCGTCAATGGCAGAGCCTTACTTGGGGTTCCAGATGAATGCCGATAAGCTCTAATGTAAAGTGCACCGTCAAAAAACACAGCCACAGATGTTTTTCTGCCATTTAAAATGAAAAAAACAATTTGGACGTGCATAGCCGTCAATGGCAGAGCCTTACTTGGGGTTCCAGTTGAATGCCGATATGCTCTAATATAAAGTATACAGTCAAAAAACACAGCCACAGATGCTTTTCTGCCATTTAAAATGAAAATGCAATTTGGACGTGCATAGCCGTCAATGGCATGGACTTGTATGGCCTGCAAAACAACCATATACCCCCCAAAATACCATATACCCCCCCACAAACCGAAATGCATTTTGCTACATACCCCAAATAAATGCCACATGGCAAAATCCATTTTGCAACATGGCAAAAAAAAATGCCACATTGCAAAAAAAATTGCCACATGGAAAAAAAATTGCCACATGGCAAAAACATTTTGCCACATGGCAAAAAAAATTGCCACATGGCAAAAAAAAAATGCCACATGGCAAAAACATTTTTCCACATGGCAAAAACATTTTTCCACATGGCAAAAAAAATGCCACATGGCAAAAAAAATTGCCACATGGCAAAAACATTTTGCCACATGGCAAAAACCACTTTTGGTTTTCGGCACTGCTGTCATTTCGGCCGAGAAATGTAATTTTGATGATAACTCCCAAACCGCTGCGCAGAAGTGAACCAAACTTCACCCAGTAGTGTATTGTATCACAATCTAGTAGTTACATTTGGAAATTTGGTTCTCGGACATTTAGTCTGAGCGCAATCCTTAAACTGAGTTCAAAAAAGCCGTTCTCACCTTTTGACAGTGAGATTTACTCACATCGGCAGAGAAATGTAATTTTGATGTTAACTCCCAAACCGCTGCGCAGAAGTTAACCAAACTTCACCCAATAGTGTATTGTATCACAATCTAGTAGTTACATTTGGAAATTTGGTTCTAGGACATTTGGTTTGAGCGCAATCCTCAAACTGAGTTAAAAAAAAGCCGTTCTCACCTTTTGACAGTGAGATCTATTCACTTCGGCCGAGAAATGTAATTTTGATGTTAACTCCCAAACCGCTGCGCAGAAGTGAACCAACTTCACCCAATAGTGTATTGTATCACAATCTAGTAGTTACAGTTGGAAATTTGGTTCTAGGACATTTGGTTTGAGCGCAATCCTCAAACTTAGTGTAAGAGCCATATTCCTGATTTGTATTATTATATGTAATTTTACTCCTCGCCACTGGAGGCTGTCAATCGCGTCTTTCCACTGACCTGGAATCAGCCCAGGTACGCTTAAAATGTCAGCTAATCATGTCACAGGTGTTGGCAGTTAGGAGGGCAAACAGTTTTTGACTGTGGCTTAGTAGCAGCATGCAGGAAGGAATGTACTCATTTTGGTTGTTTGTTGTAAATACGTTTTGAGTCTTTTGGTTTGTTACTTTTATTTGGACAAAGTGCTTTTGAGTTAACTTATTAAACGCCACCAGAATAAACTAGTTGAACTGAGAAATGGACTCGCTGGTGTTTGCTTCGCGTCTCCAACTGCACTGAGCGCACGTCATCACTACAATCCCCTAACTATCATCCAGTACTAGACTGAGAACAGGGATCAGTCAGTACACTTAGTTCAAAAAAGCCATTTACGCCTTTTGACAGTGAGATCTATTCATTTCGGCCGAGAAATGTCATTTTGATGATAACTCCCAAACCGCTGCGCAGAAGTGAACCAAACTTCACTCAATAGTGTATTGTATCACAATCTAGTAGTTACATTTGGAAATTTGGTTCTAGGACATTTGGTTTGAGCGCAATCCTCAAACTGAGTTCAAAAAAGCCGTTCTCACCTTATGACAGTGAGATATATTCACTTCGGCCGAGAAATGTAATTTTGATGATAACTCCCAAGCCGCTGCGCAGAAGTGAACCAAACTTCACCCAGTAGTGTATTGTATCACAATCTAGTAGTTACATTTGGAAATTTGGTTCTAGGACATTTAGTCTGAACGCAATCCTTAAACTGAGTTCAAAAAAGCCGTTCTCACCTTTTGACAGTGAGATTTACTCACATCGGCAGAGTAATGTAATTTTGATGTTAACTCCCAAACCGCTGCGCAGAAGTGAACCAAACTTCACCCAATAGTGTATTGTATCACAATCTAGTAGTTACATTTGGAAATTTGGTTCTAGGACATTTTGTTTGAGCGCAGTCCTCAAACTGAGTTAAAAAAAAGCCGTTCTCACCTTTTGACAGTGAGCTCTACTCACTTCGGCCGAGAAATGTAATTTTGATGTTAACTCCCAAACCGCTGCGCAGAAGTGAACCAAACTTCACCTAATAGTGTATTGTATCACAATCTAGTAGTTACATTTGGAAATTTGGTTCTAGGACATTTGGTTTGAACGCAATCCTCAAACTTAGTTCAAAAAAGCCATTTACGCCTTTTGACAGTGAGATCTATTCATTTCGGCCGAGAAATGTCATTTTGATGATAACTCCCAAACCGCTTCGCAGAAGTGAACCAAACTTCACCCAATAGTGTATTGTATCACAATCTGGTAGTTACATTTGGAAATTTGGTTCTAGGACATTTAGTTTGAGCGCAATCCTCAAACTGAGTTCAAAAAAGTCGTTCTCCCCTTTTGACAGTGAGCTCTACTCACTTCGGCCGAGAAATGTAATTTTGATGTTAACTCCCAAACCGCTGCGCAGAAGTGAACCAAACTTCACCCAATAGTGTATTGTATCACAATCTAGTAGTTACATTTGGAAATTTGGTTCTAGGACATTTTGTTTGAGCGCAGTCCTCAAACTGAGTTAAAAAAAAGCCGTTCTCACCTTTTGACAGTGAGCTCTACTCACTTCGGCCGAGAAATGTAATTTTGATGTTAACTCCCAAACCGCTGCGCAGAAGTGAACCAAACTTCACCTAATAGTGTATTGTATCACAATCTAGTAGTTACATTTGGAAATTTGGTTCTAGGACATTTGGTTTGAACGCAATCCTCAAACTTAGTTCAAAAAAGCCATTTACGCCTTTTGACAGTGAGATCTATTCATTTCGGCCGAGAAATGTCATTTTGATGATAACTCCCAAACCGCTGCGCAGAAGTGAACCAAACTTCACCCAATAGTGTATTGTATCACAATCTGGTAGTTACATTTGGAAATTTGGTTCTAGGACATTTAGTTTGAGCGCAATCCTCAAACTGAGTTCAAAAAAGTCGTTCTCCCCTTTTGACAGTGAGCTCTACTCACTTCGGCCGAGAAATGTAATTTTGATGTTAACTCCCAAACCGCTGCGCAGAAGTGAACCAAACTTCACCCAATAGTGTATTGTATCACAATCTAGTAGTTACATTTGGAAATTTGGTTCTAGGACATTTAGTTTGAGCGCAATCCTCAAACTGAGTTCAAAAAAGTCGTTCTCCCCTTTTGACAGTGAGCTCTACTCACTTCGGCCGAGAAATGTAATTTTGATGTTAACTCCCAAACCGCTGCGCAGAAGTGAACCAAACTTCACCCAATAGTGTATTGTATCACAATCTAGTAGTTACATTTGGAAATTTGGTTCTAGGACATTTGGTTTGAGCGCAGTCCTCAAACTGAGTTCAAAAAAGCCGTTCTCACCTTTGGACAGTGAGCTCTACTCACTTCGGCCGAGAAATGTAATTTTGATGTTAACTCCCAAATCGCTGCGCAGAACTGAACCAAACTTCACCCAATAGTGTATTGTATCACAATCTAGTAGTTACATTTGGAAATTTGGATCTAGGACATTTGGTTTGAGCGCAGTCCTCAAACCGAGTTCAAAAAAGCCATTTACGCCTTTTGACAGTGAGCTCTACTCATTTCGGCCTAGAAATTCAATTTTGATGATAACTCCCAAACCGCTGCGCAAAAGTGAACCAAACTTCACCCAGTAGTGTATTGTATCACAATCTAGTCGTTACATTTGGAAATTTGGTTCTAGGACATTTAGTCTGAGCGCAATCCTTAAACTGAGTTCAAAAAAGCCGTTCTCACCTTTTGAGAAACTCCAACAAAACTCCAACATGTGATGTGGCAGATTATTATCCTTAAACCTTGAAAATTTTTGGGAAACAATGTGGTCAGGGAAAACTTTAGATCGTTGTAATGGCCTCTGCGTGCTCCTAAAATGTGTTGTGTTATTAAAGCAATTTGTCACTCCATATATCTAAATTAGATTATGAATAGTATTATGTTTATAATAATTTACTGTTTGTTGGGCCTAAGAACTGTATGTTTATAGTTGAACAGACTGTACAAGTCAATAAAAATTTACAGTTGTCCGCATCCATATTAACTTTCAGTAATAATTTTGGTGTTACCTTGTGTTACCACTTAACCCCCTTTAGCCATGCCCACAATTGCCATTGTAGGCATGGCTATATCACTCATATGAATGCTAGACAAAATCAAAAACTATCCCCTATGGTGGTCTAAATACCATTATTTGAGATTCTAACCCTTCTTTTTAAAAATAAGCCTAATAAATAATATTGATCGTCAACAACCCTGGTAACAAGTAATCATTTTGTCGAAAGATGAGAGTTATACATTCATTACTACGGTGTGTGGTTGTCTACTCCAAGTTTAAACTGTTCACTGTTTACCAATGCAACAATCAATGCAAAAACATTTATATGTCTTATTATTTCCAGTTTACAAACCCCTCATGTCCAATTCAGATCCAAAACAAAGCCACTTAACAATAATTAAAATATTTATGTCTTGGAAATTGATGCTTTTTCTATTGTTCCTTATGTCGTTCAAAATATCATCATATATGTCGTTCTCCCCTTTTGTGAAACAATTGGTTCCCCAGAAAATAATTGCAAAATAACAAACCAGTGAATAGGATCAATAGAATAAATGCAAGCCAACCAGTTTTTTTGTTTTATATATTATATATATATTTTACACAAATTAAACGATGTCCTCCAAACAGGCAAATGTAAAATATAAAGATATTTTATAAAAAATGAAAAAATGCAATCCCAATATAAAAATAGAATTTTTTAGAAAATTTCTAAAAAAAAAAAAAAAAAAAAAAAAAGAAAGAAAAATACAGTTAGCACAGGCATGGATCTAGACAACACTTTCTCCAATCCCCCCCCCCCCCTTTTTTTTTTGAAAGATTATTCAAGTCCTTAAAGATAAAAAATCTGTTACATAAAGGTGTCCAAAGGAATGGAAAACTATCACATGAGGGTAATTCATCAAAGATCAAAAATCAAAATCAAAAATGAAAACATAAAAATTGTCTTATACTGGGGAAATTGTATTCATAGGCGGTAGACTTGGAAAACTATTCTGAAATTAAAGTAACTCATCTCTAGATTCTATCTAATTATTGTTGTATCTTTCGAGTATTATTCTTAACATATTTAACATAAGCAATTTCCCCAGCATAATAAATTGCATTTGGCACGATGCCCGTGTTTGTTTACGTTCTCAAATTTAATTCCTCCCCTCTTACGTAATTTGTTAATTAGATTTCTACTGTGGTCTTTTTCCTAAAAAAAATGGTTGCTAATTTCCCCTATAATTTCAAAGCAACAAAATTTATCTACATTGGTCTTGTCTTCTCATCCCAGATCATGAAGTTGGTGAAAATGTCTTTTTTCCCCTTTATTTTATTCATTTATTTATTTATTTTCGCAAGGATAACCCAATTCTATCCGCAGGTGACCCAAACGATTATATTTTAGTGAAATGTGGCATTTTGAAGTCCTTTAAAAACCTAAATCCACTTTTACATTGTCCCGTATGTCAAAATTAACGCATGTAGGAGATTCTCCCTCCGCATTCTTTCGGGAGTCAATAGTGGCTAGGGAAGGACTGTCTGATCTATTGTTTTACCAAAACAACTAGAGACTTGAGCTTGAGATGTCCCACTTTAAAACTTTGCTCTCTCCTAAACTTTAACCCTTTAGGCAAGGCATCTCAAACTTAAATTAGCTTCTATAGACTCCAAATTAAACGGAACTACAAAATAAATCAAAAATCAGTTTTACGAAAGTGCAAAAGAAAAACAAAATATATTAAATGAAATTATTTCCTTCAAAGGTCAACAATGAAAAGCAAATATCCAAGTTAAAATAAAAATAAAAACTAATAAGACTTACAATTTATCTCATTCTGGGAACATTATCTCCGATGTAAATTTGGAATCGTGGTAAGTGTTATGAAAGAACAATTTGCCCTTTTTTTTTTTTTTTTTTTTTTTTTTTTTCCCCAACTCCAAAGATGTTCTAGTTACTTTAAGGGGTGTTACGATTGTCAATTAGCTCAAATATTTACAATTCTTATATTACCTTATTACAGGTTTTATAATCGCTCCGTATTTAGTAATTTGTCAATCAAATTTGGTCGTGGCCTGTCTCGACAAAGTTGGCCACTTATTTCCTACTATATTTTCAGAACAGCAAAAATTAGGTCAATAATAATTGACTTCTTATATCAGAACTAAAATCGATAAAGATATACTGTTATTCTTTGGATCACAGCTGAATTCATTACAGCCAATTCTATCAACATGTGATCCAAAAGTGCCACCTTCCCATATTGATCATGCTCAAATCCCTTAAAAATTAAATTGAATTTCAAACTATTCATTATACTAAGAGCGAGCCATGATGCCAATTTCCTCGTTATTCACTTTAAGGTTTTCTTTGTTTTTTCTGCTCGCTTTAGGAGACTCTCCACATTATTTTGTGAGTCAAAACATTGGCTCAAGAAAGCTTATCTAATCTAGGACATTAACAAATATCCAGGGCCTTCAGCCTTATCATTTTCTTAACCTGTGTTAAAAAGAAGTGTCAGTTTTTCACCATCCTCTTAAAAAAGTTTATCAAGCTATCATTTATGTTATATTTCTTCACAAACCTTATTTCAATCTTTGGTCAAGACTTACGAAACTACTGGTATTCTTTTTGGTTCTGGGTATCTGGCCGCAGCTGGAATTGTCGATATCGCGTGATCAAGCCGACGCCAACATGCCAGCCCCGCCGAATAAAACCAATTTCATTGTTTTAAGCAATTTAAGCGGCTTTTGTAATTTTAAAGCATTCTATCATATTCAATCAAGCTCACGGGTTCATTTTCCGCTAATGCCGCCTCTTTTTCACTTTATTAGCTTTTCATCTTGAGTTCTATTTTAATATTCTTCTTTTTTCATTAGTCTGTCAATTTGATATCACCAATAATAAAATGTGCCTGAATGTTGGTGTTTGAATGTTGCCAGCCCTCCTTGCTCTGCTTGGCCAGAACAAGAGCAAGAGGGGCCTCACGCCCATCGGCCCGCGCACCTCATTTTGAACACTGTGTTCCTTTTCTAATCAGATCTACTGATTTTTAAAAAAAAATTTTTACATGTTTTCCCTCTTTGGCTCTCAATTTTATCTTAAATAGTTAAAAAAGAAGGACTGGAAAATTCCCCGCTTGGTTCTAACCTCCCCTTATAATTAATTTTGGCAAAACCCAGCGGATGCCGTCGAGGACCCCATGTTGCAAATAGGGGCCATCGCCGGCCCGCACTCCTTATTTTGAACACAGTGTTCTTTTCTAATCAGATTGTGCAACTCTAGGCGCCCTGCCAACAGCTGTCTCGCGGACCGTTAACAGGGGCGCTTCCTATTTTTTCAGCTTTATTTCGAACAACACTAAGCAAAACAAAACGTCCACTTACTTTAACAAGAGACTACACGACACCATAGCAACTTAACATTGAAACAACAACAGTGGCAGTCTACCCCGGCTTCCCCATTTTAATTGTCACTTGTCTTGTCATGGTCAATTTTAGTGCATTTGTACAACGATCCATATCGGGTCACTAACCTATATTTTCTGCTGGGCGAATGTATGTTCATGGCCATGGTTTTGCTACCACAGCAAAATCGTTCGAGGCCTTCTCTGCTGTTGGGCGTCACTCCAACACCGGCCTTAACCTATCGTGTTTTCTCAGTTGTACCTGGGGCGTCCTGAGCCACAAAAGGTGGCCCAAGACGCCGCAGTGTGCCCTCCCGACAGGTCTTGCACCTATCTTTTAAGGAGGGACCACTCCCTAGGGTTCCTCCACCCAGCTCACAATCCTCCGCCTCGTCAGACGCGAGGTGGGGAACCGCCACGTTCCAGTCCCGGTGAATTTGACCCGGCCTGACGCTGCCTTGCCAGTCAATTCACTTCCTATGGACAAGTATATATGCGCACCTAATCTACAATTACATATACATACCCATTCATATCCCATGCATATATATTTTAGGGCTGTCAGACGATTAAAAATTTTAATCGAGTTAATTACAGCTTCCAATTAATTAATTGTATTTAATCGCACTATAAACCATCTATAAAATATGCCAGATTTTTCTGTAAATTATTTTTGGAATGGAAAGATAACACAAGAGGGATATATACATTCACCATACGGTACATAAGTACTGTATTTGTTTATTATAACAATAAATCAACAAGATGGCATTATTATTAACATTCTGTTAACGCGATCCATGGCTAGAAAGACTTGCAGTTCTTAAAAGATAAATGTTAGTACAAGTTATAGAGCTTTTATATTAAAACCCCTCTGAATGCTTTCATTTTAATAAATTTTGTAAAATTTTCAATCAAAAAACAAACTAGTAGCCCACCATTGTTGTCCATAAATACACAAGGCTCATGGGTGCTGAGCCCAAGCGCCAGCAGAGGGCGACAAAACTCCCAACAAACACAAGTAACAAGGCGACATTGCACTGTGCTGTCATTTTAATCTGTTTGAGCGGGGCACGCACGCCAATCGCGTCCAATATTTTAACGTGATTAACTAAAATTAATTAATGCCCGTTAACACGACAGTTTTGACAGCCCCAACATATTTATATATGTATGCATATATGTGCATGTATATATTACGTGTGTCCCACCAAATCAAATCGGGAAACAACAACAATCCGGTGATTGTGTCGCCCAGACGCCAACCAGCATGCGGGAGGGAAGGGAAGCGCTGTTTCCCAACCTGCGGTTGGGAAGTGCGGGGGGGGGGGGGGGGGGGGGCGACTCACAACCCCTTTTCAATTGTTGTCTCTCGCAATTTAATCGGCTTCCGGGGGACACCACGCTTCCTAATCTAAACTTGTCCTTTTATCATTTTTTTTTTTTCACCCAGCCTAAACTACGAAATGGATGTTGTACTTCATGCACCAGTCTATAATACTACCCTTCTAGTGTTAAGACTACTGTTACCAAACTAATTACCCATATGACAGAATGCACCGGGAAGGGAGAACTTCGCGCGTTCTCTCTGACCTTAACCCTTTGTACTGACTCCATGTTCCAAAAGTTTGAGAAAGACTCGCCGAAAGCAGGTTGACAATTTATTCGTCGACAATGGTAAAAACAAGGCAAAAACAGACGACGGAGGGACAATTCTGGATCCAAAACAAGGCTACATGTTTCCGAGCAGCAAAAATCTGTGTTATCACAGTGTCCAGTCTTTTTAAAGTCTTTGCTGAAGCGGGCCGGGTCAAAGGTGTGTCCGAAGGTGTGTCTGGGCGTTGCTTTTGGGTCTTCCCCTCTGTGGCCGGTTTTGGGCGGCTTAGGTTCGTGCGCAGATTGGGACACCCGCTATCAACTTTGCAGTCCGGGCTGGCTGTACTTGTTTTAGGACAAAGCATTTTGTCCTTGGAGTTTGCTGGGAGAGCTGATTGCAAGAGTTGGTGCGTCAATCTTGTGATAAGACGGCATTGTGTATCTCTTCTATTTCTCCTCATGCTATTTATTAGTAGTGTAGTCCTACCGTAAATATGAAAATGATACTATTTACTGATTAATTATATTACGTGTGTTAGAGTAATGCAAACAGTTAGACGGTGCCTACGAGAATCTGTACCATATGTATGTGTTAGACTATATATGTGTTAGACTAATGCAAACAATTATATGGTGTGTGCGATGACGATATCTTTTCCCCTTCAGTATGTATATATTAGGGCTGTTAAACGATTAAAAATTTAATCTAGTTAATCACAGCTTCAAAATTAATCAGGATTAATAGCAATTCAAACCATCTATAAAATATGCCATATTTTTCTGTAAATTATTGTTGGAATGGAAAGATAAGACACAAGACGGATATATACATTCAACATACTGTACATAAGTCATAGAAATTTTTATATTAAAATCACTCTTAATGTTTTCGTTTTAAAAAAATTTGTAAAATTTTCAATCAAAAAACATACTAGTAGCTCGCCATTGTTGATGTCAACCCATAAAATCAGTCGCACCAAAGCGCCAACAGAGGGAGACAAAAAACAGAAGTAACAAGTGGACATGACACTGCTGTCATTTTAATCTGTTTGAGCGGGGCATGTGCGTTAATTGCGTCAAATATATTAACGTGATTAATTGAAAAAATTAACTAACGCGAGCTAACGCGATAATTTTGACAGCCCTAATATATTATATATATATATATAAACAGGGGTGCACGTATTTTTTTCGCCCAGGTTCTCAGAGGAGGACCTGGAGATGTGACTTGGTCCTCATTGAGCTTGAAAGCCGACCCGCCTGATGCGATAAATTTATGACAAGCTTTACTTAGAGCCAATTAACTTTAATTATATTAATAATTAATGCTTGATTAACATCAACTGGCACAACAAAATTGGCATTACTTTGAAGAGAAATGTAAAGAAATAAACATAAAAGCACCAATTCAAAATAAAGGGCATTATGCGGCTCCCACATTAACTCCAAGCCTTTTTAAAAGTGGGATGTCCTCCTCATAAGACCTCATAAGACCTTGAACGTGCATGTTTAGCTTTGTAAAATGCGAGCAAAAACACGTTTGTCAGTGTATGTCGCTGTTCATTACCTGTATTCCGCGGCTTGTCCATAGGGCGAGTGGGGTCATGTCTGACATCGATAGTTTGCTTAATTGCCACATGCTCTCAGGTTTTTTTCGTGCTTTTCAAAGTTTGGATGGCTGAAATTCTTTGACCCTACATAAAATGCGCTGCTCTTATCGCCGACATTGGGATTCTCACAGCACATTTTGTACCGCATTTCCGTGCGAGCATCATTTGCTTCTAGCCATGGTACCTCCTGTAGCCACTTTTCAGCAAAAGTCCTTTTTTTCGGTAGCTCCGGTGACGTCTCTGTCGTCTGTCTGTCTTTTGACGGGGGTGGGGGAACACGGAAGTAATTACTCTGTGTGGCCTGCCTCTTCGACATTTTCAGAAGTTATTTTCTCGTGTCCGCCGCAAATACAGTGGTCAGCCATCGGTACGAAAAGCGTATGGAAGCCGTTGAGGGCCAGCGCGTTTGTCTACGTCCAGTACGCATGCGCGCATGCGGACCACTTATGTGCACCCCTGTATATAAACAAATTCTCCATATATTTTCAACTGCAGGAAAACAAAGTGATTTTTGACCATTTACCAGGACAGCCCAATGACATTGTATACCATTAAATCGAATGTGGCAACACGTGGTAGGGGTGTTCAAAATTTGTTTAAAAATTTTGCTCAACAACGCCACCCTGGGTTTGCACCAGGGAAATAACTAAGGTTAAAAACACGAGAAAGGCTTCACAGTTCGTGCTACAAGGAGAGCAAGAGGCAGTCTGCAAAGTACAAATTCTTTATTTTGTAAATAAAATAAATAAACAAATAAAAAGATTTTAAAATAAATAGCTGAGTCCGCAGGAGGAAATTCTCGCTGGTCGTCACAAAACTAAAGTGATCGGTGCATTTTAGTCAACAATAAAAAGTTCACAGCCATGCGCGTTTTTACCTGTCTGACAGCTGAATGAGCATAAGCGAGGCAATCGGACGTGGGAAACCTCGACACCAAAGAGCAATTGATAGGGTCAAGATAGTTCACTCCTTATATAAGGGTTCTACAAACTGATTGGCATGCTGGGCTGATTAGCCCAAAGTGACAACAGGTGGACAATCTGACCCTGCTGCCACACTTAGATCGGTAAATTGAAGAAAGAAAAAAAAAAAGTCTGACCTTCGTTTTTTCGGGGAAGAATGTAAAAATAAATAATACAGTTCAAGATTCATCACAGACCTAACTGGCCCCAAAACTATCCAGGTGCTGTTGTAGCATGTGCAAGATGTGGTCTTACCCCAGGCAACTTGAGACATATGTGTTGGGTGTGTCCAGGGCTATCTGCATACTGGAGTGAAAAATTCACAACGTTGTCCTCTTTATGTAATAAGAATATTGCCACAAACTGTATACAGCGTTGTTTGGGAATGTCCCATAAAACATATTAGTCTCCTCACACCAGGCCAGTGCAATAGCTGACATTATTCTACTCGCAAGACGCATGATCCTATTTCATTGCAAAAAAAAAAAAAAACAGCCTCCATATTTTAAGTGTTTGATTGAAGAAGTTATGTCCAACCTAAAATTGGAACACTTGCGATATGTTGCCAATGGCTCTCTCCAGACATAAAAAAAACAGTGGCAGCCATTTTTAACTTTTTTTGAGACTGAATTTAAAACATAGCTCTGGGTATTATCTAAGCTGTTAAACCACCCACCGTTTTTTTCTTTTTTAATTCATCCGTAATCTGATTTTCATATATTGTTTCGTAAACAATGTTGAATTTGTGAAATATGTTATGAAATACCTTATAAAATACACCCAGGTGCCTTCCAGTTTTGCCTTCCTTTTGAGCCTCTGTGTTCCACCTACGGTAGATCTCTGTGACTCTGGTGTGGAAACACCAAACTAAGTAGCCGTATTTTGTATCCCAGACTACGTACCTGTGTATTGTTTGCCTATGTTTTTTGCCGTCTGTTGTTCCCCGTCATTGAAAGTGTGCACCGACTGCTGCTTCCATGTCAATTTGTGGATATCATTCAGGGCATGTTTTTCTACTTTTGTATGTTGTTCTGCTATGATTAAAAAATAAAAACGTTTGACTTAATGGCCTTTTAAAAAATAGTAACTGTCTTTTGTGTTCCACACGCTTCTTTTTAATCAAAGCAATGCTTCCGGAGTTTCTGTGATGGTGTGTCACTCTCAATTATAAGTCTTAATGGGGTGGCGTGGCTCAGTGGTAGAGTAGTCGTCCCCCAACCCAGAGGCTGTGGGTTCGATTCTTCGCCCTGATGGCGAGATAGTGTAAAGCGCTTTGAGCGCCTTGAAAGGTGAAAAAGCGCTATATAAGTGTAACACCAACACCATTTAATTCTTTGGTTTATTACAGTTTCATGTTATGGCAACGATATTTTGAAGTCAGCCTTCCAGAAATAAAGGTCGTCATTTGAGTCAGTCATGTTCGTACTTCATTCTTTTTCCCCGGCAACTCTTCTCATCACTGGAAATTCAAACATTTTCTGAAACACAAGAAAAAAAAAAGTCTTCAACTCAAAATTACATTTTTCCATTTTGTGCCCTGCATGTTAGACTGTTTTTATTTAACGTAAATAGATAAAGGGTGACACGCCCTGCAGTGCTGAGATCAAGAATTCATTCCCGGGCTACGGCCTGTGTAGTTTGCTTGTTCTAATCAGTACCTACGTAGGTTTTCTCCGGGTACTCCGGCTTCCTCCCATATACCAAAAACATGCACGGTGGGGTCACTGGACACTAAATTCTCCATAGGTGTGATTATGAGTGTAAACGTGCTCAGCGATTGGCTGGCAACCAGTTCAGAGTGTAACCTGCCTCCGGCTAGCTCCTGTTTGCTGTAATAGGCTCCAGCACCCCCTGACCCTCGTGAAAATAAGCGATACAGAAGATGAATGAATGAGTTGCCAGAGTCCAACCTGCATAAAAATCAGATTTACTGCCAGCAAAACTGACTCTGGCACTGTTCATTAAGTCCTAGCGAACCACACAATGTGGATCCTCTTCCAATGGACTTACCACCTGTAGGAGGGGGAAAGGGAGTTGATTGAAAGACAACTTGGGTGGCAGCCGAAGGCAAGGTTCTCGGTGGTCTGAACCTCAGTTTAAGAAGCTCTCGCGGAATGTGGTATGTGACCTCTCTAGCATTGAAGGAGCTAGTGTGCAAGGTTAAGAAGTTCCGACAAGACATACCTAGGCTCATCTTGACATGCGGCTGAACTCGGTGGCCCGTACTCTCCTCTGAAAGTTGCTAATAAAGTAAGTGTATACATTGGGGTACATGTAGCCAATTGCATGAGAGGGTTGCATGAGTTTCCTACAAAGGATGACTGGGCTCTCCCTGAGCGATAGGGTGAGAAACTGTCTTCTGGGAGGAACTCAGAGGAGAACAGGGCCTCCTCTGCACTAAGAGAAGTAAGAGGAGGTGGCTTGGGCATGTGGTTAGGATGCCTCCCGAAACTCCTGGTGGAAGGTTCCAGGCATATCCCACCGGGAGGATATCTTGTAATGGCCCATGATACGCTGGAGAGACGATGTCTCCCATATGACCAGGGAAAGTCTCACGGTCACTCTCAGAGAAATTGTACGATGAGGCTGTAGAAAGTGAAGTTTGGGCTTCCCAGCTTAAAATGCTGTTCCTGCATTTCTGAGGGAGGGTTAAGGAAGGATGGAAGAAGGAAGGTAAGGAGGATGGATGAATCTATTTATGAAAGCAAAAAAATAATAATTTGATATTACGTTTTTTTTTTTTAACCCTTTCTTGCCAAATGTGTCACATTTGATACACTTAGAATATCATGATTTTGAGACTAATTCAGAATTTTGAAATATCTTTCCTAAAAAAATAATGGATGCAAGTCAACTCATGCATCTGCAAGTTCCATGAGAAAAAAAAAACAGGATTTAGCAAGGGTTATAGATATTAGAGCGCTTATTACACATTTTTTGTTTTTTTACAAATTTGAAAAAAATGTTTAAGACCATATATTTCAAATGTTATGATTCTCTGACAATTGTTTCATATTGCAGGCATTAAAATTCTAACTAACCAAATTAATTGCATGAATTTAGCACCACAGAATCATATTAGACAGACAAATACCTTTTTTTTTAAAGCCTCCATTGATTCAAAATCCAGACGAGCCAGGTTGATCCGAATGTGTTTGGGTATATCTGGAACCAGGAAAGCCACGATAAACTTGAACGCCAGTAACCCATGCTGAAATTCAAGGCAACAAAAGAGATTTAAGTAAACATTTTTTTATCTTGAACGGAACAATAATCATTGGAACAAAGGATTACTTTAAGAAAGCACTAATTGATATTCCATTGATATACAGGGTGATTCAAAAAGAATGTGCCGAAATCATCATGCATTTCAAAATAACTGAAATAGACTGAATGATTGTTATCAAATTATGTAATATATTATTATTAATTGAAATTTATTAATAATTTAATTAGAATTAAAAGCATTTTTAAAAAGTAAGTAATTTTAACAGATTAAAAGTCATAATGGCTTGATGTTGTCCGTGCCATTGGTGGTGGTCACACAGAGCACTTGTAAAGCATGAAATAATAACTTTGTTATATACATATACTTGTATCCAGCCAGTTAGGTTTTTTTTCTATTTTTTAAATATACCGCAATGGTTTTGGCACATTCTTTTTTAATCACCCAGTATAATTCAATTGGTATGGCGGAAAACACAAGGCTGAATAAGCAGCAGAGTATAAGACACATTGCATAAGACATGCAATGTGGGCAGTTTCACCAAGACCTCTGAGGTATCAAAGACTAAATGTACTTTTAATTTTATGGCCTTGCAACCACCTTTAAAATTAACTACTGTTTTTTAAGACAAAGGAATTATTGTGTTCATGTCTATATGTTGCCATTCCAGTTTTATGCCACAACATGCCCCAGGACTATTTTTAATTTGTCCATTTCACACCAGGGATCCCCGATTACAGACACATCGCATCTGCTTTTGTTTCAACCCAGCCACAAAAAGAAGGGAAGTTATTACATTATTCGAATTACCTATCATTTTAATCTTAGAATTATTAGTTGATGTCTAACATTTAGTTTTAAGAAGAAGAATGAATTTAAAAAGTTATTCACTCACGTATTTTAAACTTTTAACCCTTTAACGACGGATGTGTCGCTGGCGACTCATTTCCGCATGCGTACTTTGAACCACTGTAACTCCTAAACGGTTAGTGCTATCGAAAAAATTTCAACGGATCTTGAAAGCTGAGAGGTTGCACTTGACAGCCTAATGTGTCATTGCTGTGATGTCGGTCTCCTCCCGCCAGGAAACCAGTGAATCAGCTCTTCTCTGACATGCCGGCAGTGGCACATTTACGCATGCAACTCGCGACGGACACCCGGAAGAACAGGAAGAGGAAGAAGTCAGCAGAGTGGTAAAAACAGCGAAGACAACAGGTTTTTAATATTTTTTTGCAAGGAAATGCCAGCTAGATAGTCATCCAGGACAGTAAAACCTCCACAGAAGTTTAGACAACAGTTTGGGAGAAAGGGCGCAATGGGAGGAGCAAATGTGCGCATGGCAATCTACGATATATGATGCGAGCCTCGTTGGCTTAGCAGCCATATTTGAACAATGTAACATTGTCAAAGTCTTGTTTCAAAGTACAGTATATACAAATTATTATGTATGTGCAGTAATCCATACATTGTTGGTACCTAACTACTCTGCTACAGTTTGTGTTGTGATGAGGAACACCTATACTGTGTATGTGCGATGAAATGACAATACAATAAGTACTCGTCTTCTTCCTCAAGTGACCTATGCCCTGGTGAGGGCTGTGGAGATGCTGGAGCTGGAGATTCCTGTGTGGTCATAGATCGAAATCGCCAACGCTGTAAGACATGCAATGTGGGCACTTTCACCAAGACCTCTGAGGTATCAAAGACCAAAAATGTACTTTTATTGCCTGTTTATGGCCTGTTTTGCACATTTAGAGGAAAGGTATCTCAAAGTTTATTGTAAATAGTTTTCATAGATATATGGCGAAAAACACAGACAAGACTGAAAAAGCAGTTTCTGCTCTTGCACTCCTTGCACTTGCACTCCTTGCAAAGAAACTGCTGTATTTTAAGCCAAAACAACTGTTGTGTTTGATAGAACAATGTGTCTACATGCTGCCATAGCAGATTCATGGCGCATTAAGCCCCCAAACTATTTTTAATTTGTCCCGTTTTACACCGCAAACCCCTGTTTACAGACGTATCGCAACCGCTTTTGTTTCAACCCAGCCATAAAATGAAGGTAATTAATTATATTTATTATTCAAAATGACTGTCATTTTTAGCTTGGAATCATTAATTGATGTCTAATATTTCGTTTAAAAAAAAAATGACTTTAAAAAGATTCACTCCCATATTTTAAACTTTTAAACAAATTACATCACAATGAAAAAAATGGTGTCTGTAAAAAAGTCATGGATATTTACCTCATAACTATCGCTTAATTGTAATTTTTTGTTACGGTTGCATTTTCTCCGATACGTTAGATGATAAATAGTCGATCCAAACAAAGAAAAGGGGTAACTACATGAAAAAGAAAATCTCGACCACTCCTTGATATCTGCGATTTCTGCACCGCGACCCTTCTTATATTACCATGTTTCACCTATAAAATCCCCAAGAAATCCAGCTGTGGCCATTCACAGCTGTGTCTTGACACTCAGTGATACATGTTACATGGAATTTTTGGATCGAAACAAGGAAAGTATGCGATAGTATCTCGTCAAAGTCATGGAGTCTGTAATTCTGCTCTCGCGTGGTCTCACTTCCAGTTAGGGTATTGCTGTTTGATTTTTTTTTTTTTTTTTTTTTTAAATGCCCTCCTGTTCAAAAATTTTCCTCCCCCAGAAAATTGAGATTTTAAGCTTTCCAATGATGTATCACACATGAATATCAGAGTATTTTGAAATTTGGCCAAATTGGGGGTCTCAGAGCAGAACTTCACGTCACCCGAGTGTTTTCCGCCATATATATATATATATATATATATATATATATATATATATATATATACATATATATATTTATTCAATTTTATACCCGTATAATCTTTTACACACATATATATATATATATATATATATATATTCACTATTTTGCACTGTTCGTCTGCTGTAAATAACCTGTTTTGACCATACCTGCTGTTTTGTTGAATTATCAAATATAAAGCTATTTAGTCTCATGTATTTCTGTTGAATGTTTATCCTAACAAGTTGAATAAATATTATCATGATTCAAAACGTTTGGTCGAGCATATTTGTTTGT
This sequence comes from Corythoichthys intestinalis, assembly GCF_030265065.1. Classification (NCBI taxonomy): domain Eukaryota; kingdom Metazoa; phylum Chordata; class Actinopteri; order Syngnathiformes; family Syngnathidae; genus Corythoichthys; species Corythoichthys intestinalis. The sequence continues at coordinate 63,197,906 of NC_080398.1, read as the reverse complement.
CAATGGGACATCAATACAAGAATTTTTATTTTATTTAATTTTTTTATATTGTTGGGTCCAAAATGTTCATTATAATTGGTCAGTGAAGAAAACAACAGTTTAGGCACAAAGGTTATGGTGTCCTGAAAAAAGGGACCCAACCTGGCTATTGTGAACAATTTTTTCTTTGAAATATAAAGGCAACAACAGAGACATGCAAATTCGGCCAAAATAGGCTTAGGTGTTAAAGCAGTGCTTCTCAATTTTTTTCTGTTACGCCCCCCCAAGGAAGACGTAAATGTTTTGCGCCCCCCCCCAAACTCTGCCGTCACTGTAAATAGTATAATTTGTCTATAATATTAATATTATAAGTACACCTCTGCCTCACATTGTATCCTTTTTTTTCTATTAGAGAAAATAACAGAGATCAACTTATAAAGTATAACTTTATTAACATTGTTTTGTTTGTAACAGAAAACACTTAACGCGTATCAATTTGCCTGAATTAAAAAAAAAAAAAAAAGTCACATCCAAACTGTAAAAATACACTCAAGGTAAATTTTTTACCATTTGATACTGAAAAATAAAATCAGTAAATAATAACAAATTCAAATTGATTAGAAACATGAACTCATGAGGACAATATGCCAAAAAATTTGACCGAAAAAACAAAACTGAAGATAAAAAAAAAAAGTGTCTTTTAGTTTTTATTTTCGCTGCTCGCTGCTCACAGTATCACCTCCAGTTTGCAATGGTGTGGGGTTATTTTGCACTGAGCATGCTAACAGTGCTCACTGGTTTACTGTTATAACACTGACAAAGCGGGACGATTGTTGGCAATATTCGGCACGTTTTCGCTGAAAAACAACCAAGCGGCTTATCAATGAGATTGGGGTCTAATGTCTTCAAGTGGAGTCTTAATTGATTTGGCTTCCGGCTGTCCACTATAATCATTTTTAGACACAGTAAACAGTGGTCTTTCCTCATCTACCACTGTATTAAATGTCAAAGCCAAAAGGCAAACCGGCCGAAAAAAGCGCATTCTCGGCGGCCGAGGGAGAACCGTAGGTGAGGGCGGTCGTCGTGACGATCCCAAGCCGAAATTGGCACTTCTCGGGCGGACACGTGGGAACCGGAGAAGACAGTGGGTCGCTGCGTGAGCCTGGCCGGAAAACGGCTTTCGAAAACGGCGCACAGCTCTCCAGCTCTTAATGAGTCTCTTCCGTGTGCTCTTGCTTACTTAAAAAAATACTGCGCGCACTTTGAAAATGAGAGCGCCACTGCCACCCACTGAGTGGATGTGCAAGTACACTTTATTCTAGTACGGCAAAAAAAAAAAAAAAAGCATGTTCCCCGAGGTCACACGCGCCACCCCTGGCATCGCTCTGCGCCCCCCTGGGGGGGCGCGCCCCACTGGGGGGGCGCGCCCCACTATTTGAGAAGTACTGTGTTAAAGGGTTAAACAAATTACGTCAAATTTTTAAGACATTTGTCTATAAAGCGGTCACGGATATCTACCTCATAAGTATAGCTTAATTGTATGTTTTTTTGTTACTGTCGCATTTTCCCCGATATTTTAGATAAATAATTGATCCAAACATAAAAAAATTGAAAAGAAAAAAAAAAGTTTAAAAAGGGCAAATATTTGAAAAAGAAAATCTCGACCATTTTTGTGTCGTGCCCCTTGCTAAATGACCGTGTTTCAGCTATGTAAACAAAACAAATTCCAGGAGTGGTCATTCAGAGCTGTGTCTTTACACTCGGTGATACATTCTACACAGAGTTTTTATATCGAAACAAGTATGCGATAATATCTCATTAAAATCAGTGTGCCTGTAGTTCTATGCATTATGATTGTGCATCAAGTTACTGGAAATGTATCGATAGCCACAAAATGACTTACATTGCAGTCAAACCCTAGCGCAAGAATTATGGACACAAGATATCGATGTATCGATGAAGATACATTAGATGCTTAAATTGTAAAGCCTGAGCCCTAGGCTTCGAGACTAAACACAATAGAGTTATATTAGTGTTATGTACTCAAATTGATATGATCACTTGTATGCATTATGTAGCCTTTTATTTCCAGCAAAGCAATCATGCATCATAATTGAAAAATGATTTAAAAAGCCCACTTGCAAATATTAAACTATTATGGTATTGGAATTTAACCCCTAAAATTCTCCTGCAAATGTTTATTTGCACAGATTAAAATCAAGCCAAAGAAAAAATGTATGCAGTAAAGTTATCATTAATTATAAGGCGAATTCCCTGTTTAGCCATGTTTATTTACAAAATAAAACATAGGGCAAATTAGAATCTACATTAACTAACACACAAATTTCCTTTATTATTGTGCATTCACCCACGTGTGTCTGAGTGCATGCATATTGGTGATCAAAGACTTGAGTAGACTAAAAGGGATGTTTCACCTTTGTCTTAATCAAAGGATTGAGATAACTGGGCTTCTATGACACAAATGAAATAGATCTACACAGTGGTGTACAGAAATAAGGTAGAATGAGCCGGATAAATATGAGATACTGAGGGATGCTATTATAGATGTGGTGTGTTCAGGGAGCCCCAGATCTTTATGACAGATAAGATCAAACTAGAGGTTAGATCGGGTCTAAAAAATCTATTAAAGCAGGACCAGGCCCGATCAATTAACTTGATTTTCAGGCCGGAGCCCGAAACCCCCCCCCCCCGAAATTTTATGTTTTATTTGTCAGGGCGAGTCCGAAAAAAATATAAATTAATTTTTATGTTTCATTTGTAGGCCCGAGCCCGAAAACCTCCCGAAATTTTATGTTTTAGTTGTGAGGAGGAAATGCGGGGATGCAATACGTGGTTGCGTTTTGTGTGATCACATTTGTGATGATGTCTGTGCATAATGATAACAAATTAAAGCCTGTCATTTATAACAAATTCTTCCAGTTAAACAAGACTGTAAGATAGATGCATATTTAATAAACATTTATATCTTTTATATTTGCGTGTTTGTTCTATCAGGCAGATATTGGAACTGATATTTATGTTAATGTCTTCGAGTTGGCAGCAAAAAAAAACAATGTTTAAATGGTCTACATATTTTTATATCATTGTAAATGCATTTACACAACAAAATAACGGTGGAAAAATGTGTTAAATATATTTAATATATTATATTTGTTGACATTCAGCAAAGCTGACACAGGTTTCTGTATAGCATCTTCAACAATCAATTTGAAGCCTTTCCATACCCCACTTCTACAGATGCGTGTTTGCCTTTTCAGTTCCACCATCTTTGTTTTTCACTTCTTGCTGCTCCATAGCGAGAAAGAAACACCAGGATGCGGACTCGCGGAGGGCGCCAGGGGAGGAGGGGAAGATTAAAAAGAGGGCGGGGCTACGGGATTCACGTGCGCAGGCATGTACAGGGCCTTCTTTGTTTTATCCAAATTATTTTATGACAAGTATTCCTCAGTTTAACATCCATACATCGCTTTGGTATATGTAAGTAGTATACGTTATATTTATTTTTTCAAAAAAAGCAAGAGAGAAGTCCGGCCCAACCCAACTCGAACGTAAATAATTGACATTTTGGGCACGACCAATTCGGGTCAGGTTCGTGTTTAAGATCTATCCTCTACATCAAACACAACGGTCAAACAAGGCAGTCAACGAGTTTACAACACAGAGCCCGTCAAGGGTGAGAACAAAAATGACAGTGAAAAGGCTGACAATGTAGAGTACAAGATAGTTTTTTGGTTATCAGACTTCATAAGTGTGTTATGGAGGGTCTGATTTTTTGTTTTTGTTTTGCCTATGACATTCATCATTTCTAGTGCTTCCATTCATCAAAATAAATCAACATTTCATGACTTAAAAATGCTGGCCCAAAAAGGCTCAACGTTGCTTCTATAGCTCTGCACACGACAAATGGGAGAGTGATGGAGAGTGAAGGAGAGATTGGCTTCCTCTCCCAGGCCCTCAGAAGAGTCGTGCAAAAGACTTCTGGGCAGGCATGGAGTAGAGACATGTTTGCCTCGCTCTCCCGCTAATACATCGAACTTTATTCCCCACCTGCCTGATGATTGCTCAACCTTAACTTTTGACTTGTGCCTTGCTCTTTCGTTGCTTGGAGTGTAACGATGCCGCCAAAGCAGACTAAACTGGTCGGAAAGCCCGACGCCGATACCACGCCGGTTAGTGAGTCGATGCTAGTAGCCATATTAGCCGAACACCGGTCGACTCTCTTGGAGGACTTAAAGTCTTCATTTGCCGAACTCAGTGAGAAACTTGACGGGCTCCAACAAACTGTTAGTGACCACGACAAGAGGTTGGTCTCCTTAGAGGAGAATGCGGAGTCCCTTCACCAATGATTGGAACGTGTTGAGACAACATGTGACGCACTTCGGCTCGATAACAAGCGGCTATCGGCTAAACTAAATGACATCGAGGGAAGAAATCGGCGCTGCAATGTTCGCCTTCTGAGTTTACCTGTGGGTATCGAAGGCCCTCAGCCGACAAAGTTCTTTTCCAAACTTTTGAAGGATCTGCTGGGGGGCGGAATTTTCCCAACAGCTCTGGAGCTGGATCGAGCCCATCGTAATCCAACCTCCAAACCAGCTAACGGGAAGCTAAGGCCCGTCCTGGTTTGTTTTCATCGCTACCAGAATAAGGAGCTGCTGGTCCGGGAGGCACGGAAGAGACGCTCGCTCGAGTACCAGGGACACACTTTCAGAGTGTATGAGGATTATACTCCGGAGGTGGTGAGCCAAAGGAAACCCTACGGCGCGGTGATGGCTGCGCTATATAAGAAGGGTCTTCGGCCCTCGCTGCTCTTCCCTGCTCGGCTTCGGATCGTTCAGGCTGACAGCACCCGCGTTTGGTTCGGGTCGGTTGATGAAGGGAATAATTACATCCAAAAGCTTGATGGTGCTGCACATTGACTCGATTCAGTTTTGTTCATGTATGTTTGTGACAGTATTGGTTTATGACCATTGCTCATTGCTGCCAGTTTGTTAGCTATACATGTTTAAATTGCACAACGTTGTTTTTGTTGTTTTGTTTTTCATTATTACCATGTGCTGTTTTTTTGTGTGTTTGTTTCTTTCTTTCTTTTTTCCCTTCTGAAGACACGTGGCATATCGATTCTGATTGTTGCTAGTGTTGGCATTTATTTATTCAGTTAATTATATGAAGGACCTGCTCATACTGAAGTAATGGTGATATTTTATTTATATTTTATTTTTTGGGCAGGTTGATGGACCTGCTAGTTTCGGTGCAAACTCGGGTTTGTTGTTTTGTCCCCCCCACACTTGTGGTCTTTTGTTATAAAGTTTTCAATATGGGGTTTTCACAGTCATGGGGATCATTATGTTATTACTTTAGCGGGTGAGGGATTAGAGTTAGGCTGTATCTGGAAGTTTTAGAGTTAGTTAGGGAAGGTGTGCTGTTTACTCTGACAGCTAGTTTCGCCTTAGGGGTTCGAGGAGGGTTAAGGGGTGGGATTTTCACTCATTGCAAAATTGTCATTTGCTGTCACTTGGTCATTAATGCTGTCAAACTGTTACTATATTTTTTGGTTTAATGCTGACTACTGTCTATATAACATCACACAGAGGAGTGTCATGAACAGCGACCTTGATCTGGTATGCTGGAACGTTAAAGGCCTTAACCAGGTTAAGAGAAAGAAAGTATTGGTCCACCTGAAACGAATGAGGACTGCAGTCGCCTTTCTTCAAGAAACACATCTTCGAAGGTCAGATCATTCCCGTCTGAGATGTGAGTGGGTGGGGCAGCTCTTCCATTCGACCTTTCAAGCTAAAGCAAGAGGGGCAGCCATATTGATAAATAAAAATATCTTTTTTACTCCCACTGGAGTCATAGCGGACCCAAATGGTCGATACATTATAGTACAGGGTAGCCTTTATAATTTAAAGGTAATTTTAGCTAGTGTCTATGCTCCAAATCTTGATGACGCCCAGTTTTTCGTACGACTTATTCAATTGCTCCCTGATGTTAACTCCCATTTACTTATAATGGGTGGAGACTTTAACCTTTGTTTGGATCCTTTGCTCGATAGGTCGTCACATAGGCCTGGCAGGGTTGCATCCAAATCAGCTTCTTACCTTCAATCTTGTTTTTTAGAACTTGGCGTTTCTGATATATGGCGATTTTTACATCCAAAAGATAGGGAATATTCTTTTTTTTCACATGTACATCATACATATAGCAGAATAGACTATTTCTTTACAGATAGTAGACTAATATCCAATGTTCGCTCCTGTGAATACCAAACTATAGTTATTTCAGATCATGCACCCCTTGTGCTGAAGTTAAATTTACCGGAAGCAGGTGCTACCAGCAGGAATTGGAGGTTTAACTCACTTTTACTAGCAGATGAGGCTTTTGTAAATTTTCTTTCTGATCAGATTACACTGTTTTTAGATATCAATACCACCCCTGAGGTTTCTTTTTCAGTAATTTGGGAGGCACTCAAGGCCTATTTACGGGGCCCAACCATTTCTTATATGGCTGCCAAAAGGAGAAAAACCGATGCAAAACTTTTAGACTTGGACCGGAGAATAGCAGACCTTGATAATACTTATGAACAATCTCCATCTCCTGCTCTGTATAAAGAGCGACTTCGTCTCAAATCAGAATATGACTGTGCTTCGTCATACTTTGTGGAGATCTGCTGAATAGGAGTAGAAGTAATTTTTATGAACATGGGGACAAAGTGGGCTCAATTTTGGCTAGGCAACTAAAGGGTGTTAAATCAAAATTTACCATCACCGGCATCACATTGGATGGTAAAATTTTTACGGATCAGCTGGGAATTAATACAGCTTTTAAGGATTATTATAGTGAATTATATACTTCAGAGGCTCCCAGGGACACAGAGGCCATGCTAAGTTTTTTTAAGGATTTGGAATCTCGACAGATATCTCCCGAAATTGTCTCAGAATTGGATAAGCCGGTGACTCAGCAAGAAGTTGGGAATGCCATAGCCGGGCTCCAAACTGGGAAAGCGCCTGGTTTAGATGGTTTCCCCAGTGCGTTTTATTTAAAATTTGCTCGGCAGTTGACTCCCATTCTGACGGCTGTGTATGGCGAGTCCCTGTCCTTAGGTTACCTTCCACCTACTTTAAATCAAGCTTGCATTACATTGTTGGCGAAAAAAGATAAAGATCCCTTGAAACTTGGATCTTACAGGCCTATTTCTCTTTTGAACTACAAACTACAAATACTAGCTAAAGTACTTGCGCATCGCTTGGAGTCTGTTTTACCAAATATTATAACCCATGATCAGACAGGCTTTGTTCAACATAGACGTTCCTTTTTCAATATCCGTCGGTTATTTAACATAATTTACACTCCTAGCCAGTCTGCCTCTGAATGTGTTGTAGCTATGGATGCCGAAAAGGTTTTTGACAGGGTGGAATGGAACTATATGTTCGAGACGCTAAAACAGTTTGGATTTGGGGCTACTTTTATATCTTGGATTAGATTATTATATTCTAGACCTGTGGCTAAGGTTTTAACTAATAAGGAGCTTTTAGAGCCATTTAATTTATATCGTGGGACACGTCAAAGTTGCACTTTAAGCCCTCTGCTTTTTGTTTTGGCCATTGAACCTCTTGCAGTTGCTATTAGAGCTAACCGATATATAACAGGAATAAATAGAGGAGGCACAGAACATAAAGTTTCATTGTACGCTAAAGACTTACTCCTTTACATATCTAACACTCAAACTTCGATTCCACCTGCTCTTGATCTGCTACAACGATTCGGCAGATTCTCAGGTTACAAGCTCAATCTCCATAAGAGTGAATTGATGCCTTTAGATGTTCACAAATTTGAAATTGGTGATGTCAGCTTGGCTTTTAAAGTGAATATTAGTAGCTTTAATTACTTGGGAATATCGGTAACCAAGCAATATAAGGGACTCCGTGAGCATAATTTTGACAGGCTTTTGGTTAGTACTAAGACTGACCTGGCTAATTGGTCACTACTGCATACCTCACTAGCAGCACGCGTTAATGGTGTCAAGATGACGGTATTGTCCAGATATTTATACCTGTTTCAATGTTTGCCTATTTTCATTCCTGCTTCATATTTTAAAAATTGGATTCAATTATTTCTTCTTATATATGGAATAATAAACAGCCACGTTTACGTAAAGAATTCCTGCAAGGGACTAAAAGCGAGGGCGGTTTGGCTCTTCCTAATTTTCAGTTGTATTACTGGGCCGCAAATCTAAATTGTATGGCGTATTGGTTATATTACCATCTTAAGGGGAATGGTCCCACTTGGGTGCAGATGGAAGCATGTGCATGTCTCCCAAATTCATTAGCCGCCTTGTGTGGTGCGCCACTGCCCGTGAAAGTTGGGGTATCGGGAAATAACCCAGTATTATCTCACTCCCTTCGGATACTATCTCAATTTAGGAAAAAAAAATAGTGTAGTTGGTACTTGCCTTTTTAGCCCAGTGGCATCGAATCATTTTTTGGTACCCTCAACAGTCGATAAAGCCTTTCATTTGTGGTCCAGTCTGGGTCTTACACGTTTAAATGACCTTTTTGTGGATGATATTTTTGCCTCTTTTGCACAGCTAGTCCAAAGATTTAATATTTCTAACTCTCATCATTTTAGATATCTGCAACTTAGAAGCTTTGTTAAGAGTATCATACCGCTTTTCCCAAATAAACCTCCTACAATAGTTTTAGATGACGTTATGTCTTTAGATTCGACAGAGAAAGGGGGAATCAAGCGTATTTTAAATCTAATTTCTCATATGGTAGCTCCGTCCTTATCCAGAATCAAAGACCTGTGGGTACGGGATCTTCAAACACCAATCGGAGAGGGACTGTGGTCTAAGGTTTTGGGTAGGGTACATAATTCATCTATGTGCGCTCGTCATGCTCTGATTCAATTTAAGGTAGTACATCGGGTACACTATTCTAAGGTAAGATTGTCCAGAATCTTTCCAGAAATCAGCCCTTTGTGTAATAGGTGTAAGCTGGCGGATGCAACACTGATCCATATGTTTTGGTTATGTCCGAGCTTAGAAATATTTTGGAAGGGTATTTTTGAAGCCCTCTCCCTAGTGTTAGGGGTCGGAATCACTCCTGATCCTTTAATATTAACATTTGGAGTTTTACCGGAGGGTCTGTGGCTGCCTACTTGGGGGTGTAGGGTTATTGCTTTTACCACCCTTTTGGCGCGACGTTTGGTTCTTTTGAGGTGGAAGGAGGCTGCCCCACCCACAACGTCGCATTGGATAAGGGATGTGCTGATGAACCTTAGGCTCGAGAAAATCAGATATATTCTTCGCGGTTCTGAAAAGAAATGTTATAGTACATGGGGACCTTTTCTTTCATTCTTTGACAACACCGCTACACAAGTGCAGGAATGACATATGCCCTGTTATATTGCTAATTTAGCCATGGGGGATGGGCAACGGTACAGTGGCTTTCCATGCTGCTCCTATTTGGTGGGACATTTGAATGTATTGCACTGTATTTTTATTCTGTAACCATTATGTATTGGAAGTGATGGCACGGAAGAACTTTCTATGACTCTCTGGACATTTACGATAAGACAGACTTCATGGTTGGTTGTGTTGGATAACTTCTAGTGAAACATTTATTATTATTTTTTTTTAGTTTGGGGAGGGGGGTGTTCTGTATTTTTGAAAAACCAATAAAAAAAATTTGAAAGAAGAGCCGTGCACTCTGGAAAAAATCCCAAGAACGCCAAGGATATGGTTGAGTATCTGTCTGAGAATCATGGCACGGCCCTGAGGGAACGGTTATATCTTTTTTTCATACAAGTCGATGTGTCCTTTCACCCAGCGACTATGAAATGACAATGAAGGGGGAAATCATCTTTAAGAAAAAGATTTTTTTAAAATTCTGTTACAAAATATGACTTCAAATGTTTGTCATTTATTATGTACCATGATGGGTGCTCAAAACATTTAAGAATTGTTACTTTTGAGTAAGGAGAGTCTCATTTGAAAATTAATGTTTTCACTAGAATCGTTGCCATAAATACTTACATTAAAAATTCAAAGGAAATATTTAAAATATATACAACCAGAATAGGTTTTCATTGTGGTGGATTTCAACCAAGGAGACAGGAAAACTGTGCTTCTCCCTTTCTATCAGTATGTGAAATTTTCAACAAAGTTGGCAAAAAAAAACAAGACCTCCTCTACAGAACATTATTCCGTGAACCTGCCAGTTCCAGACGTATTTTGTAGGGCATTCGAGCCATTACTGACTATCAACCTACAACTTCCACCTATGACTTTCTCAATGGTTTGAACTACTAGTTTGGGCGGTATAATGTGCTAAACTCCACCCCTGTGGTGATAGCCTTGCCTCATCCAGATAAGAAACCTCTCTGGGCGTGTCAATGTCTGGAGAACCCTGAAGAAAGTCAACATTCGAAAAATCTGCCAGTTCTTACAACAAAATAGGAACACCTCACTGCATCAGACCCCAAGAGACCCACCATCTTGGACCTGAATGACTATCCAGTCCCATCATCATGACGTGCCTTGAGAGAAAGTACCATTTCAAAACTTCCAACTTCATTACTCTCATCTCAATTTAAATACTGCTTTAATCGTCCCACAGGAGATGCCATCACTTCTGCTCTCCAATTGAGACTTGAGCACTTGCAAAGGCTAAACGGACAGGTGTGAATGCTGTTCCGAGATATTAGCTCCGGATTGAACACTATTAATCTACAGCACCTGGTAAAAAAGAAAAAAAAAAAAAAAACTTCCCCTTCTAGGATTTCACACCTTGCTGTTCAACTGACCGCTTGATTTCCTAAGAGACCTCAGCTTGTACAAATGTTAAATAGTATCTCCAGTTCCTTCTCTCTTATGACTGTTGACTGCTGCACCAGGTCCACGACTAACCACATTTGGAGTTTGCTGAGAACGACATCCAGAACGACAATGACCTGTATTATAAAATGGAGGTGGAACACAGGTTTAATTGGTGCAGGACCAACTATTGGATCCAGAAAGTGTATAATAAAATAAACCACTGCAGATTTCAGGAAGAGGCAACACACCACTCTGCATTGACCTTGAAAAATTGTGGTGGCTCTGCTGTGATGGTTTGTATATCGTGTCTTTTTCCGGTTGATTTTGAGGAATTTTGGAGTTACTTTCTATTGATATCGGGTCACTGTTGATTTTCGGGCATTTTGGCGTCTTTTCCTCTTGATATTGGGTCACTTCTTGTTGATATGGGGGCATTGCAGGGTCACTCCCGGTTGATTTGGGGACTTTTTTGGGTGAAGTTCAGTTGATATCGAGTCACTTCCTGTGGATTTGAGGGCATTTTGGGGTCACTTCCTCTTGGTATTGGGTCACTTCTTGATATGGGAACATTGCAGGGTCACTTCCTGTTGATTTGGGGACATTTTTGCGCAAATTTCAGTTGATATCGGCTCACTTCCTGTTGAATTGGGGCACTTCGGGTCTCCTCCCACTGATATCAGGTCACTCCCTTTTAAAATTGGGTCACACCCTGTTGATTTAGGGGCATTTGGGGGTCATAAGTAGTTAGCAACACAGTTTGAGCAATTTCTTGAATGTTTTTCTCAAATTCTTGTTTAACACAGCCTCACTTTTGTTAGACACCTAAAAAAATGACCATTCACCTTAAAACGCAAGTTTTTTTTTTTTTTTCATTCAGTGATGCCGATGTATGTCAATGCCATTGACCCCCATGAACGTCAATTCTAACGACAGGAAGTGACCTGTAATCAACAGGTGTCATCAAAATGCCTCCAAATCAACAGGAAGTGACAAAGAAATTTTCAAACTGTGTTATAATTGTTACTTATAAAAAGGGGAGATGTTGGGATTACCCCTCAGTGATTGGGAAAGTTAGTACAAGTTGCTAGTCGCGGGAATAAGTCCGCGGAACTGATGTGCTCCCTCATTTTAGATGCTGGCCTTTGTGAACAATGCACGACTTTCCTACACATGGGAGAGAAACACACAAAAACATACACCGCAACCAGGCTCTTGACTAATTTATATATTACCTCAATAGCCACTGTCCACAGCATGAGATGCATTTCTGAGTCGGGAAAGTAAGCTCTGACTTGAGGAGACATGCCAATAAGTGTACAGTTGGTCACAATAGCAATGACACTCATGGCTTCAAAGGCAAGCTAAAAACGGGGGAGAAACAATGATCAACAGACAATATTTGTCATTATTTGTGCATTTGGGTTGTACGGTGGCCCTGAAGTGCAAAACACAACGGCAAATCAAAAAACAAAACCCCAAATTAAAAAACACAACTGCAAATCACATAACAAAATAAAAAATTGAAAAACAAAATGCCAAATCACATAACAAAAAAACAAATAAAAAAACACAACGGCAAATTAAAAAACACAACGCTAAATTAAAAAACACAACTGCAAATCACATAACAAAATAACAAATTGAAAAACAAAATGCCAAATCACATAACAAAAAAACAAATCAAAAAACACAACGGCAAATTAAAAAACAAAACGCCAAATTAAAAAACACAACTGCAAATCACATAACAAAATAACAAATTAATAAACAAAACGCCAAATCACATAACAAAAAAACAAATTAATAAACACAACTGCAAATCACATAACAAAAAAACAAATTAAAAAACACAACGCCAAATTAAAAAACACAATTGCAAATCACATAACAAAAAAACAAATTAAAAAACAAAACGCCAAATCACATAACAAAAAAACAAATTAAAAAACAAAACGCCAAATCACATAACAAAATAACAAATTGAAAAACACAACGCCAAATAAAAAAACACAACTGCAAATCACATAACAAAAAAACAAATAAAAAAACAACGCCAAATAAAAAAACACAACTGCAAATCACATAACAAAAAAACAAATTAAAAAACACAACGACAAATCAGATAACAAAATAACATTAAGAAAAACACAACGACATTTCGGGTACCGGAAAAGGTAGGGACAGGTCAAAAAGTTAACTCATCGCTGATTGGACGAATCCACCGGAAAGCGTAGTACTGATGAAGAAGGAAGTTTCTCCGCTTCTGGCGTGGAATTTCAAAATGAGCCTTACCGAAGATGCGAACATGGCTGCCGCTATAAAAGAATATTTTTTTTCGGGGCATACGTATGAAGTCCTATTGGACATACTCGCAAAAGGTTTGTGAGACGCACGTATCACTCCATGAGGCCAAATTACAACAGGCACGTGGATGGCTACGATAAACTTAAACCCTTTGGCCTGGCTCTGGGTGTATGGATTCTCGAGAAGAATAATGTGGCTGGCTTGTGGCGCAGCAAACAACAATCCGTCTGTAATCGCGTGCAATTCTATTAATTGCGGCACGGGTCTTTGTGACATCCCAATGAGAATGCGAACAGACCTCAGCACGGAAAATGAGACAATCGCAGCAATACAGTGTGACCTCCGTCAACGTCATTTATGCCGGTGTTCTTTTATAAGGGAGCAAATTTTAACAGAACACCGGCTCATCCACCCACCGTTATGGATCATCAATCGGCAATCAACGGATTAAATCCTGGTGGTCGTTGTTCAGAAGAAGGTCAGTGTGTATATGATACAGAAGAACACAGCATTTTAAACAAAATTGTGTATACCGAAAGTGAGTCAAATTATCTTTTTTTTGTTTTTTAATTCACCTCATATAAGGGTTAATTATTGCCACATAAAATCTTATGTATCCCCAGGTCTCAGTTTTGGATAGACTTCTTTGGAAACCTGAGAGACTATGGAAGTTTCAGTGGATTTGGAAACCTGAGAGACTATGGAAGTTTCAGTGGAAGTCAGGAACTGCCTGCTAGGATTTTGCTTCAGTGGTGGTGTACAAAAAGACCTGGATGAATGCAAGGACCACTGGAACAAGCACAGGATTCGTCCAAGCGGTCTTGCATCTTGTCCTGGAGAGATATCGAATGAAGTATCTCTTGCCCCATAGGTAATTGTTTCATGTTGAATTGTATCACATTTTACGTCATAAAATATACACATTATTCGTCTATCAAAGTGTGTGAATTGTATACATGGGTAAAGCAACTTAAGAATAAGTGCTCTCTATCAGTTTACTATTCCATCACCTGATAAGCAATTATTTGGGACTCTTGAAATATATCGAAGTACAGTTAAATGATTCCATTAGAACTGATTTTCCAAACAAAATGGGGGAAATGCTGTCAATTTAAACTCATTTAGAAGTGATGTCTGAGATTGATGTCTAATTTGATTTGTGTAAGAAAACCTTAATCATATTTTCTCATTTTGCATATATGGTTCCAGAGATGGTGGATTTCCTGTTGGGAGGGAACTGGATGTGTTTCCTGAGGCAAGGCAAACCGTAGGCTTGTGCAACGACCCAAATATTGAATACCTACAGCACGTTGCTCACCAACATTGACTACAGCAAGACTGGAAGTCACCCACAGGGTTGTAGTATTTTTGAAACTCATAGTATGTGACTTTTCTTTCCTCACAATAAACTTGCTATGGTAACATTTTACCTGGTACTTATTATGAAACCCAAAAGGTTAAGCACAAAGAATTTTAAAAATTTTGGCCACTTCCGAGTAAATGTATTCACCCTGTAGTTCACCTAGTAGTTAATTTCTGTAAGTATTGGCTGACTTGAAAATGTACAGTTAATACCATTTTCCAGTACATGCATAGCAACATGGAATGTTTCAAAATATATATACTAGAAAAAATGAGTTAAAAATTAAGTCTGGCACTGTCAATGAAAACTTTATTAAAGATATAAAAATCAAGAGCAAAAAATAAAGCTAGGTGCTTCTCAGAACTTTAGTACCAGTTTCTGCCAAAATTTCCTACATGGGCGAAACGTTCTACATGAGTCGAATTTGACACCAAAAGTACTACCTTGCGCTCTCAACTTTTGTTTAGATCGATGCATACAGGCAGAACGTACTAAAAAAATGCCTTAAGAAAACGTTAATGTAGAAATAAGGACAGTTTAAATACGCTACGTGACTAATGTGGTCAACTGCTTCAAGGCTGACACAGAAAAACACGATGATAAAAAGTATGAAAGGGTAATACATGCAAAAAGTATTTTTGAGGCAAAGGTACTAAAAAACAAAAATAGTGTTTACTCTCCACTTCTAACTGATGTGTGCATACGTGCCAATGCTTGCGCAAGCGTGCTGAGCATTGTGTAGGACGTTTCGCCACGTAGTAAGGAATCGCCGAACACCGGTCAACAGTACCTGGTGAGAACTGGCTTATTAATAAACAGAATAACATACACGAAACAGACAAGGCCACATTTGAGTCCACAACCTCAGAACTCTTAAGGTGCAGGGGGTTACTACTTGGCTAACATGCGGTATTGCAAAAAGGCTATGACAAATCCTAAACTCTGAGTGCCATTGTCAATGATAGACGTATAACCACGTGGCTCTTTTCATACTTTTGCTCTGAATCTGAATCTTTAAATATCACCAGCAGACATATAATACATTTAAAATAGGTGGGGTGACAGAATGAACATCCATTCCTTTGCTAACCCTCCCATTTCAATAGATTTGACATCTAACGTCGTCAATGGCAGGGAGTTAATTGTTACTTTAAAAAATTCACAGGATGTTTCTCAAAACGTCATACAAAAACATTGTAAATACAGTACATTAAAAACACCAAAATCCAGGTGAATTCTGGATTCCAAAGTCCATGTTTTGCTTGAAGACACCATATGCGTCTTAAAATAAAGCTGACAATGTATTGGCACAAGTGGTGGCGAGTGGAACCGTGAGTGACAAGAACTCACTGCGTGGAAGGGGCTGGTGGAAATGCTGCTAACCCTGTAGTGAACATCAGAACTTCTTCCAGGGAAACGGTTGCAACTTTCTCTGAAATAAGAATGGCAACAATGCAGTATGATCATTTGATTGGCATGCATTACGCAATGCTTTTATTCCCAAAATGAAAGTGCATAATTAGGACATGTCAAGGAAATCTTATTAAGGCCTGGTAACCGAATGAATAATGTTAGCTTTCTCCGGTAAGCGTATGTATCATTTTACAGAGGTAAAGAAAGTCATACTGCACCATTTTACTTACTCGAAGGACGTTCTGCGTCATTGACATTAGAAACTTCTCGACGCCTCTTGTCACAGCCGCTGCACCTCTTGTCACAGCCGCTGCAAAAATTAGGTTAAGATTCCACCAACTGCTTTCCACAGGTCTGGCAGTGCATTATACTTCAAGAATTCAGTTGTGTTTTACGTATTTTTGGCCAAATGTTGAACTTCAACCAAAAGCGAGCAGTAACTATCTCTGCCGGTAGGCGCCATCTTGCAGTCGAGTCTTCCGTCTCGTCCAATCAACGATGAGCGTACTGTTTCCGGTGGATTCGTCCAATCAGCGATGAGTTAACTTTTGGACCTGTCCCTACCTTTTCCGGTACCCGAAATGTCGTTGTGTTTTTCTTAATGTTATTTTGTTATCTGATTTGTCGTTGTGTTTTTTAATTTGGCGTTGTGTTTTTTAATTTGTTTTTTTGTTATGTGACTTGCAGTTGTGTTTTTTAATTTGGCGTTGTGTTTTTTAATTTGTTTTTTTGATATGTGATTTGCAGTTGTGTATTTTTATTTGGCGTTGTGTTTTTCAATTTGTTATTTTGTTATGTGATTTGGCGTTTTGTTTTTTAATTTGTTTTTTTGTTATGTGATTTGCAATTGTGTTTTTTAATTTGGCGTTGTGTTTTTTAATTTGTTTTTTTGTTATGTGATTTGCAGTTGTGTTTTTTAATTTGGCATTTTGTTTTTTAATTTGCCGTTGTGTTTTTTGATTTTTTTTTTTGTTATGTGATTTGGCATTTTGTTTTTCAATTTGTTATTTTGTTATGTGATTTGCAGTTGTGTTTTTTAATTTAGCGTTGTGTTTTTTAATTTGCCGTTGTGTTTTTTGATTTGTTTTTTTGTTATGTGATTTGGCATTTTGTTTTTCAATTTGTTATTTTGTTATGTGATTTGCAGTTGTGTTTTTTAATTTGGGGTTTTGTTTTTTAATTTGCCGTTGTGTTTTTTGATTTGCCGTTGTGTTTTGCACTTCAGGGCCACCGTAGGGTTGAATTTTTTTGGCGTATAGAAATAAATATGCATCAAAGCCGTAACCCTCTGGCTTGTTATATTTCATACCATTAACACATTTTGAATTTTAAGTCCCATTGCAAATTTGAAAAAAAGGAACAATAAAATGAATACATTTTGATTCTAATTTTGCAAAATTGGTTGCTCCAGATTTGACGGACATTTCACATCCCACCCATCATGTGAAGTAATCCATATACAAAATATTAAAACCTGTAGTTACTGAGAAAATGTAGTTCTGATATTTAATCGAAATCCAAAAAACAAAAAAAAAGTATGCTGTAACCGCCTCCACAAAGCAATTTTTCTCTCATCACATAATTTATGACACAATTGAATCTTAAAACAATTCAAATGGTACGTATTAAATTGTCATTTTGTGGTCAGGGGGATATTTTTGTTTCATTCCCAAAAAAAAAAACAAATGTTCTTGTGTAGATGAAATAATGTATTTTTGACAGGTGGGGGAAGCTTACTTTCCAAACTGTAAACTATTTGGTGATTTTTAGTTTTTTATTAAAAAGGATACCGATATGCAATGACATATTCACCTGCCAGATCCCGATGTTTGCAGCTGGGTCTGAAAACGGTCGTTTATACAAATTGCACATTTTGAATGCATCAGAGTAAATCTCAGTGATGTTGTTCAAAACTACCAAAACTGCAGCCAGAGGATAAACTGAGGAAAATAAACTGATGTAACCAAACAGGAGGAACAACTCCAGGTAGTCATCAAATGTACCCTGCGAGAAAGTGGGAGATACAGAACATATATTCAGTGTCATCTAAAATTAGTAGACCCTGGAAAAAATATAGAAGCATACTGTACATGTTATATTTACCAAGTAAGTGCTCATGTGAATTTCCATCCGCACCTGCTCATTCAAAGGTATCTCCATCATCATCATTTTATTGCGTCCCCTTTGAAGCCAGTAAGGGAGGAAAGCTTCCATGAACTGATTAATGATTTGACTGGTGATCAACAAGGTTGCCAAATTCTTGAAAAAAGGAAAAAAAGGCAAGAGCAAGAACAAAATGATCATTTTAAGTTATAATGAAAAATATTTTGAATTTCCATTTTAATTGCATAAACAGCATTTTTCTTTAAGTCGTGCTAAGTAACTCAGTGCACCTGGAAAGTTTTTACAGCATAATCCCACGTGGTGGCTTGATGGCCAGCATTCGGGCTGCAACTAAAGATCATTTTCACAATCGACTAACTGGACTGTGAATAGATTCATTGGATAATTGGCACTTTTTTGCAACTACACTACCGTTCAAAAGTTTGGGGTCTAAGCGACCCCAAATTTTTTAACCATAGTGTATCATATGTGATTTTTCATTATGTAGTACACTACGGTTCAAAAGTTAGACCCCAAACTTTTGAACGGTAGTTTTACTTAATAGTTTAAGATGTTTTAGGCACGTTCTAAGTAACAAGACTAAATCGAAGGCTTCCTTCAAAAACAATACGTTTGATCTCTGTAGGCATCCATTAAGTGCAGAAAATTCATTTGAAACTCCTGAAATTACTCTAGAAAATCCCTGACTGAGGAGGCGACAAGTGGAGGCAAAAAAAAATCTTGTGATTGTCATGTCGCAGTTGGTTTTCAAACTTTACAACAAGATGCTGGATTTTAACAAAAAAAAGTACAATTTTCCGGAATATTACTAAGAGATTCATTTCAGCTGGACATTCATACTGTAGCGACTGGTATTTTTTTATGTGCTACGTCCGCAATGTTTCATTGGTAGTTGTGGCAGCCATGACTGAGAGTGGTGGTTGCAGTTGTTATGTTCTGGTCTTTTCTGCTCAATAAAGGCGCGCTCTCCTGGGGTCGTGCGGTGTATAGGGCACAATAGCAGCAAGTGTGAAACATAAAAACAGTCTCTCATTCTTCTCCACGTCGCACGCCACAAAACTGTACACAATGACGGAAAAGTGCTTGCGCATCAACCCCTTTATGGTGTCCTTTTACTATTACTACATTATAGCTGCATCTCTAAATGTTTTGTCTGCGATTCGGTTGTGTTGAGTTCACATTATACAAACCTGGTAATGCTGCACCATACTGCTAGTTTTCCATAAAGACAAATTTAAATAGTTTCTAAAATGATTTGTTGTCAAGTGATTAAAGGAATGTCCAAAATATCGTCCGGAAGAAAAGTAGGGGCATGCAGATAAAACAAAGGAGCAGAATTGTGACAGCATTGTGCAATGAATTTTAGGGGAAAAATGCATTCCAATTGAGACTATTTAGTCTTTCTTAATTAATTGATGAATTTATATGAATCATTTATGCTAAAACATAAGAATGCAGATAAAAGTGGATAGGGTCATACACAATTTACTTTCCAGATGCACTGCAAACCCGTGGGTTGGGGGTATGGGCATTAAACATGGACAAACCTGTCTGAGCAGCACAAGGTCTTGCATTATGAAAGCAATGTAAAACAGCGAGGCGAAGCAGTTTAAGAAGTTGAACTAAGGGGAAAAAAAGAAGAGTTCATTCCCAAATATATGTCAGAATGTCATGTAGTTGTATAGTCAATGTGTCAGTTTAGACGTACCACTAATACTTTGAGGACCAAGTGATTCTGGTAGGAAGACTCAAGCCGGTGGTTTTCTGAAAACACAGGTTAGGTTAGGTTAGGTTAGGTTAATCATTTATTCATATTCCTTACCACTTATCCTCACTAATATGATTAAAAAAACACTGAGTGGAAGTCAACACGATTTAATTATTTGACTGGGTCAGAAAAAAAGGAATGTTGTGAACAAGCCAGCCAAATTTTAATACATTTTATAAGCAGTAAAATAAGGACGGCCCATCAGGCTTCAGATGCCGGAGGCTTGTCCACTGACTGCTCAATCCATACCCCGCTCAAGTGCCAAATGTCTAATTGGTAAAATTAGCTTGGTACAACGTGGATGATGCTTTATCAAGACGTTTCCCATGTCTACAGAACTCGTCTTCCACGCCAGCGATACTTTGTGTAGCATCTCTCTTCCCCCCAGCAGGACTTTGCGAGAGCAAAACAGACAGCCGGTGGCGAGTAGCAATACCGAGAAGCACAGTGGCAAGCGCTGCCTTGTGCAGCTGTTGACATCAGTAAATTCGTATGGTCGGCTACAATGTTGTCTTTTGAAACCCCTTTTTATTTTCGTCTTAAGTCTATTGGACGAAGTACTTATTAATCTTCACCATATTTTAGTCACTTCAAAATGTGTTCATCTTTGGCTAGTTCCCATTGACTAATACTCAAAAAGTTTTCATCTCGTTTTAGTTGACTAATACTCCAAAGTGTTTTCATCTGTAAAAATGAAAAGGATTTAGTCAAAAATAAATAATCAAGGGTTCCAGCTAAATCAAATGAACACTGACGGACGACCACATATCGTGGCGTCTACAAGACTACGCCAACTTTGTCAGGGTTTTCCAATGATTTTATTTGCAATCGAAAGCACAGAGCGCTATAATTATAGGCCTTTTGTAAGAAACAAAAATAACAAAACAAGTGTCAGATGATGCTAGCGACACTACAGTTAATCCACTGAAAAAAAATGACTTTAGGATATTGTAAATTCTATCAAATTGACAGTAAAAATATTTATACATTAATATTGTAACTGGAGGAGAACAAGGAAATTCTAAGTACAAGAATAAATATTTACTGATTTTTTTCGCACTCTATGAAAGAAGGATATCCTAATTTAGATTTGCTGGTATTTTTTAATTGTTTTATTGTCATATGACAAAAAAGTGAAAATATTGAGTAAAATGAATGGATAAGTTATTTTGTGTTGTGCATTTGAATCTGTGCATCCGCACTCTCGAGAGCGGAAAAGCAGGAGAGAGAAGCTCAATGTCAACGACGCACAGAAGTTACTGCAACCTGGACACGTCAAAAGAAACGTAAGTTTTAGTTCTTCTATTTGTTTTGAATTGTACTAATACTTGCAAATGTCTCCTTCTTTGACTGTCGTGTAATGTGGACGATTGGTAATGCCAAAGCACTGCTTCAAATGTAACTCAGAGCTGTGTTCATGCAAAATCATGTCGGGCGAAAATATTGAACTTTTGCGCTTGCTAAGATTCTATAATACTTTTATACACAATTTTCTCTGGATGTCTTGCTTGGATTTTGTCATACCGGCACAATTAATGTACATTTTGCAGTCAAGGCATTATTGTGACCGATCCTCACATCCCCAAGATACGTTGCTACAGCTTGTTGAGACAGGTGTTCTGTCAAATTATAATATTTTTCTCCCAAAGCTGTTGTGGCGGTGAAAAAGCCGTCTTTTACATTCAGTTGGACTCTCGGTGTTATCCAAAAGTGCTACATAAAAAAATTTACATCATAAACATACATGTGCAACACGAATATGGTGTAAATTAATGCATAACGACACGGCGAAGACATCAACAGTGAGAGAGCGGCGTGCAGTTGTTGTGTACAGCTAACATGGCAGGATGTGTCTGCCAACTTTTCTACATGCGGATTTACTTGATAAAATCATTGTAACAATTTGCACTTTTAAGTAAATTTTACTGCTTGCAATATTAAGTTCAGTTCACAAGCAAGTAAGTACTGCTGTGAACTGAACTTAATATTGCAAGCAGTAAAATTTACATAATAGAAGTGCAAATTGTTACAATGATTTTATCAAGTAAATCCACCAGTTATTTTTTTCTGTGTATATTGAATGTTTCAAATATATTTGCCCCTTATTTCATCTTGGTTTACCCTAATTATAAAATGGAATGTGGTGTTTTATAACCACAGCCTGGCTCAAAGAACTTCATTGTTTATACGTCTTTAGAAGTGAATGAGTTAACCACCAGTCACCGTTGACGGTCAGGGTGAAAGGGGGGAGTAGGACATGTCACATGAGTGGAATGACCCAAACACTGCTAGGAGGCTGATTAACTACACGTACAATGAGAAAATATTACATATTCTGAACACATGACGGAAACTATGGTGCATTGTGGTCTCGTTGTCTCATCAGACGAAAACTGGCATTTGTCTTATGTTTTAGTCTCCCAAGACAGGTTATAAGCTTGTTATTGTCTCGTCATAGTCGTGAAAAAAATTATTCATCGATGAAATATTCTCATTAGTGTCATCGTTGATGAGAAGAACAATGGTCGGCCACAATTCACTTGAAATTCAGTGTCTTGACATGTTAAAAAAGGTCCTATAAAAGATTCGAGATAACATGTTTTTAAAATTGAATGAAAAATAACATTTATAACATAATATTCTCAATCGAATGAGATGTCAACTTAAAACAAGGGAAAATCTCAACAAATGACGCTATTTCCGATGCAATTGCAAAGAATTTTTTGTTGTTGTCGTTTTCCGGGTATTTTTTACAGTCACATCTTATGACGTGATATCCTACGTTTTATGCATGCGCACCTAAATTACACTGTAGGCAGAACGTACTTGTGGCCATATAGAGGCAGGGGAAGCCAAGAAAGCCGGGCTCATTGAGACGTCAACAGGAACCCTGTTTAGGTCCAACCCAAAACATCCTGTTATCTTAGGAGCTGAAAAACTTTCTTGTGGTAATTGATCAATTCTCAGCCTGTGGACAGTTTCATCACTTATCTTCAAACATAGTGTATAAATCTTCCCAATCCCGAAGCAAAGCGCATGTACAGGCCGGGACACTTATCACAGGAGTCAAATCTGATTGTGGTCTCTGCTTGTACAGCCAAGGTGTGCATTTTTTTGTCCGATTGCTCAAACTTTGCAACATTAAATACAGTGAGGAGCAGAGGTATTTGCACCCCTTGGGATTTTGCGAGTTACCACCCTTAGAAAATAGATAGAGGTCTGAAATTTCGGACATGGATGCATTCCCACTCATAGAGACAATCTAAAAAAAAAAATCCAGAAATCACATTGTATGATTTTTAAAATCATTTATTTGTAATTTACTGGGGTTTATAAGTATTTGTACCTCTGACAATCAGCAATAACTATGACACTCAGAGTTGTCAGTCTACCTTAAAAAAAAGTTCCACCTTTGTTATTGTTATGTGTTGAGGTTGCCCATCGTTTCAAATGATGACAATCCATCTCAATTTTTTTGTGAGTCCACTTCATGTGGCTGTATAGCCCAATCTGAGATCCACACTGCTTGCCACAGGCAAAGCAAGTGAGAACATTGACTGGGAGTTTGGGTGTGGCATTGGCTTTATGTCTCTTTTCACGTTTCCTGGTCCGTCAGTCACCTCGGTCCTCCTCAAATTTGTGGACGCCGTGATGGAGGAGCTGCCGCCAGATGGATCGTTGGGCTGCAGTAGTTTCCAGCTGGAAAAAAGGTCCCCCTTTAACACCCACAACTTGTTTAAACTCAGTATCGTCACCTGCGCACCCCACAGTCAGTCATAATCCAACTACTAACATGGGCAAGACCAGAGAGCTTTTGAAAGACACCAGAGAAAAATTGTTGAGCTCCACAAAGCTGGAAAAGGCTACGGGAAGATTGGAAAGCAGCTTGGTGAGAATAAATACAAAGTTGCAGCAATTGTTAGAAATTGGAAAAGGCTAATCCAAGCACTAACATGGGCAAGACCAGAGAGCTTTTGAAAGACACCAGAGAAAAATTGTTGAGCTCCACAAAGCTGGAAAAGGCTACGGGAAGATTGGAAAGCAGCTTGGTGAGAATACAAAGTTGCAGCAATTGTTAGAAATTGGAAAAGGCTGAACATGACTTATTATCTACCTCGGACTGGGTCTCCATGTAAAATCTCTCTTCGTGGGGCATCACTCATGATGAGAAAAGTGAGGTCTAAGCCTAGAACGATATGAGAGGAGCTGGTCAATGACCTGAAGAGAGCTTGATGCACAGTTTGAGAGGCCACTGTCAGTAGAACACTACGATGCAATGGTTTAAAATCATGTACTGCTCAGAAGGTTCCCCCATTGAAGCCAGTACATGTGAATGCCCATCTGAAGTTTGCCAGGGACCATCGGAATGATGCAGAGGGGTCATGGGAGAAAGTCATGTGGTCAGATGAGACCAAAGTAGAACTTTTTGGTGCAAACTTTACTCGTGTGTGGAGGATAAAGAAGGATGAGTACAATCCCAAAAACTCCATCCCCACTGTGAAGTATGGGGGTGGAAACCTCATGCTTTGGGGCTGCTTTTCGGCATAGAGGACAGGATGACTGTACTGTATAAAGCAGAGGATAAATGATGCAATGTTTTGGCAGATTTTGAGCCATAACCTCCTTCCCTCAGTCAGAGACTTGAAGATGAGTCGTGGCTGTCTCTTCCAACATGACAATGATCCGAAGCACACAGCCAAGCTGACCAAAGACTGGCTGCGTGAAAAGCATATCAAGCTTCTGGAGTTGCCTAGCAGTCTCCAGACCTCAATCCAATAGAAAATCTGCAGATGGAGCTGAAACTTCATAATTCTCAATGACAGCCCAGAAACCTGACAGATCTAGAGAAGATTTGTTTAGAGGAACGAGCCAAAATCCCTGTTTACACATGTCAAAACCTGGTGAAGAACTACAGAAAGCGTCTGACCTTTGTAATTACAAAGGCTTCTGCACTAAATATTAGCACTTATTTTCCCAGGAGTACAAATACTTATGAACCCCAGTAAATTGCAAATAAATTATTTTAAAATCATACAATGTGAGTTCCTGAATTTTTTTTTTTTAGATTATGTCTCTATAAGTGGAAATGCATCTATGATTAAAATTTCCTCCGTTCGGATTTTGTCAATGTTTCTGCAACGCGTTACTATGCGTTACTACGTTGGTTGAATGACACGAGAAAGTCTGTGAGAGACGCACTCACGGAGACTAGAGGGAAAAGCGGGAGTGGGAAGGACGGACGGGAGTTGTGATGCCGTTGCAAACGCGATGCTAGGTAGCTCCAGTAATACCTGACTGTAGCCGATAGCCTACAAGCTACGCCCACACGGTGCTACGCTAGCTATCTCATGTATATGAACTAGATGCGAAATGATACACTTGCCAGCGTTGGTAAACAGCCACCATCTTCAAGCAGTAGACTTCTTAGAAAGGCTCTGTTGTAGTGAACCTTCCAGCGAACCTAAGTAACTTTTTATCTAAAATACTCCTAAATCAGCAAAATCTTGACTTGAATCTATCTTTAAATGATGAAACAGTTTTAAAACTTTCACATGTCGAAAGTAGACGGAAGGGAACTAATGCAAAAACGGGAGCAATTTAACAACTTTAACGGTTGATTCACAACATTAAATGACTTCCAAACATAGCAAAGGTTACTATGTTTTTTTCTTTTCTTTTTTTTTTTTTGCAATGAAAAAATGAGAGAGAAAAAGTAACACCAGTTACTTTGCCAAGTAACTAATAACTCTTACATTCAGGTAACTGAGTTACTAATTCAATTACTTTTTGGGAGAAGTAATTTGTAACTGCAATTAATTACTTTTAAGTAAGATTAACAACAACGGTCATAAAAATGCAGTCTGCAGAATGAAAAGTGACGGAAGCGGAGATTTTATTCTGCCAATTTGTTGCCGAACACAATTTGGCTGCAACTATTTCTGATCACTTCTCAGAATTGACAAAATAAATGTTCCCTGACTCAAAGATTGCATCGGTAAGTTAATTTTATCAACTGACCTTTTTAATTCTTAATTGGACACACTAACGAACTACCTTCAAGTCGAACTGAATTGCAAGCTGAAGTGCCATTAAGTGCAGCCATCATGACTGATAGAAATTTCCAAAAGTGCTACTTACAATTATAACAAAAGTCACTGTTAAATTTTAGTAACCATGATGTAGCTGAAGATATTCATTGTTCTTTGATTGCACCAGGTTATATGTGACAATATTACCAATAAATTCATATTATTTTAAAAATTGAGTATTATTTTTGTTTCATATTGCCTTGGCCCCGTCCACTGTAAAATCTCCAAACAAAAAAGATGTCAACCCAGAATGTGCTGAATCTGCTACCATGCTATCTAGCCATTGGCTTTCTATTCTCTTGTTGCCGTGTGACCGTTCCGTCATCATGTACTAGCTTGGCAGCTACACATGATCATCAATTCTGGGAATTCATGAAAATAAGTGGGTGTTCCCTGATGCATTATTTGAGTAGAATAACTGAAAGCAGCCGTATTTGAGTGCCAAATTCATTACATGTGCAGAGCAGTCATTTTCATTTTTTGACATGGTCACCATTTCATGGCACCTTTAAGCACTACAACATGAAATACCGCATAAAAATACACCGCCCAGCAACTAGAAGGTACAAATAGCAATTTGTCAATAACGACTTACCCCATTCTGTCAGGAACTCGGCAGCATATCTATAGATGAGATTCATAATCTCTATAACCACTGCATATATAATACCAGGAATGTACAAAAATAGTTTTGTACAAAAAGTAGGATCCTTGTCATAAAGCATTAGAGCCCATCCTTCCATCTGAAAGTATATCATCATGACGTAGAGGGACAGGTAGAGACAGAGCAGGACAAAGGGAAGGGACACAAGGTAGATAC
The DNA here is from genome assembly GCF_030265065.1 of Corythoichthys intestinalis. Classification (NCBI taxonomy): domain Eukaryota; kingdom Metazoa; phylum Chordata; class Actinopteri; order Syngnathiformes; family Syngnathidae; genus Corythoichthys; species Corythoichthys intestinalis. The sequence continues at coordinate 63,171,209 of NC_080398.1, read as the reverse complement.
GGAGCTGCCGTTTGTAGTTGGGGTAAAGAGGCTCTTCTCGCCCTGTCACTGGGTTGAATCCAAGAATCCCATGGAAACCAGGCCTTGGTTCTTCAAACACCTTCTTTCTGCTCAGCGTGCCCCAATGATAGGCTAGAGAAGCACTGCACCTCTTCCATAACTAGTGGAAAGACAGTTCAGCTGATCATTTATTATATTATTTTAAAACACACATTAAGGTAGGCTACTGTTCAAAATTTTGAACCCTGATAATTTTGCGTTTTCCATGAAAAGTCACACTTTTATTTATCAATTGAGTTGTGTGTCAGGATTTGGTACGTAACAAGTTGCGAAATGAATAGAAATATAGTCAAGACATTGAAATGGTGAAAAATCATTTTTCTTTTTTTATAATCCAAACTTAGTTTTCAGCAACGAATGCTCCATTTTGCCACAATTACAGCATTGCAGGCCTTTGCCATTCTAGCTATTAAATATGGAGAAATTTCACCCCACACTTCCAGAAGGTCCTCTCATAAACTGGAGTGGCTCGTGAAGCAATTCTTGCTTACTATCCAATTCAGCTGCTCCCACAACAGCTCAAGAGGGCTGCGATCCAATGATCATTATTAAGATAAACAAATATTTATTTCTAATCTTGTCAATGTCTTGATCATACTTTCTGTTCATTTTGTAACCCATTTGATAAAATAAAAGCCATTTTTTATGGAAAGCAAATAAATTTGAGAGACCCTAAACTTTTGAAAGGTAGAGGATACTATTTGACATACACTACCGTTCAAAAGTTTGGGGTGAAAGCGACACCAAACTTTTGAACCGTAGTGTATCATCGGGGATGTTTCATTATGTACACTACGGTTCAAAAGTCTGGGGTCAAAGCAACCCCAAACTTTTGAACGGTCGTGTATATGTGCCCATCAACTTACAGAAGTTCATTTAAAGAAGACCTGCCATTAAAATCCACACAGTTTATGGATTACACATGTCTAAATGAGTGTGACCTGGTTGAGGTTCATCATCTATGCAGTTTGCCAATTGGAATTAAATGGAACCCCTTTGCAAGTCAAATCTCTCTGCAAATAGGTCGATTTGACGATATGAAGTAACACTGGCGTCTTATGATTAAACTCAACTGTACTCAACTCAGGACAGCTGACGTGAGCTTAATTCTAGCACTCGTGTGCAAAATCAGCCAAACTAAGACAAGTTCATGAATGACTTCAATGATTTTGGGAGAAGCATTTTACAACAAAGAATAATTGATGAAACAACATTAAATCAGTTACAAGTTGTTGATCTAGTTCCTAAGTTCCAGTGTTGTAATTGGTAATATTGAAATGTTACTGTGTGGTCAATGTATAAAAAAATATATATATTTCATCTATCATCATCAAGGGCAGTCAATGAGTTAATTAGTATCCCAGCTGTCTGCAGAGGCAGGCAAAAAGGACCAAACAGAATAACTTGAAAAATGAGAATCAGGGAATTTTCAATGCAAAATATCATGAACTCAATAAATAAATAAATGTGTGCAAGGTCAACTTTAATGTAAATAGGATATATTTTAACCGTAAGCGGGTAAGTGGAAAATGTTTTCCTACCTCTAGGATCACAGTGCACCAGATGAGATTGAAAACAGCAAAGAAAACATATTTGTCATAATTCTCCCAGTCAAATTGGCAATAGAGCAGCCCAAGAAGGGCCAGAGGCACAAGCGCCATTGTAAAGTATTCCAGGAACGCAAAGTAGAGAGCCAGACCCTCTCCAAAGTAGTGTCTGATGTTGTCTGAAAGTAGAAAGAAAAAATAGATTGAACTCAGCTGTTGGGACATGTATGATCTCAATACATTTGATGCCAGAACAATTTTACGAGGCCACGCAGAGGTTTGAAACCCTATCTTTGTTGTTGTTTATACACACATATACAGTAGGGCAAATAAGTATTTAGTCAAGCACCAATTGTGCAAATTCTCCTACTTGAAAAGATTAGAGAGGCCTGTAATTGTCAACATGGGTAAACCTCAACCATGAGAGACAGAATGTGGAAAAAAAACAGAAAATCCCATTGTTTGATTTTTAAAGAATTTATTTGCAAATCATGGTGGAAAAGAAGTATTTGGTCAATACCAAAAGTTCATCTCAATACTTTGTTATGTACCCTTTGTTGGCAATAACGGAGGCCAAACGTTTTCTGTAACTCTTCATTCTTCGCTTGGTGTAAAGAAATCAACTGTGGGAGCAATTATTAGAAAATGGAAGACATACAAGACCACTGATAATCTCCCTCTATCTGGGGCTCCATGCAAGATCTCACCACGTGGCGTCAAAATGATAACAAGAACGGTGAGCAAAAATCCCAGAACCACCCGGGGGGACCTAGTGAATGACCTACAGTGAGCTGGGACCACAGTAACAAAGGTCAGTAACACAATGCGCCGCCAGGGACTCAAATCCTGCACTGCAAGACGTGTCCCCCTGCTGAAGCCAGTACACGTCCAGGCTCATCTGCGGCTCGCTACAGCGCATTTGGATGATCCAGAAGAGGACTGGGAGAATGTGTTATGGTCAGATGTAACCAAAATAGAACTTTTTGGTAGAAACACAGGTTCTCGTGTTTGGAGGAGAAAGAATACTCAATTGCACCATACCCACTGTTAAGCATGGGGTGGAAACATCATGCTTTGGGGCTGTTTTTCTGCAAAGGGACCAGGACGACTGATCTGTGTAAAGGACAGAATGAATGGGGCCATGGATCGAGAGATTCTGAGTGAAAATCTCCTTCCATCATCCAGCATTTTCAATGCCCTTGCACGTCTCATGAAAATGAGACGTGGCTGGGTCTTTCAGCATGACAATGATCCCAAGCACACAGCCAGGGCAACAAAGGAGTGGCTTCGTAAGAAGCATTTCAAGGTCCTGGAGTGGTCTAGCCAGTCTCCAGATCTCAACCTCATAGAAAATCTGTGGAGGGAGTTGAAAGTCCGTGTTGCCCAACGACAGCCCCAAAACATCACTGCTCTAGAGGAGATCTGCATGGAGGAATGGGCCGAAATACCAGCAACAGTGTGTGAAAAGCTTGTGAAGAGTTACAGAAAAGGTTTGGCCTCCGTTATTGCCAACAAAGGGTACATAACACACAGTATTAAGATGAACTTTTGGTATTGACCAAATGCTTATTTTCCACCATGATTTGCAAATAAATTCTTTAAAAATCAAACAATGGGATTTTCTTTTTTTTTTTTTTTTCCACATTCTGTATCTCATGGTTGAGGTTTACCCATGTTGACAATTACAGGCTTCTCTAATATTTTCAAGTGGGAGAACTTGCACAATTAGTGGCTGACTGAATACTTATTTGCCCCACTGTATATTAGTAGTGTGCCAATACATCGATTAATAGATTCGACATGTGATGATTCGATTACGATTCATAAATGTTCAAAAACAAGGATTTTTCCTGATAACTTAATGACAGCCCGCTGTTAGCGGAACAAAATTCAAGACATGTCTGCTGCCCAGACACCTTAGGCAGAGATCGTCAGGTGTGCCGCAAGAAATTATCCAATATCGCATTTTTTTAACCTCGTCGGGCGGAGTTGCAGTAGGAAGGAAGGAGTAGGAAAAAGGTTGCAGTCGTGTGCAGATGATTGTGTCGCGTTCAAGAACTGCTCGGATTTCTAGCCATCAACCACCTTGCTGTCCGCGACAATGTGCACCCCAGCACGTCTACTGTACATCAAATTTGATCAGACTCGTCAAGTGTCGATGTACACGAAAGTGTCCTTTCCATTTTATCCATATGTGACAACCGTCAATCCTCTCCCTGTGTTTTATTCCAACAAATTGTCGAGGAAGGCAAGGTGATAGATCAGGGGTGGGCAAACTATTCCACAAAGGAATGCTGTGGGTGCGGGTTTTTGCTGCAACCCATCAAGAGGACACCTTTTCACCAATCTGGTGTGTTATAAGTCCAATCAGTTGATTGCAGTCAGGTGCTTCTTGCTTC